>NC_142592.1:57806156-58144489 GCF_965207765.1 Zootoca vivipara
ATACTGTCTCCAACAGTGGAGGTAAGGGGGGGGGGTTTGTCTTTGAAGGTGCAGCTATGTATCTGAGAAACTCAGAGCTGCTCCTAAAATCTTATCCTCACCTCCACTTATTTGCAAAGGGCAGCCAGCTAGTTTTGATATAGTGATTCCCAGTAAATTAAACTACGCAGAAACCAAGCAGAACATTAAACAAAATAGCTTAGCAACTTAACATTAGCAACAGACCAAATAAATAGGAAAAGTTTTGCTGCCTTTTGAATGAACTCAGCCAACTGTCCAGAACGGCCTCTCTAGCCAGAGTTCCACATTTGTACCTGCCTTTCAAACACTTGCATTAATAGGGCAAATCACATAGCTAAATCTGATTGGCTGTGTGGCATTGTGACATCCTCCCATATACTGCTTGATTACTCCTTGTAATTCAGCCTTTCCCTTTTTTTGCACTCCTTTCTTTGTAAAAACCATCACTAATTATGTCCTCTAGAATGGCGTTCAGGGGTAGATGATTATCCTCTCCATTGCAGAGTTTGAGGAACATTTTTCCCTAGGCAATTTTAACTTCCCTTTTTCTTCTTGTAATCCAAGTTTTTAAATTACTCCTTTTAATCACCATCTCAAAGTAATCACTAGGCAACAAAGTGTCCTGGGATTCTGGCTCAAGAGTCCAAATTCCCCCCCCCCCCCAATTCTTTAAGAAGGTGATGCTATTCCTGCCTACCCTCAAAACATCCCCCATGATGCAACTGAGAAACTGGCCAAACAGGATTCAGGGTGAAAACAACAACAAAAGCATTTTCTGGATACCTTGCAGTATTCCACAGGGTGTTCTCTCCCCACCCATGCTTATGAGAATTTTTTTGATTAACACCTCAGCTTTTAATGATTATTGTCCTCTGCTGAATTCACTTCCATTAAAAACCATCTTTACCAACCTTGATTAAATTCTGCTTCTTTAGCTCTCGCTGAGCCCTTTGTGCAATGCAGATTCCAACAGGGCAGCAATTAACCATGCCAACTTCCTTCCCCGGAGCAACTAGAAATCACTTTTTAAACATTTCTGGAGGGAGGTTCTAATGTGTGGTCTATGCAGATACACAGCGGGAAGTCTTTTGATTTCTTGAAATACCCCGACAGTCATGTCACCTCGAGAGCTGGTACAGTGAATGTTCATAGCATTCCTTCAGATATGCAATCCAGGTCAATACGTGTAGGCTAGCCCTTTCTAATTATTATTTTTTTAAAGTTACACCTTAGTGTAGGAGAGAAATGCAGGAGAGGCCTACATTTCATATGCAATTGACTCAAATATATCTTGTCTTACTAGCTCCCACGCTTGAAATCATGCTCATTTTTTCCAAAACACTGAAGCAGGAAGGGGAAAAAATGTCTCCCACCCTGGTCATCCACAAGACCCACCCTCCATCCCTGCCTGTTATGGGGCAAAACTAATATCCTGTTTGCTACATATAAGGGGTGACCATGGCAGCCAGAGAGAAGACAGCTGTTGCCACAAGAACTAAGAATATCATACTGGATCAGGCCAATGGCCCATCTGGTATATCATCTTGTTCTTAGAGTAGTCAACCAGATCTCTGGGAAACCCACAAGTTGGACCTGAGCACAAGACCACTCTCCCCTCTTTCGGTTTCCAGCAACCGGTATTCAGAAGCATTACTGCCTCCAAGAGTGAAGGCATAGCTTAACCATCATGGCCAGCAGTCATTGATAATCTTATCCTGGCTCTTGTCCTCGTTAGCCTTATTTTTCTCATCAATGGTGGGACAGAGCCAAGGCATGAACCAAAGCTTTCAGCGAGGAGACTGTGATTCTGATCATCTTGAAGTTCATAAGGATATCAATGTATTTTCATAACCAGGCGCTATTTTTTAATATAAGAAAATAGTATACTAACAAGGGTTAGGAAGTGCCTGCATACCAAAGGTAAACAACTAAGCAGTGTGAGTTAACAGGGGTCAATTTCTATGGAAAGTTCATATTACAGCAGTGACTCAGGAGGCCAGCATATTAGTAAATGAGGCTTCTGCCATATGGAAAGACTGATCCTTTCTCTATTGGGTATCAGCTGAAAGGTCAAGGCGAAATGAAGCATGGGCGCATGCCAGGGCCACACTGCCATGTGTTGCTACATACTTTTGAGCTTATAACCCACCAGCAGTTACAAGATGCTAGGCTTAATTAGTTCAGCATCCTGTGGGTATCCTAGACTTAGATTAATAGGCTAAAGGGTATTATGTGTCAAAGAGGCAAAGAAAGAGGCAATGGATGGAAATGAGCTAGTAGGAAAATGTTACAGTTCACAGAATCAGAAAGTTAACAAAGGCCAAAGGACCATCTAGTACAAACCGGTCTCTCAGCTGCAGGCAACATAGGAAGCTCCCTTATAGCTTGGTCTGTCTACTCCTCAGACCCTCTGGGTAATGTAGGACTGCAGCTCCCATGATCCTTGACCCTGGCCATGTTGGCTGGTGTCAACATCTGGAGGGCCATCAACATCTGGAGGGCCATAGGCTCCCTATCCCTGGTCTACTCAGGCTGGCATACCATGTAGTGATGGTGGCAGTGAAGAAAGCTTACTTCTCTGCCCCTGTTGTGTATGGGCCTTTGTCATGAAAGGCCCATACACAAGGCCTCTTGAGGCCTGCTGTAATGACTCTGTGAAGTGCTTTAGGGACAAAATCTCTCGGATTCAGATGGACTTGGATGGCACAGTTAGAGCAAATGCAATGGAGGTGTGAAGAGCACTAGCTGAAAAAATTTCAGCAGACATTTAAAGCATAGGGAGAGCCCCCTGCCTTAATGTCAGTAAGTTGGGAGTTCCAAAACAAAGGTGATACCACACCAAAGAAATGACACACAAGCCTATCCCCAGGTTAGAGTACATGTTGTTTAGTCGTTTAAAAAGGTAAAGATACCCCTGACCATTAGGTCCAGTTGTGGACGACTCTGGGGTTGTGGTGCTCATCTCGCTCTATAGGCCGAGGGAGCCGGCGTTTGTCCGCAGACAGCTTCCAGGTCATGTGGCCAGCATGACTAAGCCGCTTCTGGCAAACCAGAGCAGCGCACAGAAACGCCGTTTACCTTCCTGCTGTAGCGGTACCTATTTATCTACTTGCACTTTGATGTGCTTTCGAACTGCTAGGTGGACAGGAGCTGGGACCGCGCAATGGGAGCTCACCCCGTCGCGGGGATTTGAACCACCAGCCTTCCGATTGGCCAGCCCCAGGCTCTGTGGTTTAGACCACAGCGCCACCCGCGTCCCGTTTAGTTGTTTAGTCCTGTCCATCTCTTTGTGACCCCATGGACCAGAGCACTCCAGCACTCCGGTCTTCCACTGCCTCCCGCAGTTTGGTCAAACTCATGTTCATAGCTTCGAGAACACTGTCCAACCATCTCGTCCTCTGTCGTCCCCTTCTCCTTGTGCCCTCAAGAGTACATAGGATTGGAAAACTCCCACCAAAACACATAATAGAATCTTATGATTGGCTCAGACCTTTAAAAAAAAGATATAATGTGTCTTCCCACTTAGCCGGATCTAACTTTTTGTAGCAGCTTACAAGTTGTGAATCAGGTTGGCCCAATTCCCATCTCAGAAACTATTTGTATGTATATTGTATTCCGTCTACACACCAAGAAATGTGTTAGTTGCCTTTGGTGTAGCTGGAAGAGCACAACTTCATTAAGATTATCTATATGCAATAGGGTATGCGATCGATGGCAATTAACAACCATGACCAGAAAGGGATGGGGAAGGAGCGGTATTAGGGAATCTTAAAAGGTAAGGATGAGAGAGGACTTCTCAGATTATAGGATTTTCTTCTGCACACAATTCCCAATAGAAGCTTTTTTGACCTCGCACTGACCTCACTGAATGACAGAGCACTATGGGATGTAAGGAAACCTTGCATATTGAAGAGGGAAAAGGTGGATTTGGATGACTCACAAGAGTTCAAATGAATTCCAACAGCATGTACCAGGATTTTTTTTATTTAAAAAAATTAAAATTATCTATTACTGAAGAGTGGTCCACATACTGCTTACTTGTGTGCAAGAGAATTTCGCAACAGGCAAACCTTAATGCAACTACAGTATATCTTGTAAAAGTGGCACCCAGAAGCACAGTGTTTACTAATTCTTTTGCATCAAGATGGTTTTGCATCAAGTAGCCAACAGGGGCTTTTGATTGCTAGGATGCTGTTTCGTGAATTGGTATCCAATAAAACTCAGTATTTGGGGCTTAAACCCCTCTTAATGGGGTTATCGCTTCTGCTCTGCTCGGTGCAAACTTTGCTAGATAAGTGATTATTCCTAGAATTCTTTGTAAGTCACTTTGCTCTTTAGACATATCTGCCTAATATACAAATTCTTGCAAAGCAGCTTTCCCTAATACGGTGCATTTTTGTATGTTATTTTCACTAATATATAAATATTTTTGTATGTTTCCCCATAGTGTATACTACGGGGAACGGAATATACCTTATTTGGCTGGAGAACTGCACTGAAAAATTCATAAAAGTGCAAATTGGAAGGATGATTGTGTTCCAGTACTTGTTATTGTTTCAGAAAGTGTGAATTAGGTAATACCCGGATGGGTCTTGGGACTGCATGGTCTTACTGGCGAGAGTGCTGGATGGGTCTGCTAGTGTCTCTACACAGCCCGACTCTCACCATTGCTCTGCCCTGCCTTCCCCTGGTAAGATGCAGTGACTTGTCAGATAGGTAAGCAGAACCTAGAGAACACCCATGTTCACTGGAATTATAGAGGAATGAACAATGTGAGTGTATGTCTGCTTACTCTGAAGTAAGTTGTATTCTGCTCAATGGAACTTGCTGGTAGGTGTGCACAAGGCTTTGGTTGCCTAAGTCAGTGTTTCCCAACCTTGTGCCTCCAGATGTTTTGGGACTACAACTCCCATCATCCCTAGCTAGCAAGACCAGTGGTCAGGAATGATGGGAATTGTAGTCCAAAAACATCTGGAGGCACAAGGTTGGGAAACACTGGCCTAAGTGAACTGGATGGTATTTTTGTTTTAATGACTGTTGTTGGTACCAGGTGGTCTATGGAAAGGAACAATGAATAGTTACTTCCCTACTTGTGAGTCATCTGGGAATTGACTCACAAGGTCCTCCCCCCTCCCTACCAAAAAGTGTTTATTGGCCAGGCATGTGTGCTCCAAATTAAAGCACTGGTGCAGTTTTTGCACCAGATGTCGAACGTTCAGAAATAAAAAAACCAAAACAGATCCAGTTACCATCTGTCGAAATGCAGGGTGAAAACTGTCTGAGCAACACATGACCCCCCCAGATCATATTGGGTTCAGTCTAATGATGCAGCTGTCTACGGGGGGAACTGAAGAGATCAGCTTGAGCCAGTGATGGATGAGAGAATGTAGAATGTAGATGTACCTGTATCAGATGGGCAGACAAGTTAAAGTCTCGAGACAGAACAAATGAAACACCCACAGTACAAAGTGTCAGCGAGACTTCAGAGAAGGTTTTGGAGACTGAGACACCTCATCAAGAAGCAGGGTGATAAGAAAACCTATTATAGGGGTAGTCAACATGGTGCCCTCTGGTGTGTACGTACCATCATCTCTGACCATTGCCCATCCTGGCAAGGGCTTATGGGAGTTAGAGTCTACCAGTGTCTGAAAGGCACTAGAGTAACAGATCAAAACAGATACAGAAAATAACCTTTTCTGTTCACTAAAAGAGGGGATATAACAAATGGGGGAGGCGAGGCAACGATGTGAAGAAGGACTCATGTGCTGAAAAAGAGGTCTGAATGATCTGAATCTGGTCACTGCCTGGACAGGAAGGCAGAGGTGGAGAACCTATGTCCTTCTAGATGTTGCTGGATTTGAACTCCCATTGGCCAGTGTGGCTAATGGCCAAGGATGATGGGAGTTGTACATCAAGGTCCCAGTTTCCTCATTGCTGCCATGAAGGCCATTCTTGTCACTGTAATCCTAAAATGAAACTCACCCACCTATCCATGCAGTGGAGTTGCTGGTCTTTTTCCAATGTGCACAGGCTGTTTTGCCAAGTTCTCATGCCTCCTCAACCAGTGTTAGCAACAGCTACCAACTAGGGACGGGGTGGATTTTACTTGCTTGGCATTTAAAGGTGAACCTACCTAATTTGCACTTTCTGAAACAAAACAAGAACTGAAACACAGGCATTCCTTGAATTTTCCAGTGCAGTACCAAGGAATGTGGACAAATATGCATATACTGTAGTAACATGTGCATACAATGCGTATTACTGGAAATATCCACTATACAATTAGTGGAAATATCCTCTATACAATGCATATTAGTGGAAATTAGTGGAAATATCATGGAGAAATGCATTATACTGGAGGGGGTGGGTATAAGGCAAAAAAATGCATACAAAAATGTGTATATTGTGAGAAATTCACACTGAAATGTTGCTGAATTTTCATTATTATTATTATTATTGGAAAAAAAACATTGCAAAGTGATATGGGAATGTGAAGAACTGAACTGAAGAGTGGGAAAATGAGAAAGTGAGAGAAGCTGAAATTGACACATTTCCCCATCCCTACTGGAAGAACAGGGCTGGGCAGACAAAGGTGTGAAGGGCTGTTGTTTAGTCCAGCCAATGTACACTCATTTCCCAGCAATACAGCCTCAAATTGCCAATAAAATAAATTGAAGGGGACATAATGGCAAAGCATGAATCACAGCACCAGCCTGTTCTGCATGCCGCTTCTGTAATTTCCCCCTGATTTATCGGAAGGAGAATGGGGCTAAAAGTTGCCTCATTTTGCCACAATGTTTTCATTTTGAAAAGCCCTGTCAGTCAACAGTCCATCCTCTATTTATGATTCAATTCTCTAGATGCCTTACCTGCATTGTCAGGCTTCCATTGAAAACCCCTCTATTGTTGAATATAGACTCTTACTAATAAATACAGTTGCCTTGAAAGTGAAGGGTTGTTTCAAAATTAACCTTGACTCTAGTGCGGAAGAGTCTTTTTTTCTGAAATGAAAAGATGTGCTATTTTACCCAAGCAGGGAACCATTTACTCAAGCATTCTGGCATAGAAGTCAACTGTTTCTCTTGAATAATCCTGGGAGCTTGGGAGGGACTCAAATGCATTTCAATATAAGGCTAGATCTTGTTAAGTTTTATTCATGTTTCAAAGATTATCTTTATTTTTTAAAAAAAGCACGCAAAATTGCAGCAAGAGTCCCAGTTTTATGCTAGGCACCAACACTACAGAAGGGGGGGGGAATCAAACGGCACATTAATAAACTAAATATTACCTCCCACTGATCTTTGGCTACTAGGCAGACACATTGCTTTCTTGATAGCCTCCTAAGAGGGTCTTCAATAAAGTAAAACTCTTGAGTTTGACGTGTTTCTCTTGCAGGCTGCCAGGAAAGTCTAAATTGAGTCCCTAGTTGTTTTTCAGATTAATCCATTGGAGAGTCCAGAATCTGGCAAGAGTATTTTAGAAGTTTTTGAAAATTCATTTAGGCTTGTGTGTGTGTTTGTGCAAATATGTATGAGGGAGACCGACACGGAATGCCTACTTATAAATTGATCCTCTAATCAAACCTAGGAAATCTTAGAATGACTTAGAATTCTTAGAATTAAATTGTTTTCTGATTCACAACTCTTAGGAAACAGCTTGGAATGAGACAGAGACAGAGAGGAGGATGGCAGTGTGTCAGTGAAAAAAGGAATCCTGTTGCTTCTCCTGCTGTATTCTGTTCCCCTGCTTTTTCAAAGGCAGTGCTTAAGTGAGAAGCACCAGCAGTCAGCACTTCCCGGAAATTTAGCTCTCTCAAGGAACTTAAGAACACAAGAAGAGTCCTGCTGGATCAGGCCAATGGCCCATCTAGTCCATCATCCTGTTCTCACAGTGGACTACCGATGCTTATAGAAAGCCTGCAAGCAAGACCTGAGTGCAACAGTGTTCTCCCGACATTCGATTCCCAGCGGAGGTATTCAGAGGCTTGACAGTGGCTGGCTAGTAGCCATTGATAGCCTTATCCACTCTGAATTGGTCTAATCCTCTTTCCAAGCCATGTCAATTGGTGGCCACCACGATATTTGCCCCAGGCTACCCTCCTCACCATTCCATTAAGCCAGGGGTCAGCAACTTTTTTCAGCCGTGGGCCAGTCCACCGTCCCTCAAACCATGTGGTGGGCTGAACTATATTTTTTGGGTGGAAATGAACGAATTTCCTATGCCCCACAAATAACCCAGAGATGCATTTTAAATAAAAGCACACATTCTACTCATGTAAAAACACGCTGATTCCCGACTATCCGTGGGCCAGATTGAGGCAGCGATTGGGCCGCATCCGGCCCATGGGCCTGAGGTTGCCTACCCCTCTCGTTAAGCAGCTGCTCACCTGCTTGGGCTCAGGTAGGCACCTCCAACGCACCACACGGTCTGCTACTGAGGATGGCAATGTTTTCTAGTATGTCTTTAGCCAAAGAAAAAATCCACCTCCTTAAATCAAATCAGGGGGGACAGACAGCTACAGAGAAAGTCAAGAATACAGTTTTGGTTGTTGGTTCCTGCATTGGACTAGATGACCCTTGGAGTCCCTTCCAACTCTACGATTCTACGATGTGGCAAAACTCCTTTGAAAATGTGTAGCTGTGGGGGAAATTGGGTTTGCTAAGTTCAGTCCTGTGCATGGACTTGGAAGTGTGCCCCACTCTCCATTGAGGCTAACCCCCCAGATAAATGGGATTGCAGCCAACTTTTAAAATTATTTCTATCCCACCTTTTCTTTAAGGAGCTTGCGGAGGTGCACAAGAACCCTGTGAGGTAGGTTAGGTTGAAAGACGCTGACTGGCCTAGCTTACCCAGGGAGCTGCAGCGTCTTACGGGAATTTGAATCTGACACTTGAACCACCAGAGCATATGGGCTCAGCGCTGCAATCTTATGCATGCTTAACTGGAATTCCTGCAGACACAGTGGGGCTTACATCTGAGGAAGCCTGGATAGGGTTGCACTGCAATGCTGTGGTCCTGGGCTCACCTACCTGGGAGTCCTTCTCACTCAACTTCATGGAATTTAGAGTAAACACACATATGATATATTATAGTCAAGTGATCCTTCGTTTAAGAACATGGTTATTACAAGTGGTTATTATTCAACTCCCCTTCATGGATCACTGCCTTGTCATGGCGAAGGGGCTTGAATAACTCCAAGAAGTTATGAGCTATGCCATGCAGGGCCACCCAAGATGGACAGGTCATAGGCGAGAGTTTAATTCTCCACCTGGAGAAGGAACTGGCAACCCACTCCAGTATTTTTGCCATGAAAACTCCATGGACATTAAAAAGGAGAAGCTTTGAGAAGAAATTTCCAAGGCATGCTTAGATTCATGGGGTCACAGAGAGTCAGACATGACTAAGACGACTAAACGACTATTATTCAACTGCTCATTGTCAAATGATATGCCTTTTCTGACCCACTTTACTTCAGCTCTTGCATGTAATATCTGCCATACATTTTAGTGGGGAAGAACTGGCCCTAATATTTTCAGTAATATAAGCAACCGGGGGGTGGGGGTGGGGTTAAATGACTATCAATGCATTGCATCATTACCATCTCTCTTATGTTTTTGTTCCTTTGTTACCAGGCAAGGAACAAGACTTTAATGGGAAAAAACAAAAACGAATGCACTTTTTGTGCTGAAAGGTTTTTTTAAACACAAAACAAAAACAAAACTTGTGCCACAATAATTTATGCCTTGGCTCCATCATTTGAATAATGAGATTGGGGGAAAGGGGAGGGAATTCTGTTGGAGAATACTGGGTTATTAGACAATCCCTGGAATGGCTGGCCAGAACTGGAGTAATAATAATAATAATAATAATAATAATAATAATAATAATAATAATAAGTCTCAAGAATCCAAGGGTTGGATTTTGACTAACTTGTTGCACTCATGAAAGCCAGCACAAGAAGTCTCACTAGTGCAATGGGGCTTTCATTTCTCTCCAGCCCCCTTTTCCTTCCCTCAAATCTGCTCAAGGGGGTCAGGAGAACTTCCAAAAACAGCACATGAGAGAAGGAAAGAGGTGATTGCTCTATCTGCCAAGCAGAAGTTGCTTGTGTTGGTGGTACAACGTCCTTAGCGGTATGCTGAATTCCACCCCAAATTGATGCTGAAGATCCACCTGACTTCAGTTTATAGTGATTAGAAAATCAAACTCTCATGAGGAAAGGGACCTTCCATAACGATGGCACACAGCTGGACCACAGAGGCTGGGGGACTTGTGGCCCTCCAGATCATGTTGCTGGACTGCAACTCCTATCTGCTCCAGTCAACATGGCCAGTGGCCAGTGATTATGGGAGCTGTGGTCACAGATCACGGGTTCCTTATAAAGATATCAGGGAGGAGCCACTGAGCAAATACTCTGCATGCCAAAAATCAGATAGCAAATGAAGGCTGCTCCTAGTCAGAATACACAGGATCCTGAATGGGGTGTAGGGGCATCACAGAACACTCAGGCACTCTCTCTTAGGGCCCAGCAAGGCCCCCTGACTTTCTAGTTTTTCTTTATTTTTTCCTTCTCCTAGATGAGCTACCTTCCCAGGTTGCCGAGCCCCATCTGTTCCTCACTTCCCTCTACAACACATCCAGTAACTGCCTTCTTGACCATTGGACCCACGATTGGTCTCATCTGCTCAATGAGCTGAAGCCTGACAGCTTCTAGGAGGCACAGGTGAGAGCTGAGTGCAGGGTGGGGACCATAAGGTGGACAGACCACCCCAGAAGGAGCACGGCGTGTCCCCCACCAGAGGTACTACCCCTCCCCTAACATCCCACACACCCCACTGCAGTTAACAAAGCACACAAATTACGGCAATCTGGCCACCATACAAACTTTTCAACCCTGGTGGAATTAGTTTGCTAAAGATTGGAGTAAAGAGACTGTCTTCATGGCTCTTTAAAAGCCGTCAATGGTGGCTCTAGTTTGGTGTCCCATGAAAGATGCTAGATAGTTCTGGGCCACTCAAAAGCTTGCAACTTCTCTTTTTTTGTAACATTTAGGTTGGCCCAATAAAGATGTTGCCCCAAACAAAATAACATAAATTAAATGATACACAGAAATTACTGCCATCCCATGTGTGTCTAAGGTTTCTTTTGTCCTATATTTAGGACAGTAACCGCACTGCTGTTCTTGCTCTTAGCAGTGGTTTCATTTTATTAAATTATATTTTGGGGGTTTTTTTTGGTTTTATTTACAATGGTGATTAAACTACCAGGATATGCAGCATCCTTTTGATGCTTCATCCCCTTGGAGGAGAAAGTTTACTTTGTTGGAATGAGATACTGGGAAAAGAGCGAGCGAGCTATTAATAAACGAAACTTCTTATGTGCGGCAAACTATTTTGTATGTGCTCAGCGTGGGGAATTCTTCAAATGGCTTTCTTTTTATGAATAATTGTAAATTTAATGTTCGCGTCAATAACTCCTTAAAACAGCTTATTCTGTTTCTGAGTTACACACTTCTGAGCGCCGCAACATAACTTTGATGGAACCTGGGGCATAATTTTTATTTTTCTGACGGATGGATACAAAGGGAAATAAGATCTCAAATTGCTGGAATTACCTGCTTTCCTTTCCTTTTTAAGCAGCAGGCAAATAAGTGTAAGCATTAAAGTTTGGACCATGAGACCGTAAAGCACGAGTGGAATGACTTATTTCAAATTTACTAGCCAGTTATGAAGGAGACAGCTGCTGTAGCAGCATCCATAATAACTGCTTGCACAAAAAAAATGATGCGGCAACAATGACATGGGCAGGGCTGTCCTAAGCATATCCAGCGCCATGGTGCAAAGCTCCCTCCGGCACCCCTCCTGTTTCCCAGAGTTTTTTTAGGGAGGACGGCACTGCCAGCAGGGCTGGAGGAGGCGGGCAGAGGCTGGAGGGCAGCTCCTCCGGTGGGGAAGAGGCAGAGGCTGGACACGGTGCCTCCTGGCTCAGTTGGATGCTTTGTGCCACGGCAGATGGAGGCTCTAGGTTCGGTGCTGCTTCGGCGCAGCATGGTGGAGGCGGGCAAGGGTGGCGAGCTGATGCCGGGAGGCGCCGTGTTGAGCCTCCGGCCCTTCCCTGGTGTCCTCCACCCGCGTCCCAATAGTAATAATCATAATCATAATCATAATCATAATGCAACTACTACTTTGGATTTTGGAGCAAGTGTGGTTGTCAGAACCTACTCTTCCTGGATCAACTCCTTCCCCCAAGGTCTTTTTGTGCGGAGATACACACAAGCTTAACTCTTTTCTATCTCTTCCTCTGCTCTAAAATGGGGTTACACAGCTCCAGGCTGGAAATAGCCTAATGGTATTTACATACCTTATCAATGAGCTTTTGCTATGCAGCAATTCTTCAGTATTCCAGGGGCAACAGAGGTGATATCTGTACGTTGTAGCTCTGTGCGCTAATTTCTTTATCAAATCTCCGAGCACGAAGTAACAGAACGGTAATGGGCATAGCACAGAACAAACCCGACCCTTAAACATTGGATAAACAGCCTTCTCGGAAATGTTTGCTTCCCGCCCCCTGCCCCTCTCATGTGTCCCTTGAGCGTATAACAAGATGACTGAAGTTTCGAGGGCCCCAGGGAGGAATTTAATGAATCAGTGTTCTCAGCTCGCATTATATGAATCCATATATATAAATAGATATATTTGTGTGTGCGTCCGTGTGTGTGTTTTTTTTTTAAAAAAAAAGGTTTAAAGAGGATTTTGTTAGGGGTCGATGAGTCACAAATCTGAGGGCCTCATTTTCCCATTTGCCTTGGAAATAAATGTGAACCCAGAATTGACCTTGATTTGTGAAGCCAGCTCCAAGTTTTCTTTTCATTCAACAAAGTTTAAGCATTTCTGATGATGGAAACACGATACATCAACTCTTCAGCCACTGTGAGAACAGGATGCTGGACTAGATGGGCTATTGGCCGTTTCTTATGTCATTCATGAGGCAACTTCAGATTGTGGACCAAAATGGGATTACTGCCAAGAACAGCATCCCAAAGTTAAGTTCTCTCCCTCCCCCATCTATAACTTGATATTCTCACATGGCGTATTTTCCACCTCCATTGTGGAGCAGGAGGAGGGAAGCATGCATCACAGTGGTCACACCTGTGTCATACATCTAAAGCACTTGTTATACCATTTTAACAGTCGTGGCTTCCCCTGAGCAATCCTGAGAACTGGGTGGGGGGGGTTGAAGGATGCCCCCATTCCCCTCACACTTCCCAGATGGGTTTAACAATCAATCCCCCTTTCCAGGGAATTGTAGCTGTGGAAGGCGAATACAGGCTCTCTTTAGGTTTCACTTTAGAAACTACAATTGCCTGGAGTCTTTGGGGGGTAGCCATTGATGTTTAAACGAGCTAGACCAGTGACTGGGAGCGGTCGCTAGGACCATATAACACTGGCCCTAAAGGATCTACACTAGTTTTCCGTATATTTCTGAGAGCAATTCAAAGTGTTGGTGTTGACCTTTGAAGCCTCGGCCTTGTATACCTGAAGGAGCGTCTCCACCCACATCGTTCTGCCCGGACACCGAGGTCCAGCTCCGAGCACTGGCGGAGGAAGGTGGGTGCGGGGAGGCACACCGCTCCGGGTGTCATCCCTCAGTGCGGGTGACATTCAGTGCGCTGCCCAGCCATGACTCGGACTTCCACACCTACCACGAGCCGTCAGGGGAAGGGGGGAGCTGCTGTGCCGCTTTGCCGGTTCCTTCCTCTCCCCTTCCCGCTCGCCTGCCTCCTTCTCATCCTTTCCCCTGCCTGCCTGCCTCCTCCAGCTGGGAGTGTTGTGCAGTAGCTCCCCCTTTCCTTGACAGCTGGCGGTAGGCATAGGAGTCAGGAGAGAGAGGTGCACCATTGCCCCCATGCTCCCAGCTGGAGGAGGCAGGCAGGAAGGGGAGAGGATGGGAAGGAGGCAGGGGAGAGGAAGGGGAGAGGAAGAAAGCGGGATTGGTGGATGTGTGCACAGCTACTCCACGTCTGGGAGGGCACCCTCTGCACCCCTTGGGAATGCGCCCGCCCTTGGCAGCAAGGGCATATGCTCCGCCACTGGCTCCAAGGGCCTTTAGGCAGTTCCCTCACTGAGAGGAGTGAAACTACAGGGAAGCAGGCAGAAGGGCTTTTTAGAAGGGCTTTTTGGTTGTCACACCCATCCTGTGGAATGCCCTCCCGTCAGATGTAATTTTTTTTGTAGGCTTCTGAAGGCAGCCCTGTTTCAGGAAGCATTTAATGTTTAATGTTGTTGCTGTTGTTTCTTGTAATTTTTTTGGAAGCCACCCATAGGAAATAAACAATATTAAAAATACTAATAACAATAATTAGAGACAGGGTGATATTTACTCCACACTTAAAAGAGTTTAATTCTTCATTGAGAACATTCACGTTCTGTACAGAGAAACAATTAATTCTCTGATCTGCCTAAACTATGCACTCTGAAATAGGGTGGCTCCACATTTTAAGGAGGCCCTCACCAGAGTGTACAGTGGTACCTTGGTTCTCAAACTTAATCCATTCCAGAAGTCTGTTCCAAAACCAAAGCGTTCCAAAACCAAGGCACGCTTTCTCGTAGAAAGTAATGCAAAACAGATTAATCCGTTCCAGACTTTTAAAAACAACTTCTAAAACAGCAATTTAACATGATTTTTACTATCTAATGTGACCATTGATCCATAAAATGAAAGCAATAATCAATGTACTGTACTATAAAAATAAATAAGACAGTTTTGTCGACTATCATCCACACAGTCACAAAAAACAAATTACTGTAACTGGGGAAAACCTCAAAAACAAAAACGCAAAATAAATAGCAGAAACAAAAGCACCAAACTTAATCCATTCCAGAAGTGCGTTTGACTTCCGAAATGTTCGAAAACCAAGGCACAGCTTCTGATTGGTGCAGGTGCCCCAGAAACAATAGCCAACAGCCGCATCTGATGTTCGGCTTCCGAAAAACGTTCGAAAACCAGAACACTTATTTCTGGGTTTTCCGGGTTTGGGAACCAAGGCATTTGAGAACCAAGGTACCACTATACTCTGATGGGCCCCCTTTTGGTGGACCCTAGTGGTGGCAGTGGTAGGTAGACAACCATTTTAATTTACAGAGCAGCTAGAAGTCCTGTATTCTTTGGTAAAATCTCACCCTAATCAAAAACAAATCTCCTTGTGTGAGGCAGTCAAATTCAACCCATCAAATATATTTGAGTTTTTGCTGCAAGGGGTGCCAACCTCTCAGAAAAGATAATGCACTGTTTTGGGATAAGGCCTTAACTGATTGCACTCACAATACTGTTTCTGGACCCTGGAGTCTGCATTAAAATCCCCCATGGAATAGGCTTGTTCAGTTTTAATTAACTATCTGCAATGTAAATTAGTGCACAACAGCATATATTTTTAAAAAATAAAATAAAGAGGAAAACATATTAATTCAGAATACAGATTTCCCTATATATATTTAGGGAGGGAGAGGGTAAACTGGATATTTTCAAGTACAAAGCCCTGGACTCTCCTTGATGTTGCTCAGCTGTGGTAAAGAATGAAATCGTTGACTTCATGATGCTAAGCACTCCGCTGGGAAACACAAACAGAGTTCATAAACTGAAGCATTCATTTCACGAGCTTTTATTAAAAGGTTTCACCTCTAAATTGAACTGTCGTACGTTGTTAGAAAACTTAAGTTTTTTTTTTTTAAAGCACAGTTTCTTTTAACTACGCATTTAAAAGACAGAGAAGCTTTCTGCCTTTTTTCATATATTTCGGGCTTGACCTCTTTCACGCGCGGTCAGCAATCTAGAGAGCATTTAATCAAATTGGCTGGAAAATAAAATTATGTTATATGCAGTCTGCTCCTCCCTGCCCCCCTCCCCCCCCCGGTGCTGCCGAAGGAGTTCCCGTTCCCCACCGAAAACTCCGACACGACCCTAACCTTGTTAATGTGGTTTTTCGCAAATTCTGTCTATCTCCCCACCAGGCTCTTTGGAGTTCACTCTGACGGGGGGAAAAAACACTACAGTCTAAGATTAAAAGATATCCGCCAGATGAGAAGGACATTCGGTAATTTATAAATCATTCATTGGTGACATTGCTTTCTGCAGCTTTTCAAGGAATTGGATTAACTGCTTTTCCGGTTCCTTCAAATGTTGCTTTTCTACAGACAGTGTCATAGGTCATTACCAGCTTTCCCCTTATGTAAGCAATTCCAGCTTTCTATTAAAAATACTAATTTCCACCCCACTACAGAATCTCTTTTTTGAAGAAGCAAGTATATTAAAAAGAGAAGAAGGAAGCGCCACAACTTGCTTTGAAATATTAAAGGAATATATTTAAGTGAAGGGCTTCGATGTAGGGGTTCCCCTCCCCCCCTGCCCGGTTCCCGATGACAGTAAGATTTTAGCCTACGAAGTCAATAGTAAATTTTATTAAAGTCATTATTTTCCTGTTCCAGGCCTCGCGCGTTAAATAAACTATAGCTGACAATGCTGTCTTACATGCCGCTGTGCTGCAAAACGGCCTTCTCTTTATTACCACAGGGATGTTGAGGGAACATTGGAAGGTCTTTTTTCTGCACTGGTAAGGGCTCATTGACGCAGCTGGCCTTTCGCGGTTCTTGGCAGGCAGCTTTTATAGGTGGAACTTGTCTGCCTCCCTTTCCAGGCAGCCCTGAGTGGAGGAATCAGTGCTGAAAGCCACTTTTTGCTTGCTTCCTTTCTCCTTCCGCATTCGGCACAAACAGCTGGGCTTGTGTCAGATTGGTGACCCTCTGTTGACATGGCGCCCCCTGGTAAGAACATCTGAGTCCAGCATTCTGTTCCAACAGTGAAGTAGAGTGTCATGAATGAATCAGCGCCCAGGGAAGGTTTGCAGCCAGCTCTCAGGGAAGGGTTGCTGCCAAATGAAGAAAGCAGTCAGGAACAGAGAGGGTTAACTGCTGTGCAATATGAGCACTGGCTAGTGCCAACTCCCCTGCCGCTTGGAATGCCAGCTGATAAGGAAATGGTGGAGAGCAAGCTAGAACGCAGTCAAAGCTCGCTGGAAGCACTAACAAGCGGGAAGGAGTTAAGAGACAGCCTCTCAGAGAATGGGGAAGAGGAGGGAGCTGACCCAATCTCTCCGAAGTCTCGATGAATGGGAGGACTGCAAGATAGGAAGCAAAACAGAAGACGTATGAAGAGAAAGTTCCGTTGCTTCTGGTCTCGCTGGAAGCAGGCTTCAGAAGGGCGATCTTGATTGATGATGGTGGAGGCTGTGTTAAAGCCATCCGGAGTTACAGTATCTGTTTGTTTTGACAATAAACCATCCTTTTCAATTAACTACGCTCACTGTGGTATCAAGCTGGGGACTGGACTCCTGAGTAGAGTTGGAACGGACCACAAGGGTCACGAAGTCCAACCCCGTGCAACACAGGAATCTTTTGCCCAATGTGAGGCTTGAACCCATGACCTTGAGCTATCCTAAGCCCTAAATTGTGATCCCCAGCAAGTGGTGTTTAGAGGTGTATTGCCTCTGACATGGGAAGGAGAACAGAGCCGTCAATAGCCCTATCCTTCATTAATCCAGTGGCACCTCTCGTCAGTAGAAAACGGATCAAAATCCTATTTGGAGTTACCTCCAGAAGCAACCTTGAACTTCCTCCCACACTGTTCCAAAGGCTCCACCAAACCTCCAGGGCAGATTTTGCTCTTGCGGTGTGGTGGGTGCAGGGAGCTTTACGGGGAGAGGGAATCATCAAAGACTACAATCGCTTTCCCTTACATTTCAAGCCCTTTGGGGCTTTGCCACTTCCAATCATCTGGATATTGTTTTCCATGCAAGGCCGGTTCCAGGGGTTGAGGGGCCTTTGAAATAGGTGTTCTCAGGGGCTTCCACATTTCCGCGCTAACTGGCAGTGATCTTCCAGGATTTCAGACAAGGTTCGCTCCCAGCTGTACCTGGAGATGCTTGGGATTGAACTTGGGGCCTTCTACATGTAAAACAGATGCTGTCCCACTGAGTTGCAGCCCTTCCATCCCACCCAACAAGGCTGTCTTAAGAGTCTGGCATCAACTCTCATCTTTGCTGATTAAGTTCTATTTTCCTTTCACAAAATGAGGCGAGAAGGGAGCTGGAAGAAGGCGAGACAAGACAAGGCGGAGCAAGGGAGGTCAGTAGGTGGGAGAAGACAGAGCAGGAGATGCTGGATGGGAACCTCTGGTGGGAGAAAGCAGGAGGAGCAAAATGATGGGGGAGATGGGGTGGCAGAGGGGGAGTTGGGAGCAGGAAGATTTGGTTTCAGTAGATGGGGTGAGCAAGAGTAAACGGAGAGCTGAAGACCGCAGGGAGGGACACAGACGAGCACTATTCACACATTGTACATTCACACTTGGCATCTACCCAAACGTGAGTGTTCATATAAAAGACTGTACACTTGTTGATTTGCACAGATCACCCATTTGCGTACACAATTTTTTTTTACAGCCATTGAATGTAATGTGTGAAAACCCCTGAGATGATGAAGTAAGAGGAGAACAGCAATTTCTCCCTCTTCATCCTCCTACGATTTCTGGCAGTGCTCCTGTGTTTCATTAGCCCAAACTAAAATGAATACATTATACCATGTAATGCTTTTCTTAAATAACTGGAAATATATATTCTATGACCCTCAAGGTCCGTTTTGAGTCTCTAGCCAAGCTTTACCTTGTGTAGAGGAGAGATAGAGTATGCAAACTGGAAATTCTGTTTGTGTGCCTGATCTTCTTAGAACTCTGTGCAAAGTGGAAATAAGAACACTGTTAAGACAACCAGGTGGTGATTGTGTGTGGCTCTGTTTGTCTTGGGTCCCCAGGAACTACCCAGTCTTTCCCCCAGCACTGCTTGTTCTACCGTAGAGTTTAGACCCAGGTGAGAAGCCACAGCAATGCTGAATCAGCCTTCAGAAGTTTCCCCTTCCTCAATAGTTTGGGCAAAGCTCATGCAATCACCTCCCCCCTCTCCCTGTTAAAAAAAAGAGATCCTTGTCAATTTAAAATATAACAAAGCATTTCCCCTCCCCTCCTCTTCTCTCCAACTATGGGTCTTCCTCAAACCACATGCAATTAACCTTGATTCTATCATTGGTCTGGGTGGGTGTGGGATCACATTATGAGGCATTTCTGTGTTCCTGTATTACTTAAAAGTGCCAAGGGAGCCTTTGCTTACCAGCAGGAAACTTTAAAGATATTTAAAAACATGCATCCAAACCTTCTGGCACCAATAAAGAGAGGGTGTGTGTGTGTGCGTGTGTGTGCGTGCGTGCGCGCGCACGCACACACACACACACACAGGTGGCTGAGTAAGAAAGAAGTGGGATATGTTTATAGTATAACTAGGAGGAGAGGAATAAAGAATGCTGTATGCAATGTAGCTCAGAGTCATTTTTCTGTTACTATTCGAGTCAACTTGCAGTAATGTCCTTAGCAGTGGTGGCTGGTGCTTACTGGGGCTGGTAGGGTAGAAGACAGGGAGGCTAACACTAGTGGGAGCCAGAGCCAATGGCAGGCAGAACCAATTGATTCTAGAACTCCATGCTCTGGGATTAAGGAGGAGGAATCTGACCACCACTGCCACCTTCTGGGTTAGTTGTAAGTAAGAGGACAGGCAGGTGGAGGCTGGATGAGGGCAGACTGAGGATGGTGGGGCAGTATCCCAGTAGCACTAATACACTAACTTCCACTGGTCCTTAGTCATCAATTGGATCCAGAATTTCCAGATATTTGGAAGCTATGGAGAAAAGACGAATGTATTTTAACGGGGATTTCTTTTTCTCCAAAGAAAGGAAAGGGAAACAGTTGAACTGAAAATGAAAATCAGGGAAAGGGTCACAGCTGAGCAGGAGAGCATCTGCTTTACACAGTTAAGGTCACTGGGTCAATTCCTGGCATCTCTAGACAAGACCCCCAACGTCTTGGAAAGACCCTGCCAGCCAGAGTAGGCAAAATTGGATTAGATAGGCCAGGGGTTGTCAACCCGGTCCCTACTGCCCACTAGTGGGCGTTTCAGGATTCTAGGTGGGCAGTAGGGGTTCTCGACACTGGACCTCAGTGGACATGTTAATTTATTTTCTATGGATTTGTCTAACCCAGAGGTTGTCAACCTGGTCCCTACCGCCCACTAGCGGATGTTTCAGGATTCTAGGTGGGTGGTAGGGGGTTCTATGGCACAAGCTGGATCCTCCTTCCATTGAGCACTGGTGGGCGGTAAGGAAATTTTACCATCCAGAAAGATGCATTAGTGGGTGCTAGGTATAGAAAGGTTGACTACCCCTGGTCTAACCTATACTAACCCCCACCCCCAAATTATCTGGAATGCAAAGGATACACAATGCAAACTGTGGGAAATCCCAAATCAGTTACATTTCCTCTGCAGACTGAAAGCCACCCCTGAGATAGACAAATATGCTCAGTATGAGGAATTGCCCAAAATGTCTTCCCCCTAAAAAAACCAACAACCCACCATTCTCCATCAGTTAATGAGAAATGAAAGGACAGAAATGTTGGTTAAATTCTCATGGGTGGTGTAGCATATTGGCTTGCCATACCAGAAACTGCTGAGTCAGCACCCATGCACTCTACTGTTTTGTTTTAGTGCTGCATGGGTTGTTCCCTCCATGAAATGTTTTGTATTATATAGAGTTGGAAGGGATCCAAAGGGACCCAAAGGGTCATCTAGCCCAAATCCCTGCAATGCAGAAATCACAGCTAAAGAACCCCTGGCAAGTGGCCATCCAACTTCTGTTTTAAAAAAATCTCCAGTGGAGAATCCACCAGTTTCTGACCTGGTCTGTTACACAGTTGAACCCCTCTCACCATCGGTAAGTTCTTCCTAATGTTTAGTCGGAATCTACTTTACTGCAATTTGAAGCCATTGGTTCACGTCCTACTCTCAGGAGCAGAATAAAAGAAGCTTGCTCCATCATATGTCCTCTCATACAGGCTCAACATAACCAACTCCTGCTACTGTTCCAAAGGCTTGGTTTCCAGATCATTTGTGTGGCCTCCTCTTCACGATACTTTTCAGGTGGGGTGCAGGTTTGGGCTGTTGTCTTTTTGCTGTAGTTGCCTTATTTTTGAAGAGACTGAGGGATGTGCCTTTTCTTTCATTTCCATTGCCTGAAACCCTGGAGAGCCATTGCCAGTCAAAGTGAACAATGCTGAGCTAGATATAAGATATCTTGCTTAGCTCCTATCTACCAAATTCCGATAGAAGGCTTCAATGTACTGGAATCCCCTTTGGGTGAGACTAAGATAAGGCAAACTGATTCCTCCCCAAACAAAGGAGTTGTGCAATGTGTGTGTGGGGTGGCGGCGGCGGCCTCTTTTGTTTTAGGAAAATCTTCTCTAGTGGGATGGGTGGAGAAGCAGCCCACAACTAGCTTTAAGCCTAAAAAAAAACAACAACCCACCTTTCCCTTGCTGAGATGGCAGCCACCATCTCTTACAAAGTGCATGTCCAATGGGAAATGAAAGGCAGGAGCTAAACAAGCTCCATTACTGCCCGTTTTTCATCTCTCAGTCTTTTCTATCTAATAAACTCCTGGGTTCTTGTGGCCAAAGTGACACTGGAAGCTGCAGCCAATGACACATTGCAAGCATCCCTCTAAGTGACTTTTATCCAGTGACTTTGAGAGCAGGTGCAAATAGATCTGTGCAAGGTGATTCAAAATGGTCTGTTCTTCATTCATTTTCGGTTGTTGGTTGCCCAACATCTTCTGGAGAACATCTTTATTCCTGTCGACCAAAATCTTGCTTGCAAGGGGCACGTGTATTCAGGTAATGGAATTACAGGCCACAGTGCTAAGCGGCATTTCTTTCAACACGTGCGAAAACTCGCTGGATTCTACTTTGTGGCTCTGCTCGCTTGTCTTGAGCAGGGCATATCAGCAGAAAACCTAGCTGCCAGTTCAAATGTTGGTGGGCAGCAGTTGCTTGTCTGTCCATTTGGCAGTTCCTTACATGAAGCAGAAGGTCTCAAAGTTTTCACACAAACGTTTCATTCGAAGTTGCACTGCATCATGGATGTTACTATTTTACGACTGCATAATCAATCATTCACATGCATTCAGATTTCACTTCTGAGAATAAGGAGCAAGCACAGAGATGCAAGATGGACTAAAGTCCATTACATGAGCAAAGGGAAGCTGGAAAATGAAATCTTTATGTACTTCAGGAGGAAACAACGACCAGCCTGGGTGGGCAGAATCACACCATGTCCCTGAGAGGCTGTAGTTACATGGCTCACCACATGGGGCAGTGGTCAGCAGTCACTGACATACGTGAGAAAGGGCCCTGTATGGGTTAGACCAGGCATCCCCAAACTTCAGCCCTCCAGATGTTTTGGACTACAATTCCAATCATCCCCAGCCACTGGTCCTGTTAGCTAGGGATCATGGGAGTTGTAGGCCAAAACATCTGGAGGACTGCAGTTTGGGGATGCCTGGGTTAGACCAGGTTTCATCAACCTCGGCCCTCCAGATGTTTTTGGCCTACAACTCCCATGATCCCTAGCTAGCAGGACCAGTGGTCAGGGATGATGGGAATTGTAGTCTCAAAACCTCTGGAGGCCCAAGGTTGAGGAAGCCTGGGTTAGAACATGCAAACCTTTGAGCGCCTTCACATTTCATTTCAGTCCACAGGGAATAATCTTAATCTCCCTAAAACTGTAGTTTCTCTTCTCCTATTTGTGCTCTGAAGAGCCTAATACAGGTGTGACCTGTGGTTGATCTCTGATGAAGACTACTCAGCAACAACAAATTCTGCCTTAATATCTTCCCCACCCTATGAGAATTTCTGCTGACCTTCTCAAAACTATTTTGAATTCTGGTAAAAACTGATACCTCGAACTTAGCTGTGACATTTTGCTTCATTACAAAATATCGCTTGGCTTCCTTTGAGGTTCATCAGGTGAAGTTCATACAAGGGTGGAGGCCCAAATCAAATCTGTTCTAAATTTCACTTTAGGCAACATTTTGGTGGAAACCCACAGCAACCAAAGAAGATGCCAACTTCCTGTTAGTTCTGAGGTAATTTGCTGGGTTTTATTACCTGCATTTTTCCTCTTTGGGTTGAGTGAATAAAAGGACTTGGGCTGTTGTGCTTTGCTTAGGGAAAGGCTCTGTTTACAGTGAGATCATTTTGTGTGGACTTCCGGAGAGAAGCAGGTTGAGTCAAAGGTGGCTCGAAGGTCAAATATAAAGGTAATATTTGCCAAACTGAGTAGTGAGCATTACAGAGAGAAATGTCAGGAAAACTCACCAGGAATCTTCAGGCTGTAATATCCTAAACTTCAAATAACTCTCTGTGTGCAGTCGGACAGCTGTGTTGCCCTGTATATGCTTCACCTGTGACATTAACGATATAGTCCCTTCCTTTACAGGTTTGTCTGCATTTGAGGCCATCAGAGATCTTAAAAGTAATCCCATTGGAATGAAGGACATCTATTAGAAAGCTGCTTTGAGGCTGTCAAGAGACACTTGGGCTGAAATCTGATATGCCCTTACCTGGCTGCAAGTCTCATCTGCATGCCATAATAGTTGTTCATAAAAGTTAAGTTGCATATTGTTTCTCAGTGGATCGTTCCTAAGTTAAGTTGCATATCCAAAGTTTATTTTGTTTTCCCCCCTACAATCATTATTTTCATATACTTCTCCTCGTTTCCCCCTTCCCCAAGGCTTATTCGTGAATAATGTGCTGTTGATTTTGCTTTTATATCATTACATTCATATATTTCATAGGGTGCAGTGTATTCACTGATCTTCTGCCAATGCCTTTAAAATAAATCCTTTCTAACGTATTTATATTAATGTATTTATATTATTTTTTATTACAGTGGTACCTCGACTTACGAACGACTCGACAACAGAATTTTTCGACATACGAATGGGGGTAATGGCCGCATGCTTACGAATGTCTCGACATCCGAAAGAAAACCATGGCAGTTTTAGATAGGGATTTTTCGACTTACGGATTTTTAGATAGGGTTGCTTCGACTTACGAATTTTTCCGTTTCCAATGCATTCCTATGGGAAATCACGTTTCCAATGGCGTTTTTCGACTTGCGAATTTTTTGACTTACGAAGGTGCTTTCGGAATGGATTAAATTCGTAAGTCGAGGCACCACTGTATGAACTTTGTATACCGCCATTCATCCGGAGATCTCAGGGTGCTTCAACAGCATAAAAATAGAAGATAAAAACGTAAAATACATAATAAAAACAATAACAATAACAAAACAATAACCCCCCTTCCTCAAACACATTTAAAAGGGCATAGGATGTTAATCAGTCCGAAGCCTGGTTGAAGAGGAATGTTTTCTCATTTTTCCAGTTATCCACATTTCCACATCAGTTGGAGATTTATTTTTTAAAGTGCTCAAGAAAGATGATTTTAGTGCATTTTCCATAATATAATGCACATTTATATGCTACTTTCACCAGTGTATGCATTTTTTTGCACACTTTACCCTAGTACAGTATTCTACATCCTCGTACATATTACTTGGCTGAAGAACTGGATTGCAAAATTCGAGGAATTCTGAAATTTTGCAGGATGGCTGCGCTGCGCTTCACTTCAAGTATTGTTTTAGAAAGTGCCATTGAGGTAATTGAAGGAGCGTCTCCACCCCCATCGTTCTGCCCGGACACTGAGGTCCAGCACCGAGGGCCTTCCGCCGGTTCCCTCGTTGCAAGAAGCCAAGTTGCAGGGAACCAGGCAGAGGGCCTTCTCGGTGGTGGCGCCCGCCCTGTGGAACACCCTCCCATCAGATGTTAAAGAGAAAAACAGCTACCAGATTTTTAGAAGACATCTGAAGGCAGCCCTGTTTAAGGAGGCTTTTTAATGTTTAATAGATTATTTCATTTCATTTTTCTGTTGGAAGCCGCCCAGAGTGGCTGGGGAAACCCAGCCAGATGGGCGGGGTATAAATAATAAATTATTATTATATATATTATTATTTTGATACTTAATAACTATCTATTTTATATATTATTGGTTCTTTGGGGTTTTTTTCTCTTTTGCTTGTCTACGACCGTAATAAAGACATTATTAGTAGTAGTAGTAGTATATTATTGTTGTTGTTGTTATTATTATTATTGTTATTATTGTTATTTAAGTGTGAATTGAATGGAAGTTCTCTCCTGTGGCATTCACTCAAGGTGAATACATAATAAAAGCAAAGCAACCACTACTTCCACTGCTATGATGTTTCATGGCGGGCAGGGTGGGATGTAGGGGGCGCCTCTTCCTTAATTCCTTCTGCTGTAGGTAACACCTGCTGCAGAGATAACATACCTGTATAGTCACACCAGTTCCTGAGCCATGTTGAGGAAGCAAAGGATGTAATGGCTCAGGTCCTGCTCTCCGCATGGCCCTGAAATGCACTGGTTTACTCGTTCTGCCAGTGGAACACAACTGGAAGAAGACATTAGAACTCTGAAGGATCAGGCCAATGGTCCATCTACTCCAGCATCCTGTTCACAAACAGATGCCCACACCTACCTACATCTACTACCCATGCTTACACCTAAACCACCAAAGCTTTCGGTGGAAAGGCCAGGGGGCCAGTGGCAGTGTGTCATCTCACTGGTTGTGAATTACAGATGTCACAAAACTGGCACTGGCACTCGATGGACTGAGTGTAGGCAGGGAGTGTAGGCCTTTCCCAGGTGTTGTTAGATCTCGGGTCTCAGCTGTCCCAGAAAAACATGGCCAATGTTCAAGGAGTTGGAGTCCATCTGCAGGGCCAGAGGTTCCCTTCCCTGACCTATGGGCTGCTTAATGAATCAATGAAATGGAAAGAAAATTGGATTATTGCCCAAACCTCAATAGAGGTCTCATTTGAAGATATTATTTTTTAAATTTATATACCGCCCTTCGTCAAAAGATCTCAGGGCAGTTCACAGAATAACATATAAGTTAAAACACAGGTAAATAATTAAACCAAAAATAACAGTACAATAACCTCTACTTCCACAGACATATACCCTCCAACATTTATCCAATGAAAATAGGGATGTCCCATTCCATTAAACATTAAAAAAGAACACTTCCCTATACAGGATTGGAAAATAGGGACACTTGATTGAAGAGGAGCATTTTCCACGGGCACCTAAATATATGTAGTAAAGTTGCCAGGTGAACCTCCCTGCAGAGAGCATTTCATAAATGGGGAGCCACTACAGAGAAGGTCTGTTCTCATGTTGCCACCCTCTGAACCTCACGTGGAGGAGGCACATGAAGAAGGGCCTCAGATGATCGTAGGGTCCAGAATGATTTATATGGGGGGAGGCAGTCCTTGAGATACTGAAGGATATGTGAGATCGAAAAATCTGAGCTACAACTCACAGTTAGAAGCAAAGGCTACCATTGAGATTTTCTTGTTTGTTACAGCGACATAATGGCAGTCGGACTGACTTTTAAAATATTATATACCTTTCAATCTCCATCCTCCCTATTAAGCCATGGAAGCTCTACTTGAATATTCTCCCAATTAAAGATGTGGTCTACTCAGAAATGTTGATGGCTCCAGTCCCTTTTTTTGAACGAACAATGCTTCAGTCATATCTAAGCATGCAGAAACACAAGCAAATGAAATAGATAAAAGCAGATAAAAGATGTTATTGGATTATTTCATCCCCCTGGAACAGAACTTGTTTGGGCAATCAAGGGCTGCGCTTTTAAAAAGTCTTTAAAGAAAGTCAGATTTTCTTTTAAATAGGGACAAAAGGGGGCTTGATTAACTAGACTGACAAGCTCCAAAGATCTCTTGAGTGTTTAAATTAAGGATTGCATGTTCTTGAAACTTGACAAGGAAGGCAAGATTGTCATTGCTTGCTGTCTCGCACACAGAGGTAAAGGCACATTCAACCCTTCTGATCTTTATTAAAGGCATATTGCATCCATTTTAATTTTTTTCTTTTTTTCTTTTCTTTTCTTTTCTTTCATTTTAATGAAAGTTTTGAAGACACATACATTTTGATTACTTGGTAGGCTCTGAGTATTTCTCTGTTGGCAATAGAATTGGACATGCATGCAACTAGGGATGGAGAAATCCATTTCACATTTAAAAGTGAACTTAGCTAATTCACACTTTCTCAAACAATATACAAACACAAAGAATCCATCAAAATTCACATTTCGCAATAAAGTTCCCCAGCCAAGTAAATGTGCACAATGTGCACAACAGTGTGTGTGTGTGTGTGTGTGTGTGTGTGTGTGTAAAATGTGCATATAAATGCATATATTAGGTAAAATAACATACAAAAATGCATTCTATTAAGGAATATTACAGAATTGAGTATTGGTCAATGCTCCATTGAAAAATGTGTATATTAGGAAAAATTACACCAAAATGTTGAACTCTGGGTTGGTTTTGCTGTTGTCAAAATAGGGCAATGTAGTGTTTTTGTTTGTTTGTTTTTAAAAAATCTTAAATGAAGCTTTTAACTTAAAAATACATGAATAAATCATTCACTGCTGTGCTTTAACAACAAAAAGAGCAGCAAACCAGAGCTACTCCACAGGCAACATTTTAGACAGCCTCACTTCCTGCGAAGTCTGTGGACCTAGAAATACATGAAGTACATACGGAAACATAGAGCTATAAAGTATAGAAGTATGTAATCAGTATGTAAAAGTATGTATACAGAGTGACAGAATAACATGAAGGTTCATTGGGGGACCTAAGGCAGGTTGTGGATGGTGGCTACTGATCCCAAATCATCCTGATTTGTCTCATTAGTTGGCCCACACACAGAGGTGATGCATTTATGAAAACTGGAGTACGTACTGCGACATGTAGAGGGGATACAGGTTTCCCATCCCTCACATTACATATGGTCCCATTTGTGTCATCTCTCCATCTTTCAAGGTGAAAAATCATGTTACTATATATACAAAGTACCACTCATCATGCACCATGTAACATATGTCAGGAGAATTTTTTGTGTGTGCGCACACACATGGCACACACCAAGTCTGCAACTATGGGAAGATAATTGTCAGGTTGGTTAAGCAAGGGCATTGTGAGCCCACAAGTTCAACCTGTGGTTCAATCACACATACACACCCACACCCACACACCACGAGTTCTCAGAAGATGCACTTGTATATGAGAAATAGACCTGTGTGTCAGCAAAAGGAACCTAATATATTGCTAGACAATGTAACTGAGATACTCGGTTGACAACCACTGGTCATTGAAAACATCACAACCCAAATTAATTGTGATGTAGGAAGCTTTGCTCAAAGGGAATATGAAGCACTGCTTAAGGATCTCTACTTTGTGGTATTTTAAGATGCCCCCCCCCCCAGGAAAACACATCCCCATTCGCCATTAAGATGGGGGGGGGGAGATCAAAGAGTATTATTTGCTGTTACAAAAAACAACAACAACCCACAAGCCTAGGTGTGTTATTTTTCATGTCTTTCTGCAGTGAATGTCTTGCCGATGCCTTCATTCAATAATACTCCAAAATAAATATATTCGAAGTTCAACCAAAATGGGCATGGATAATTTAATCTTTGAATTAACCCATCTCCTTTCCCCCTTTATTTTATTTTCTGAATAGAAAGGGAGGGGAGGGAAGATTATATTTTGGCTGCTTCTGTCACCTGGCAAAGGAAGAGGGGAGGGTGGGGGCTGGGGGCTGGGGGGGGGCTGAGTTAGTGGTGGAAGTGCTAAGAAGAAGAAGGGAAAAAAAGTTACTGTGTGCAGTTAATATCGAACAGCAGCCATCTCCAGATGATCCCTGCTGCATCCAATTTCTGCCAAAATGCTTTCTGTTAAACCTCCATCAAACAGACACACGGCGTACAAAAGAAAACCTCATCACCAAGGGAAACTAATCCACCGGTGCGCAATGTAAGCCTGTCAACTTTTTATTATAAGAAGTCATCACTCATTTCAGCGAAGATTAAAAGTATGACTAAATTGAGAAAATCCTCTTAGCCATTCGGAATTTTAATAGAGGAGAAAAGGGGGTGAGTACAAAATTTAAACTGCGAGTGCGCATCCGTGCTGGTTTGGCCATATATCTTTATATAGGGATCTCTCTCCCTCTCCCTCTGTATGTAAGAGAGAGATAGAGATAGAAAAATCGCACACACATGGGTGCAATGGTAGAAAATAGAGGATAAGGAAAGTCTGTTTTACACACGTACACACACACACACACACACTCTCTCTCTCTCTCTCTCTTCCAAATTCATAAATAAACATACAGCCTGGTGTTACATTTCCCCCCCCCCCCTCAGTTACCACAGACAAACAATTTCTGATTCAGACGAGCTTAAGAGATAAGGATGGAAAATGAGTCCTCACTGCTTTAATTACATCGCCATTGGCAACAAGGTGTTACAGTGGCAGAATAACAATTGCTTTTTACATTGAGTATGGATTCAGGGTCAATATGCTATTTCATCCTAGAACACACCAGCAGATGGGAACCATGTTGATTCTGGGACTTGGCCCCTCCAGGTAAAGTTAGTTTGATGAGCAATTGGAATAGTATACATTACATATGCCTATACATATATCTATAGTCTCTCTCTCTCTGTCTCTCTGTCTCTCTGTCTCTCTGTCTGTCTGTCTCTCTCTCTCTCTCTCTCTCTCTCTTAAATGGAACTTGCTTTTGCCTCCCCACCCACCCCTCCAGATTATGTACTCAATGCTCTATGTTTCACTTAAACTGTCATTTGAAAAATGTGGGTAATTCCGTCCCCCCCCCCACAGCTAAAGACTGTAATCATCTTCCCATTCCAAAGAGTTTTTTTCTCCCCCACCCCCGTCTGCGTTTAAGAAGGCAGAATTATTATTGCTCCCATCATTTGTAAGCTGGAAACATTTAGGTATCATCTTTCAAGGATTCGGGGATCCATCTGCCAATTGCCTAGGTGACTTGAGGATTAAAAGAAACCCATCCGAAGTCATGCCCCCACAAGGAGCTCTGCCTTCTCCCTTGATGTGTTCTGACCTTGAGCCTAAAATTGCAGGTGAGCACACCTTAAAACAACAACATGCCGACACAGATTCTCTCCCCCTTCCCACTATTTTGGGAGCACTCATTCAAATCACACACTCAAGCCAGCTTTTGGGGATCTATGGCAAACCTGCCTCTCTCCTTATAGGAAGCTACCTTACATTAAAGGACACCATCGATGCATCTAAATCAGCATCATCTGCCCTGGATGGTGGAAGAGCTCCTAGATCTACATGGATATGCTGTAGGTTGAACCTGAGACCTTTAGCATGCAAAGTCTCTGTCCTGCCACTCAGTTGTGGTCCTTCCCTGGTTTTCTGCGCACTGGACCTGGAAGATCGGTATGAAATGTTTCCACGTACATTCACCAGCAGAAACATTGGCACTGACTCCAGCCTGCTGTGTTGCCTTTTCTGCCTTGAACGAACATCTGGTGGTGGACTTAGGGTGGAGCTACACATAACAAAGAGTACAGAACTTCTGCAGAAAACAGAAGCCCTCTGTCGAATCTCCCTCCCCTGTAATGTCCAGTTCATTTTACTGTGCCCTGACAGGAGTCTGAAAATGCAGCTCCTCAACTAGGCTTCACATTCTTGCTTGACTCAAGCAAGTGTAAGGAAACTCAGATTGGGTTGGGTCTAGAGTCTAGACTAAGTCATGTTTTAGAATGATTGATTTCAGTGGGAATAAAGGACTTAGTCTGGATCCAATCCATGGAAAGAAAAAAGTTTATCCAGACCAGCCTTCTCCAACTGGTGCCCTCCAGATATTTTGGACTGCAGTTACCACCAGCATTACCCAGCATAGCCAGGGATAGAATTATGGAATTGTGGTGTTGGAAGGGACTCAAAGGGTAGTTCAACCCTCTGCAATGCATGGGAGTTTTGGTCCAACAGCACCCAGAAGGAGCTAGGTTGAGGGACACTGATTTAGATATTTCTTAGGCACCGCTATTTGCAGTGACAATCCCATGCACTTTGTCCATGTAATTTCCTCCCAAGAGACCAATCCAACAAGACAGGAAGTTCTCATGCAAGCCAATGAGAGAGTTCCCTGTGAAGTATTGTTGGGAAACAGGAACACAGCAGAGCCCCCATTATCCAAAATCCAAGCTTTCCCATGCAGCGGCAGGCAGAACTAGCCCAAAGTAAATAACATTTCCCATTGATCCCATCATCCCCCCCACCTCACCCTCTGCAATGCTCCCCAGAGGTTCTGATAAACAGGGCTGCCTGCTGCAGGACTGCAATACTTTGACCCAGAGACAAAAGCGCTTAAGCACCCAAAGACAAGTTCTCCCCCCGCCCCACTGCTTCCCCTCACCCCCCTCCTTCTGCTACCGCTGCAGATATAAGCTGTGACTTAACGGAGACTTACCTTATGGAGTTAACGCGGGAACCAAATGGCAGCCGAGTGGGTTGCAAAATTCTTTCTGTAAATCACAGAGGGCGGTAGGACCAGGCAACCTGTCTCTTAGAGCATAGCAGGGAAGCGATGCTGACACCTTTAGGGGAGACAGGGAGAACCCGTCAGCAGTTTCACCATTTCCTGGCCCTTTGATTAAGCCTTTCTTGTGTCTGTGTGGCATGCATGTGAAAAATTTCCCCTTTGCTTTGGCTATTCAAGTAGCTTGATTTGTTAGGGATAGACAACCGACCGAGTGTTTCTGCTTACCCCCCTCTTCCTCCTTCCCAGGGCTGGCTTTACTTTCCGTCACCTTCTCTTTCCATCCAGTGAAAAAGCAACTGTGGCCTTTTACTAAGTAAATGAGCAAATATTTTCCCAGTGTTCACCAGGTTAGATCCCCATTTAATTAAACTGGCTCATTATGTCCCTATCTGATTAGCAGAGTAGAATCAATTATTCAATGCACAAACATGGCTGCAGGAGCTAGAGGTGTATACAGAGCTGTTCATTTAAATCCAAGGACACTAATTAGGTACAAAGCAAGCAATAACTTGAACAATTGCAGGCACAAGCAAGCACAGAGTACAGGACAAGAGAGGGGGGGAAGCGGGCCTTAGTCTCTTTAATAAGCTGGATCCTCTCCCCCCCCCCCCCCGCAAACAGGGTCAAGAAAAAACACACCCAGAAACCGAGAGAGGATGAAATGTAGATCAAGAAACCTAAGCGTCCAGGAAATAACCCTTGGGATTTGCATATGTAATGGTGTGCTGCTACTTTTGTACTTTATAATCAAACAGTAGGCAATTATCCAAATTATTGACAGCAGATTTCTCATTTCAACTGCAAATTAAGGCCATTAATAAAGCTTTCTAATGCAAAAGTGACTAATTAACTAATGGAATGGAACTCTGAAGCCGCGGTATCAAAACCAGTCCACCACATATTGTGGAAACACAGGGGAACTAATTAGTTTAATTATCAAAACAGCTAATTAAAATTACACAGTTGCCTAATTAGTTCTTTGCCTTCCCTCCCCCCCTCCACTTCTTCCAGCTTAATTGACAGGATGGAGTTAAATAGGTAACTGGTCTCAAAGAGGGAAAAGGGAAAGAGGTGGGGGACAGAGGGAGAACTTGTGAGGAATGGCTGGCTTCTCTTGAATATTTTAGCTGATCTTATCTCATTCATGTGGCAGACCAGTAACAGGAAAATAAATTACTCTCATCCTTTTTGTAAGCAACTCCAAATTTTCTGGACATAAATCTGCCCTCCAAGTGAGCTATCTAAACAGATTTTCACAAAGTTAAAAGGCTCAGATGTCTTGATGCACCCAAAGGGTCTTGGTTTCTTTGTTTTTGTGTGTGAGCAGGATGAAGAAGGAGAGAGCGGAATTAGTTTCATCCCAATAAGATCCTCTTCATGTTGTTTTATTCCACCTTACGGAACATGTGGCTGTAGAAATAACCACTCTTGAGGAGTGTGTGTGTGCTTGTGTACGTTGTTGTTGTTGTTGTTTTGCTTTTTTAAAAGTTTTTTAAAAAAAAAAGATTGGTGTGTAAAGAAATTCTATCCAGGAACTAAAGGAAGCTCTCTTGTCAGGTGAACCTCATGAGATCCTTCAGAACATTAGATGAGTTCTGCCTCTGAAATGCCTTAAATTCCAATATCAGAAATGTATTAGCAAAAGGCTTGAAGGAAGGGGCTTTTCAACAGGGCCCTGATTAGAAGTCAGGCCCAAGGCTCGTTATAGCCCCTAGTGAAATTGAAATGGGCTTGTGGAGATGACTTACTTCCCACTGAGGGGTAAATGATGCCTGGGGTGGACCTTTGGATGGGCTTGCTTCAAAAAAATTACCAGGAACATGTATGTGTGGAGGGTCTCGGGTAATTTCCAAGTGAATCCAAGGTAAACTTCAGAAGGTTCACCCTCCTAACATCACAAGTTTCCGCCACATCCTAAAGTGAATCCATACTAGGGTGATGGCTGAACTTTCCCATCAGTCTGGAATTGTCCTCCAAAGTTGCAATGTAGCTTGGATTTGTGCTGAGCAAAATTGGATATTGTTGCATCACCAAAGGCTTCTTCCCACCCTCATTCTCTCCCCCCCCCCCCGGTGAACCTCCAAATCCTAACTTCTCTTCCTCCCAATCCTCACCCAGCCATTGACCTCCCAGCACCCATCAAGTCATAATGGCTATTGGTCTGCCTCCATAGTCAGATATGTTAATCCTTTTGGATACCAGTTACTGGAAATCAAAGAGGGAAGAGTGCGCTTGGGTCCAGCTTGCAGGTTTCCGGCTGGTTGGCCACTGTGAGTACAGTATCTCAGACTAGATGGGCCATCAGGCTGATCCAACAGGCTCTTCTTATAGGTTGTAACTCACAGCTCCTGCCTGTCTACCATTGCTTTCTACTCATCTTGAAAAATGCCTCTTCCAGTAGCATCTCTTGTCTGTTGCTTTATCCACTTTTGTCACCCTGTAGCAATAAGATTGCTTTCATCTTGTGAGCTCCCCGCTCAATTTGTGACTCCTCTGTGCTACGGCAATGGGAGAACCGTCCATTGCAAGCACCACCCTCTGCAAAATACTAAACTGCCATGTCAAAATACCTCTTTGGATTCCCATGGAACGGCTTTGCAAATGTGATATTGAAACTGATGGGAGTTCCTCCTGCTCTTTTTCTTACATAAGGCTCTTCCTTGCACGGTTCCCCAAATGAGTGCCTCTAGATGTTGGTGGACGAGATGTCCTATCAGCAGAGGCCAGCATGGCCCAATGATCAGTAAGAATGAGACTTCCTGCCCAACATTTGGATTGCAACAGGAAGCGGGGAAGCTGCTTTGCAGCATGATCTTAAGAACATTTGTCCTCTTTCCCTTGCATATTTTTATTGTGACAGTTTTAAGCTTACAGAAGAATGAAAGATTGCAAACATAAAATTGTGATACATCAGTATGGGAAATAAGATGCACAAGTAACACACAAATTAAAGTCAAACATAAATAAGCAGAATCCTTCTACACTCCACCCCAGAATATACACTTGGTGTCTGAAGTTACAGCATTTCCATTTCACCTATCCAAACGCAATCAAAAGAACATTAGATCCTTTTGTATTCTAGGAGAACATTAGGCTTTATCCCATAATTGAAGAAAAGCCTGAGACGGAGTCAGTTTCTGTCCAGAATCAGGTGTCAAACCACAAAGAAATCAGTTTAACTTTTCCTTTCACCAGTTTTAATGCAAAGGTTAGTTTCCCCTCCTATTGCAATATTCCACAGCTCATTTGGCCAAGTTTCAATTGTCAAAATCTCTACTAATTTCCAACTTTTGTTTTTGATCTTAAGAACGTTTATGAGTTATAATGAGTTCAGTGCCACTTAGTAGGATGAAGATAGGCATAATATATTACCGGTGAATAGAGCGAGTTCTTGACCTGTGATGTGATTTGGTCTTCACAACATACTGTATACAGATTTCTGTAAACAAATTGAATATTGTTTCATCTTCCACGCTGCTCTCTTTGTGCTTGACTTTTGTTAAAAGCACATTAAAGTGTAAAATATATGTTTGCATGTGTATTCATCCATCCTTCACCTTATAAACCAAAGCTTAACCCAGACAAGAGTAAGATGCTGTTTGAAGATGATGCTTCTTTCTGACTGAGTGGTGTACAACCTGCTCTAGATGGAGTCACACTCACTCTGAAGGAGTAGGTTTATAGTTAGGGTGCTCTCCTGAATCCATTACTGTCACTTGAAGAACAGGTGGCCTCCGTGGCATGGAGTGCCTTCCATCAATTTAGGCTGATGACCCAACTACAACCCTATTTGAATGGAAATAACTTGGCTACAGTAATATGCGCTCTGATAAGCTCAAGACTGGACTATTGCAATGCATTTTATGTGAAGCTGACTCAGAAAAACAGTTCAGAAGCTTCAGGTGTAGAGGCTATTACTTGCGAAGAACTGGAAGAGTCAAGATTTACCAAATATAAATGATTTGCAAATGAAGGTGATGGACTTTATGGAACTTGTCGAATAGACTGGGAGACTCTGCGACCAGGAAGAAGAGGAGGTGGAGGAAGACTGGAAGAAAATTAAGTTATATCTTTAAAAAGTATTGTAACATTTAATATTCCTTAGGGAATTTGATGGAAGCTGTTGGTGTAAATGTATGAAATAGGTTAAGATTCTAGAATTCTATAATTAGATACTGATGAGGTATTGATTTTTTGGAACTGCCAAAGATGATTTGATATGAAGTTCAGATGGGGGGGGTACCGGGGGGAGTCACATAACATTGTTTAAGAAAAAGTATGAATTTATAAGAAGTATTTTGGTTTGTTTGTTTTTAGGTTTGTTTGTTTTTTTATGTTTTTCTTGTAAAATGAATAAATATTATTATTATAAAAAAGAAGCTTCAGATGTAGCTCCCTAACTTTTGATAGGTTTGAACTCAACAGATCACATGACACCAATTTTGTAACAGCAACACCGGCTGCCTGTATGCTTCTTAACCGAATTCAAACAGCAAGGTTTACCTATAAATGGCTTTACAACCCAAGATTCCTATTTCTTTTGCAACGTCTCTCCTGATATAACCCTAGATTTTCATCAGAGGCTCTTCTCGAGGTCTCTTTTTCGAGGGATTGTTCAAGGATGATAATGGAGAGGGCCCTCCCTGTTTGTGGAAGGCTCTCTCCACTGAGATCTGCCTGCCACCTTCACTAAACAAACAAAAACCCCTGTGTTGCAAAATGTGACAATCTACAAAAATGCAAACGCAACATGCTGGCTAATAACTGTTGATAAATATATAATCGGTATGATGTCATTCAAAATATACAAATAAGCCACTTCAAAACAATATACAGTGGTACCTCGGTTTACAAACACAATTGTCAGGAGTATGGGCAGGAGTCAGGCTCTGGGGCCTGTAGTGCTTTGCAGGACTGGGGCCTGCCTCAGCTTGTGCTGGAGAAGCAAGGCGTGGCCACACAGGTGGAGACCTCAGCTTGTGCTGGAGAGGCAAGGAGTAGTCTCTCAGGTGAGGCCACTTGTTATCTCACTGCACCTGGTGGCAGGAGCTGGGAGGGATAAAAACTCAGCATTTCCCTTCAGCTCTTTGCCACAGCAACGCGATCCCTGCCTTGTTGCATCTGGCCTCCTGTTCCTTGATCCTTCGCCTTGCCGATGCCTTGCTCCTCAACTCCCAGACCGTCACCTCTGCCTTCCTCCTTGACCCTTGGGCCCTTGCCTCCATGACGCCCTGCTTCCTAACCTTCGGTTCCTTGACCCTGCGACTGCCTGCTGCTGGACCCTCAGCCCTGCACCATCCAGACCCCGTTCCTGCTTCCACACCACCATCTTGCCCCCGGTCCTCACGTCCTCAGGTGGGCCTGCTACCTCCCGCCGACCAGACCGTGACAACAATTGGTTCCGGAAGTCTGTGCTTAACCTGAAGCGTACTTAACCTGAAGCGAACTTTCCCATTGAAAGTAATGGAAAGTGGATTAATCCATTCCAGACAGGTCCGTGGAGTACTTAAACTTAAAATACTCAAACCGAGGCGTACTTAAACCGAGGTATGACTGTATATATCATACAACACATCTCACAAAATATACAAGTAACTGCAAGTTGTTATATATGTCAAGAGTCAAACAAAAATCCAAACAACCAATGAATAGCGAGGAACGCCAAACTGTCTCTCAAAGGAAGTCGCCTCTCCAAAGTCTCAAAAGGACAGTGCATCTGGAATAGACATTTCGGAATAAGCAGTTGAACAGTTTGCATTTTTTGAAGATTGGCACCTTCACTGGCATCTTATTGATGGGATTACTTTGTGTATTTTTAAGGAACTGCATGCACTTCTGGTGTGATGTGTAATATAAATGTTTCTATATTATAATGTATTTTACTTACGCTTATGTTTGAAATACGTTAAAAAGTTTAAATAACTTTAAATTGCAAGGTTCCCCCCCTCCTTTTTTAAAAAAATCCAATATAGTTGAAGAATTAGAGGGAGAAGTGGTAGCAGTGATGTAAGCCCTGTTTAGGGAAGTTTTTAATGACTGATGTTTTAATGTATTTTTAATCTTTGTTGGAAGCTGCCCAGAGTGGCTGGGGAAACCCAGCCAGATGGGCGGGGTATGAATGAATGAATAATATAAAATAAAATGGGTATCTGAAGAAGTGTGCATGCACACGAAAGCTCATACCAATGACAAACTTAGTTGGTTTCTAAGGTGCTGCTGGAAGGGATTTTTTTATTTTGTTTCGACTACGTCAGACCAACACGGATACCTACCCATTGTTGTTGTTTAGTCGTTTAGTCGTGTCCGACTCTTCGTGACCCCATGGACCATAGCACGCCAGGCACTCCTGTCTTGCACTGCCTCCCGCAGTTTGGGCAAACTCATGTTCGTAGCTTCGAGAACACTGTCCAACCATCTCGTCCTCTGTCGTCCCCTTCTCCTAGTGCCCTCAATCTTTCCCAACATCAGGGTCTTTCCCAAGGATTCTTCTCTTCTCATGAGGTGGCCAAAGTATTGGAGCCTCAGCTTCATGATCTGTCCTTCCAGTGAGCACTCGGGGCTGATTTCCTTAAGAATGGATAGGTTTGACCAGAATTCAAAAGCATCAATTCTTCGGCGATCAGCCTTCTTTATGGTCCAGCTCTCACTTCCATACATCACTACTGGGAAAACCATAGCTTTAACTATACGGACCTTTGTCGGCAAGGTACCTACCCATAACTAAAATAAAATAATTATACTAGTAAATATCCAGCTGAGAACCTGGAGAGCTGCTCCTTTAGTTGTTGTTCTGGAACTGAAAAACATATATCTGTATTGAATGCAGTGAAAGCTCTGTCAAACAGATCCCCAAACATTGCATCATTCATATAAGTGTTTGGGACTAAAGCCTTTGAGAGCAAAGGCAGGTCACTGCACCAGCGGGAAGCCAATGGAAAGGAGATACACATCTTCCCATTCTACCATGGTGCAAATGAGGTTTGAATTGCTCTGCCATACTTCTTACAACTCTAATTAAACGAATGCTGTAGTAGAAATTGGACTCGGCCATTGATACACATGCATGTAGCTGGATCTGGTTAAATCATTGTGTTCTTGCCTGAGGGTGCTTCTAGATGGGCCTCTTTTTCCACCTGGCATTTTACTTCACTGCTTCCATCTCCTCCTGCAGTGGCCATCTCCAGTGCCTCTGTTAGGTGGATGTTCACAGTTGTTCAATTGCCATCAGCTATGATGGCCGAATGACTTAGGAAGAAGGTGTGTGTTTTGCTTGATTTATTCAGGTTGTACACGTGAGCTCTCTTGACATAGTTTGTTTGCTTGATTGTTTTTCAGAAAGGTACAGCTGTAAGAGATAAGCAAAGATGTGCTCCATTTACCTTGCACATTCAAAGCACATAGGCGCACGTGTGTGTGCTTGTGCACTCACCGTGCGCGCGCGCGCGTACACACACACACACACACACGCACACGCACACACACTGTGGCTATCATCTTGATGAAGCTATGCAGGTCTGGTCAGTGCCTGGATGGGAGACCACTTGAGAAGCTCATTTAGACCACCTTGGATTCAGTGATGGAAGGAAGGCACGTTGCAGAATACCATAGAATCGTAGAATCGTAGAGCCATCCAGTCCAACCCCCTGCCGAGCAGGAAACACCATCAAAGCATTCTTGACATATGCCTGTCAAGCCTCTGCTTAAAGACCTCCAAAGAAGGAGACTCCACCACACTCCTTGGTAGCAAATTCCACTGCCGAACAGCTCTTACTGTCAGGAAGTTCTTTCTAATGTTTAGGTGGAATCTTCTTTCTTGTAGCTTGAATCCATTGCTCCGTGTCCTCTTCTCTGGAGCAGCAGAAAACAACCTTTCTCCCTCCTCTATATGACATCCTTTTATATATTTGAACATGGCTATCATATCACCCCTTAACCTTCTCTTCCCCAGGCTAAACATACCCAGCTCCCTAAGCCGTTCCTCATAAGGCATTGTTTCCAGGCCTTTGACCATTTTGGTTGCCCTCTTCTGGACACGTTCCAGCTTGTCAGTATCCTTCTTGAACTGTGGTGCCCAGAACTGGACACAGTACTCCAGGTGAGGTCTGACCAGATCAGAATACCGTGGTACTTCCCTTGATCTAGATGCTATACTCCTATTGATGCAGCCCGGAATTGCATTGGCTTTTTTAGCTGCTGCATCACACTGCTGACCATACATCGGAGCAATTGTTGAATGTTATCAGTCATACCATTGTATTGAAATGTTGGAACCCATTGCCTTAGGGAACGCATGCTATTTTATCTGTTTAACTAAAGGCGGATGCCTGGGAGGAATTTGATCTTTGAGTGCTTCCAGGTAAGGGCTAAATATTGCAAACTGGTCACTCAGATATCACAACAGATCACTGGCAAAACCGCTTTCCTTCTTAACTCATTGTGTTTTTTTTGTGGACAGGGTGAATCCACATTAAATGGACGGGGGAATACAGGCTGGCATTTTGATGTCCACAATATTGTGTGGATGCTGTGAAAAAACATGCCTGTGTGCGGATCGTTGATCCCACAATAAACATCCATCTGGAAGCACTCTTTGTGAAATCTGATACGAAATGTTCCACTCCATGCCTTCTGCTTAAATGTGTGGATCAGAATGTAGCTACACGACAGATTTTACACTTCTTCAAATTTAAATATGTATTTCGAAAGAACTTCAGGTCGATCGATGCAGAAATGGAATAGAATTCTTAAGAGTTTATTATTGTTGTTTATTAATTAATTATTATTATTCTTTATTCAATTCATACATCATACTTTATCAAAAGGTCCCAAGGTAGTGTACATTAAAAACACATTACAGAACTTCAATGATACAAACATAATAAAAAGCATACTGACATTAGATCTGTTACATTTATTACATCTATTAATTCATCTATTATAGATGCATGTTTAATGCATACATCTGTATGCCCACCCACTCGCTGAAGTTCTCTGGACAGTTCACACAAACAATGCATTACAAAATGCAATTCGGAATAAAAACACTCAGAACGGAACCGAAATGGAAAACCAAAATAGGGTAAATGTCACTGGCCAGCTTCTAATGACATCGCCCAATCGCCTCCCTGCCCTGGATTCTAAGCCAATTCCTAGTTTGCTGCGAGAGTTCTATATTGTTTTAGGATGTCTTAAACTTATTTTTTGCCTTCCTTTATGGATATCAGCAAGGGAAGGAATGTGGTTTTTTTGTTCAAAAATACATTGTCATCTCTCTCCCCCCCCCCATGCACAGAGGCCATATATCCGCAGCCTACCCAATAACCGAATGCATTGTAGATAAATTCGTAGTATACCAGTAGAGTGTAAAGATTCCATTAATGCAGCCGTGATATCATCAATAAAGCAAGGGAAAAGCAAAATGGATCCTCGGCTTCTCCTTTGCGGAACCTCTAATGAAGCAGAGTCATAGCAGGTGCCGGCCTTTTTTGGACTTTAGTTGCGAGCTGCCTTCCTGTAGGCATGGCTTTGAGGTGGGAGAAATCTCCCCGATAATTCTTTCTTTCTCCTCTCCTGCCCCTCTATCTCTGCCTCTCTCCGAACTCTACATATTAGAGCGGGGCAGGGAAGAACAGTTCCTTTCCCTTTGTGACCAGGACGGTGCACTTCCTTACACAGATGAACCACCCAGCTGAATTGGAAAAGCAACATGGGGGCAAATTGGTTTTTTTGGCCATACATCGGAGCAATTGTTGAATGTTATCGGTCATGCCACGATTCATTCTTTTACGGAAAGTGCTAGCCCAACGTTGAGCTTTTGTATCAGATAGGGGCTGTGCTTGTGAGTCCACTCGCTCCCACTTTTGCATATCAAAGTGCTGTAATTATTTGTATACTGGCCCCATAATGCCCCCTCCGCCTTTCCTCTGTCATCTAAGACTTCTCCATATATGTGGTAATTTGTGTTGCTATTTTTATTTTGGTGCTTTGTGCAGGAAAGGATGGCGGTTGCAAGGTAAAACGGCAGACTGGAAATTTGCAAACTGTCTGCGCTGCACTTTGTTTATATTCCCTGCCAATGCGCCTGCAATGCTCATTAATGATAATAGAGTTTAGTTCAAAGCAGGAAAATAGCCTTCCACTCATGGAATCAAGTACTAGCAAAAAGGCCTTGTAGGCATGCAACCTTTGAGTCCTCTATTTAATCACAGGGCTTAATGTGGTATAAATACATATCTCCTGGCAATCCCCAGTGCACCACTGCAAGCTATAGAGCTGTGGCTTTAAAAACTCTCTAGCTTGGGGGGAACCTAAACTTGGTTTGGCTGCAGAGAAACCCCCGAGTACTAGAGAACACCCTGGGGCATATTCTGTTCTTGATATACTCTTCTTTAAAACACACACAGAATTTCGCAAAACACCACTATATCCAATACATGGACAAAGGGGATATTTAAATTTAACAACTTAAATACGTCCAAATTGCATTTACAGTCATACCTTGGAATATGTTCCGAAAGTCCGTTTGAGGTCCAAAATGTTCAAAAACCAAATCGCAGCTTCTGATTGGCTGTAGGAACCTGTGACTCCTCACAGAACCTCCTGCAGCCATTCAGAAGCCCCATTGGAAGTTCGGGTTCCAAAAGAACGTTTTCAAACCAGAACAATCACTTCTGGGTTTGTGGCACTTGTGAGCCAAAACGTTCAAGTTCCAGGGCATTCGACAACCAAGGTACAACTGTACTTATTTAAAGTATTTTTAACCCCCACAATGGCTCCCCAAGTGATCTATAGCTATCAGCAGTCAAACAGGGTTGTAGTCAACTAGCTATTGCTCAGAGTAGACTTTCTGAAATTAATGGACAGGATTAAGTCTGTTAATTTCAGTGGGTATTCTCTGAGTAAACATTAGTTGAATACAAGCTGTAGTCCTTGTCTAGCAGACATTGTAGAAAAGGAAAAGAGATTAGTTGGGAAGAGGAGCATTTGAACATAAAGATCTGCCTTATTGCACTAAGTCAAATCACTGGTCCATCTGTCTCAGTATTGACTACACTGCCTGGTAGTGGCTCTCCAGGGTTCCAGATGATGGCCATTCCCTAACCTATCTGGAGATTCCAGGGATTGAACCTGGAACTACTTGCATGCAAAGCAGGTGCTCTGTGCTTTGCCTTTACCCAAACAGTTGTACCTTGGTTCGTGAATGCCTTGTGAGTCGAACGTTTTGGCTCCTGAACACCACAAACCCAGAAGTGAGTGTTCCGGTTTGCAAACGTTCTTTGGAACCCAAATGTCCAACATGGCTTCCTTGGCTTCCGATTGGCTGCAGGAGCTTCCTGCAGCCAATCAGATGCTGTGCCTTGGTTTCCGAATGTTTTGGAAGTCAAACAGACTTCCGGAACGGATTCTGTTCGACTTCCAAGATACCACCATATAAGCTGCAGCTTTAACCACTGTAACCACTTTGGACTTTGAGACAAAGTAGAAACCCATACTGTGAAGAAACTTGAACATTTACTAGCTGATAAATCCTGAAGTTTTGCGGCATAGCTGGAGAGGGTTATTTGCCAGGTTTCGAGCAAAACAGTTCACTTCCACTCTACCATTTATTTAATTAATGCTCTTCATCTCATTAGTAGGGATCTATCTTAGCCATCTCCCATTATAAAGTAAATTGCTTTAATGAATTCTGCATTTCTCTCAAAAGTCCCAATCAGATGAGAGGTCCTGCTAATGTAATAAGTCAAGGAAGTGCTGCTTTGGAGATTCATTAAATTTTATTTCTCTTGCATTGTCTCTGGAAACGCTAAAGGAATCGCAGCACTGAACGAGACCATTATTATACCTGCTAGCTGTAGATAAACCTCAACTGCAAAGTTCCCCCTGTGCATCTGAGCTTTGCAGAAATGTTAAGATCTTTTTCACGTTGCCTTCAATCTTCTGTTGAGAGACAAGGGCCAACACTGTATTACCCAGCATTACAATTGGAAACACACAAACTTTGGTATGATGTACTTGGAATTATACTTGTTACTGTCTTTGACTCACCAGTGCTCCCCACAAAATATTCAGGAGTAGTAAGATGTATTTTGTTTCTCTGTGTTTCATGCTCATGGCACAGAGAAACAAGAACAGCTTAAGAACAACACAGTGCACCATGAAACATGAAATGATTGCAATGCCATTAAAAGACAGAAAAACTACTAACTGGGTATGAAAAATTGGTCTTTGTCATGAATGTCTATTTGTATGCTTGTATAGAAGGTGATTAATACATTAATGATAACAACAAAAACAATTTTCACATCAGTTTGTGACTTTTTATAGAGGTTTTCAAGAAAATTCATCAGTATTTTGGTGCAAATTTCTTCTATTACGCACATTTTTTTGCCTAATATTCTCATTTTAGCAAAGTGGTTCCTCCAATAGAATATAGTTTTAATATTATTTTGACATATGCATTTATATGCACATTTTATCCCATTATATGCATTATTGGACACATTCCTTGGCTGGAGAACTGCACTGAAAAATTCGTAGAAGTGCAGATTTTGAAATATGACTGTATTTGGGTATTTGTTATTGTTCCAGAAAGTGTGGGTTGAGTATGTTCACCTTGAAATGCAAACTACCGGTAAATCAAATTTCCCTCTGATCCATTCGTACCTGGCTGGAGAACTGTGTTGCAAAATTCAGAGCAGTGCAATTTTAGAAGGATGACTGTGCTTCAGTTTGCAAATTGTTTCGGAAAGTGCAAATTAAGTAGGTTCTCCTTTAAATGTGAGTTGAATCAAATACCTCTCACTTTCCTTATTGGGGCCCTGACAGGTGGGGCAGGGGCGGGATGGAGTGGGACAGGGCTGTAATAGGCGGGATGGGGCTGAACACCCATGATTTGCTTGTATCTAAATATATATATTTAAACATCTGAATGCATTTAAGTACAATCAAATGCCCCCACAATAATTTCAATTCTCCCCCAACCTTCCCACCCTCCTCTATTTCAGCAGTCAAATGCCTGGGTGGGCAGAAATCTGTTGCAACAGCTGGTGTGCCTTGCTGACTTACGAGCTCTTTTGCCAGCCTAGAAGAGGTGATTCCACACAGTTCTGCATGCAGGGCATTTGCTCTGCCACTGAGGGATGGGTCCTCACTTGGAGCCCTTGTCTGTCAGCTATACAGCTTTGCCGCTTTGCAAAGCGTCCTGGACTGGAGTGTGTTCTGGAGCCCCGGACTGAACCCAGTGAATGCCTCCCCATCACTCTGCATAAACTGAGACTGTGACCCAGATTCTAGAGCTGGGACAGGGAATGATTTTTCACCCCAAGGGTTGCATTCTCTTGTGAGCGCCCTTCCAGGGGGCCATATAACGGAGATGGGTGGACCAGAGGCAAAAAGTAGGCAGAGCAATGGATGTGGCTACATCCCACCTGTGCAGAATTCATGTCTCCAGCCCCATCTGCTAAGCTTTCCTTTAAACTGGGATGCAAACGTAGTAACAATGGCAATAATTTTGTATTAACATAACGTTTTGTAAATGGTTGTCAGTATTCACCATATGTCAATGTAGCATTTGCTTCTATCTGTCTTGGCTCACATTGAAACATATATTAGACAAGGAGCTGCTTTTTAGCACGCACTCACAGCTTTCAGTGTCCTGTTTGTTGAGCTTTCTCTCTCTCTCTCTTTTGAAACGCTTCATTTTTTCAGGTGGGAGAATGATGTTCCCAAGTCATACCATAATTTCCTTTCAGCAGCAGGAGACACACTGCTGTATATTATGCCCTTCAGCTAAAAGAAAAATTGATTCTGTCATGTATACATTTATATCTCATCTATTTTTTTAAAAGCATTTTTAACACTTCTTACAAGGCTTGGGCAGGAAATAATACACTCCTCCCTCTCTCTCTCTCTCTCTCTCTCTCTCTCTCTCTCTCTCTCTCTCTCTCTCTCTCTCTCTCTCACACACACACACACACACACACACACACACCAAAGGTAGATCATTCATCCCTGGGAACAAGCAAAGCTACTGTTGCTAACATCTAGGTTTCGTCAGCTTTCTTTACATTTTTTAAAAAACATGCCTCTATAAAACAAGGCAACGTACATGGTAATTTGGAAACAACTGTTCTTCAAACGCAAAATGTCTCCTTTGCTGTATTAGATTTTGGTTTGGCTTTGATTTGAAAGAGTTGGCTTCTCTGTTGAATGTTTCAATATTTCTGCTCTGTGCTCTTTGGTTTTATTATGTTTGATTTTACTGTATCAGTTGCAATTGTAGCATTGTGGGAGGAGCCAGCTGGGGAATCCCCAAGGGAAGTAGGCATGGAGCCCGGGGAGTAGTTGTGGGACAATGATGAGTAGTCAGAGTCAGAAGACGGGGAAGAGGAGGTGTTGGAAGCTGAAGTGGTAGCAGGGCTTAGTGAGCTGGGAGAGTCTGAGGCAGAGAGAAGTCCTGAATCAGAGGCAGAAGCTGAAGAAGCAGACAAGTGGGAGGAGGGAGGTCAAGAGGCAGAGATGAGCCAGGCTGGTGAAGAGTAATGGGTGTCTCCCCCTCTAGCTGTAACAAGCTCCCCTCTCTCAGAACCAGGAGTGACACACAACAGTGACAGGCCTCATGTAGACGCAGTCTCTGATTGCTTGGAAAATAGCCCTGGAGAGGAGGAGACATAGACAGCTGTGGAGAGGTGGTGACCTTTAGTCTTGGTAACTGGTTTCATGGAGTAAGACCTACAGAGAATGAGTTGCTGTGCTCATTAGGCCTGATACTCAACCAAGTCTGTGAGAATTGTGGTTTTTGCCAATAAAGCGTTATTGGCAACTTTGAACTGTGTGATTTACTGACTGACTTGCTCTGTGACAGAAGGGATATAGGAAGGCATCATTTTGCATTCCTTTTATTTGTTGTATGCAGCACTGTTTCCTTTCTGCTGCAGTTTGTCATCTGCCTGAGCTCACATTATTTATCATTATTTGTCTTGGTGACTACTGTGAGGAAAGTATGTAACATGGGTAATTTATAGAATTAATGTGAGGTATACATATTTTGCTGCCATTGTGTTACTACACTCAATTCATTTCAATGCAAAGGAACCACAACACAAGATGTAATCATTTAAGTATTAAGTATTATTTGCAGACTGAAAGCAATAACAGCAAACACTGATTGCATGAATAAGCAACCTCTGGCAATTTTTGTTGGAATCCTCTGACATTCCTAGTGGGCAAAATACCACAATCCAAAGATATGAATGCTCTCACATGCGCAGGGCTGCCATCAACACTTAAAAAAAAAAAACCACCTGTGGGAGACCCTTCTTCCCAGTTTGCTGTGTCATGTCCAGTTTGACCATTAGTCTTCACAGCCAAATCACTGGCTGTGTTGCTGCAATTTAAGCCCATCTCTAAGATCAAGCTGCTCATCTTGTTTTTTTGCCAGAACACAAGCTTATGGCAAGCAAGTATGGATGAAACGTTTTTTTAAAAAAAAATTCCAAAATTAATCTATTGCAAAACCCCAGGGGCAGGAACCACATGTCACAGGTAACCAAATTAGAAGTCCACAGGTTATAAGATCATGGGCCCCCTGGAGAAATATTTAGCTGTATGTTTACTTAATATCTAACACCATGTGAAGTTTATTTATTAATATGCCTGCAGGTTTCTCTTTAATCCCACTTCTCAGAAATGCTCACACATATATAGAAAAGCCAGGAGGGGGTGAGATGCCCTAGTCTTAGTTTCATTGGGGAGAATAATATATGTTTTCTCTCTCCCCCCCCCCGCCTCCATAATGTGAAGCTGTCTGCAGGTCTAAAAGTGCTGTTATTTTAATACACAGGAGTGTAGGTGTTCGAAGGCAGGGAGAATATGTGGCCCTCCATATATTATTATTATTATTATTATTATTATTATTATTATTATTATTAGTTTATAAATCACGCTTCATTCTGAAGGCTCCCAAGGTGGTAAACTGTCCATTAAAAATAAGAAATCATAAGCAATCCCAATCCAAGAAGTGCCATCAAACTTTATCCTCTATAGCAGGCATCCCCAAACTGTGGCCCTCCAGATGTTTTGGCCTACAACTCCCATGATTCCTAGCTAGCAGGACCAGTGGTCAGGGAAGATGGGAATTGTAGTCCAAAACATCTGGAGGGCCGAAGTTTGGGGATGCCTGCTATAGAGGAACCACAACTCCAAGCTACCTACCAGACTCCCAGACCTGGAAATCACTCGTCAGCAGAACCTCTATTGTGCCAGGAATCAGCCTCTGTCTTGGCCCTCATCCAGCCCATCACTGCTTCGGAGCATTGATCAGATACCTCAGCAGCCTCTCCTGATTTAAATGGAATGGAGAACGAGTGTTGGGTGTCATTTGAAAACTGGTGACATCAGGCTTCAAATCTCTGGGTGATTTCTTATAGAAGTCAAAGAGCAATGGGGGCAAGATAGCTCACTGTGGAATCCTCTAGCCCAGGCATCCCCAAACTGTGGCCCTCCAGATGTTTTGGCCTACAACTCCCATGATCCCTAGCTAACAGGACCAGTGGTCAGGGATGATGGGAATTGTAGTCCAAAACATCTGGAGTTTTGAAGTTTGGGAATGCCTGCTCTAGCCTAAATTCCAAGGGGAGGAATAGAAGGCTCACAAGTCTATTCTTTGGCATTAGTTCTGCAGCTGAAAGAGGAATCTTCACAATATGGTACCCACCCACCCCCACCTCCTTTCATGGTCAATGGTATCAAAGGCTGCCAAAAAATTGAGAACCAACAAGGTCACTCTCCCACTGTCCCTATTCCAATAAAGATAATCAATAAGGGTGACCAAGGCCATTTTGGTGCCGTAGCCAGAACTGAAGCCAGACTGAACTGGGTCTAGATAATCAGATTCATCCGGACATGTCTGGCCATCTCTGCTCCTAGAATCCCCATATGGGCAGGCTTCACTTCATAACTTCTCACCATGAGAGGGAAGATCTGTCTAGAATCATAGAGTTGGAGAGTCAGAAAGGACCTCATCCAGGCCAATCTCCTGCAATGCAGGAATCATGGCTGAATAATCCCTGGTACGTACAACCTCTTTCTAAAGGGCCAAGTTGTCAGAGTTGGGCAGGGCCAGAGGCAAAAGGAAGCAGAGCAATGGATACAAATTTTATCTGTGTACAGTGGATTCATTCCTATCTCTCACAAATATTTTTATCCTGCATCCAGACAAATGTGAGTGTCGGGATGCATTCCAACCAGGCAAAGATGCTCAAGGAGAGTATGAAGCAAGGCTGGTGAGGGATGTGGCTTGAGGAGAGGAGGTGTGGCCTTGGGAGACTTCAAAGGGTCCAATAGAGAGGGCCACATTCAGGGCCTGGGTCTGACATGCCCCCCCTCACATGCGCTATGCTTTGCCCTTGCATATTTAAAAAAATGTAAGTTGGATTTGAAATGTTTGAAAATCTGGAATTTTGTCGTTCTTTCCTAGGAAAATCTTCATGCAGATGGCACCCAAGCTCTTGAACTCCCTTCCCAAGTGAAATTCAGCAGGCCACTCTCTGCTGGTTTCCCAATGATCAAGGACCTTGTCACTCATTCCTTGGTACAACACTTTGTAGGGGCGTAGCTATAAAAAGTGACAATGGAAGTGGGTCTTGTCCGTACTGTCAAAAAACACTTGACAAATGTTGTCAAAAAAGGAATGTACAAAAGCCTCTTGGCAAATGTTGCTTGTCTTATCAAACTCTTTCTCTTTCCCTTGAAATGCCTTAGATGCTAGACCTCCAAATTTACCTCAGTATATATATATATATATATATATATAGAGAGAGAGAGAGAGAGAGAGAGAGAGAGAGAGAGAGAGAGAGAGAGAGGGAGGGAGAAGGAGGGAGAGTGCTTTATACAAAATTTGGTGCCCACTCCATTCATTTATATGGCTTGGGTTGTGTGTTTTTTTTAGACCCACCTAGTTCAGAAACATGAAAACTACAGTAAAAAGAAAAAAGAAAGCAGTATTACTTTTTATACATGTTTTTGTTTTTTGTTTTTATTACAAAAAGGCTAAGTTGCTGTGCAAATGAAGGAAGAAGAGCTCAGAGAAGTGACTAAGGGGGTTGAACAAATGCTTGTGTCTCTCCAGCATTTACCAGAACCGGCCGTTGTCAAAGGCAGCTCAGTGACACCCTCAAGACAGATTTCATCATGCTCCTATCTGTTAGATGATGCAGTGCTTGCATTTGGATTCAGTATCAAACATTAATGTGGTATTTTATAAACATTAGTGAGCATGAATTTGCACTGGTCAGCAATGGTAAAAAAAAATAGGATTTTGTTGTTGAAAACATATAAAAAGTGAATTGGAGTTGTCTCCATAAATAGAGCAAATTGTACATTTCCTCGAGATGCATCCCTCCCCCCCCCCTCTGGCGATAGGAAATAAAGCTTGCAATTACGGCATCGAAGAATCATGGAAGTCAGTTCTGCAGTCAGATGTTTAATGTCCTGGTATTTTATTATGTGCATTATCTGGTGGTCTGAAGTGGCTGGTGCAACAGCTCCCCGGTCACACTACCAGCTCGACGCTCACCTGCACAGGTGAGTCAATGGAACCAGAATAGGCTAGGAAGGGTGGCCCTATTGGAGAAGAAGAGACACTCAACATCTGCTTTGCTTTGGGATGGACTGTGGGACAGTGGTAGAGCATCTGCCTTGCTGAAGGTCCCAGGTTCAATCCTCCTCTGCTCCAGGTAGGGCTGGGAGAAGACCCTACCTGAAAACCTGGAGAGCTGCTGCCAGTCAGTGTAGTCAGTGCTGAGATGGATTGACCAGTGGTTTGGCTCATGGTAAAGAAGCTTCTACATCCCTATCTCAGAAGTCAGTGATGGACCATTGTTATTGGCCAGTGGCTGGGGAGGTTTCACCAATTACGTTTGTTCAAAGGATAGAATCGCATGATGATGATGACGATGGTAGTATCATCAAATGGACAATGGTACAAGTAAAAGAGTATGAAACCAAGAAAACAAAGGTCTTGGAATGAGAAAAATACTGCCCAGGTTTGTCCTCTGCCCTTTCATGCAGTCTCTAACCAAGAAGAATGAGTCAAGGGGCAGAAGATCAATTCTGGCCTAGTGATGTATGAACTCCACTTGCTTTTGTTTCCATCGCTAGTTTGTCTCCCTTGGGCCCAATATGTACAGGCTTATCTCAGCAAAGAGAACAAAGGGAGTGTGTGTGTGTGTGTGTGTGTGTGTGTGTGTGTATTTGTGCAGTGCTCCATTGCTTAGCGCTAGCACAAAAATGGAATACACTCAGGTCTCTGATTCATAATTATGAGAGGCAATGGTTTAGACTTAGGCAGGCTGATTGCTCTTGCAGTTGTGTGCAGTGACAGAGGTGTTGGGAAAATTATTGGAGACAATAATTTCACACAGTTTGCTTAAAGCTCAGGGACATCTCCTTTTCTGGAGGGTCTCGTTGGTGTATCACGAATATTCTGCCATTCCATGAAATTTACCTTCTGTCTTACAAATGCCAAGCCCTGGCTGCCCCGCCATTGCAGAGGGAGGTCCTGGGACTTATTAGTAAGGAACCATCTCTTCAGGGGTGGACAGACTTGAAGCTTAAGCGACGTCCTTTCTTTTTTTCTTTTTTTTTAGAAAGTTGAGGTCTGCAAACTGGAGCCAAGTACAAAATAGTGGCTAAGAAAGAAAGGCAGACATGCATTTTGAATTTTAAAAATAGGGTACCTGTAAGTGCATCTCAACTCAGCCGTTTGTTGTTAGCTCCAGAACTGAGCTCACAGTCTTTTCACACAAAAACATATTTCAGGTTTTACCTCAAGTTTCTTTTGATTACCAGTCTTTTTCCTTTCCTTTTTAAAAGTTGTTGCTACACTTAAATAAGTGGGAGTCGGAAATCCCTGGTGATCTACTAGAAGACCAACAAGAGGCAAGGGAAACTTATCATTGCCTTAAGCAACTTGGAGAGTTATTTAACAGCTTTACCATACATATATAAGGGACCCAGGTGGCGCTGTGGTTAAACCACTGAGCCTAGGGCTTGCTGATCAGAAGGTTGGTGGTTCGAATCCCTGTGACGGGTGAGCTCCCGTTGCTTGGTCCCAGCTCCTGCCAACCTAGCAGTTCGAAAGCATGTCAAAATGCAAGTAGATAAATAGGAACCGCTACAGCGGGAAGGTAAACGGCGTTTCCATGTGCTGCTCTGGTTCTCCAGAAGCAGCTTTGCCATGCTGGCCACATGACCTGGAAGCTATACGCCGGCTCCCTCGGCCAATAATGCGAGATGAGCGCGCAACCCCAGAGTCGGTCACGACTGGACCTAATGGTCAGGGGTCCCTTTACCTTTACCTTTCCATACATATATAAGAACAAGGGTTGCTGAAGTATAAGCAGCATGCAAGGACAGGTCTTGTTTCACTAACCTTTTATAGTTCTTTGAGAGAGTCACCAAACATACACAGAGAGGTGATCCAGTTGGCATTGTGAACCTAGACTTTCAAAATGCTTTTGACAAAGTCCTTCAATAAACAAGTAAGCACAGCAGTCATATAGAAGCAGCTGGTTAAAGAACAGGAAGGAGATAATAGGAATGAACGGGCACTTCTCCCAATGGAGGGATGTTGAAAGTGGAGTCTTGCAATGATCAGTATTGGGTATTGATGGAGGGATACAATCACATACAGTACTGGAGATTAAAGAGGATAAAAGCATTCTTGTCACCCTGGTGGACTTTTCTTTGTAGTTAGGAAAGTGAAGAGAAGGTGCATAGAAAAGTGTGGGATGAGTGAATGATTAACAGGAAGACATAAACACATCACAAGCAAAGCAGGACGAGTCCTTGTTGTTGTATAACAGCTCTGCAAACACTTCAGAATGAATGCTCAGTAAATACCAGGCATGGTTTTACTTGTGTGTAGGCTTTGGGGATGCGGGTGGCGCTGTGGGCTAAACCACAGAGCCTAGGGCTTGCCTATCAGAAGGTCGGCGGTTCGAATCCCCACAACGGGGTGAGCTCCTGTTGCTTGGTCCCAGCTCCTGCCAACCTAGCAGTTCGAAAGCACGTCAAAGTGCAAGTAGATCAATAGGAACCGCTACAACGGGAAGGTAAACGGTGTTTCCGTGTGCTGCTCTGGTTCGCCAGAAGTGGCTTAGTCATGCTGGCCACATGACCCGGAAGTTGTACGCCGGCTCCCTTGGCCAATAACGCGAGATGAGCGTCACAACCCCAGAGTCGTCCGCGACTGGACCTAACGGTCAGGGGTCCCTTTACCTTTACCTAGGCTTTGTATAAGCACATCAGGAGGAATGCTCAATAAGCAGGTTCCTGGAGAATCTGCCACCCACTTCTCCATCATTGTGGCATGCTTTGTTGTTCCATTTTTCTTTTTTTTGACATCAACATTTTTATAGGAATTCTAGTAATAAACTATAAATGTGTATGTGTGTGTGTCTGTATTAGCATACAAACTTTTATGCAAATCTGTGTATCATGTCATCTTTTTTCTGGTGATGTGTTTCCTCTTTTTGCAATTTTGTACATGCCACTTAACTGCAATCATCTCTAAGCAGTGCACAATAAACAAAAAGTATAGTGGAAAAGTAAAAATGATTCAAAACTATAAGATGGAAGCATCAGTTCACTTGATTTGCTTTTTATTTATTTTTATTTAAACAATTGATATAGTGCTTAACTACAATGGTCTCCAAGCTGTGTACAAGAAATACGATACAGCAAAGGTAAAAAAATCAGTTAAAATCAGACCAGTTAAATTGCCTGTTGGAATAAAAACAAGCCTTCAGTGGGTACCAGATGTTCAACAGGGAGGGAGCCTGTCTAGCCTCAAATGGAAGGAATCTCTATAAAATTGGGCCCCCAATATTTGAATGCACAGCTCCTGGTGGATTCGAGCCACGCAATCAAGCAATGGGGGACAACTAACAGTGACTCCCCTGAAACCCTCATTGATCGGGCAGGGATCTAAGGGATCAGGTGGTCTCTAAGGTGTCCTGGGAACCCAGTTGTTAAGGGCATTGTAAATGAAAGAGGCAGTGCAATAAGTAGCCACTCTTCCCGTTGATATAACCTGCCACATTCTCTGAAACCAAGGCAGAGCCAATATTAGAACCCTCCCAGAAAATAGTTCCATCAGCTTAATTTCTAGATGTCAGGACACACTAAGAGTCAGAGGGTATGAAAGAAGATGGCCAAAATCGACCCCCCCCCCCAAGCGTGGGAGGTTTATGCACTTTGGTACCTGAAAGCTAGGTGCGCCAATCACTTGTCAAACCGTTCTTTGGATTCAGAATCCTTAGCAGAAAATAAATCCCTGTCTTTTATTTATTATCTTATTACATTTTTAACAGTTGGGTTGTTTTTCTGTTTAGTTTGACATCCAGTCCATTTGCCCTGCCCTGCATTTTTCCTTCCTCTCTTTTTTTTTTAGTACTGCCTGATGTTTTATAACGTATTGATTCCCAATATTTTAAACTGACCCGCTGTTGATATGATCGCACTGGGAAGTAAGATGTTTACATCTCACTATGAATAGCAGATAAACGAAATAATAAAGGTTGTCAAAGACTGAGAAATAAAGTACGCGAGGCTCTTGCTTGCTCTCAAGGATGTATGGCTGTGGGGACAGGTTGCTAGGATCTCTCCGAGTAGAAAGCAAATTACTTTGGAGGCATTCATCGGCTAATTAGTTGGATTAATAAATGCATTCTTTCAGTAAACATATAATGCATTTACAATTATCAATCCAGTGTGAAGTGGAGCTGTCCCTTGTGAAACTATTTGCGCATCTCCTCATTCAGGCAATTTCAGAGGATCTAAAAAATATGCCTCTTTTATACAGTGGAGAGAACAATCAGGGCTTGTCTTGTTTGTTGTTGTTTAGTCGTTTAGTCATGTCCGACTCTTCGTGACCCCATGGACCAGAGCACGCCAGGCACTCCTGTCTTGCACTGTCTCCCGCAGTTTGGTCAGACTCATGTTCGTAGCTTCGAGAACACTGTCCAACCATCTCAATCCTCTGTCGTCCCCTTCTCCTGGTGCCCTCCATCTTTCCCAACATCAGGGTCTTTTCCAAGGAGTCTTCTCTTCTCATGAGGTGGCCAAAGTATTGGAGCCTCAGCTTCAGGATCTGTCCTTCCAGGGAGCACTCAGGGCTGATTTCCTTCAGAATGGATAGGTTTGATCTTCCTGCAGTCCATGGGACTCTCAAGAGTCTCCTCCAGCACCATAATTCAAAAGCATCAATTTTTCGGCGATCAGCCTTCTTTATGGTCCAGCTCTCACTTCCATACATCACTACTGGGAAAACCATAGCTTTAACTATACGGACCTTTGTAGGCAAGGTGATGTCTCTGCTTTTTAAGATGCTGTCTAGGTTTGTCATTGCTTTTCTCCCAAGAAGCAGGCGTCTTTTAATTTCGTGACTGCTGTCACCATCTGCAGTGATCAAGGAGCCCAAGAAAGTAAAATCTCTCACTACCTCCATTTCTTCCCCTTCTATTTGCCAGGAGGTGATGGAACCAATGGCCATGATCTTGGTGTGAAGTGGAGCTGTCCCTTGTGAAACTATTTGCGCATCTCCTCATTCAGGCAATTTCAGAGGATCTAAAAAAAATATATGCCTCTTTTATACAGTGGAGAGAACAATCAGGGCTTGTCTTACTGTGAAGCAACATGAAGCAATCCCAGGTTCCAGAAGGGCTGCTCTTTTCTTCACACCATCACATGCTGCGTTGCACTTGTGGTCTGGAACTCTTGCTATGTGCATGGCTGGGGGCCACCACCCTCCCAAGCCAGGGGAGTCTGAATCTGTTGGTTTCGGTGTCTCTCAGTTTCTCAATTTTCCAATCTTGAATTCATCCACATTTCCATCTTAGATTGTGATTGCCTTTTTTAAAGCCCTCAGGAAAATCCATCCATACAGTATTTCACTTCAGATTTCTTCCACTACACACAGTTTTGTATGCACTTTAGCCCAATATACACATGGATTATATATATATATATATATATATATATATATATATATATATATATATATATTACAAATAAACACATTTTTAAAACAAATATACATATTTTTACCTCAGTGTGCCCTGAGGCATGCACACATGATGTTAGCACACCCTGTGGCATGCTGACATTGCATGCGCACACCGCCACAGAACTTCAGGGGGGCTGACCCTCTGATTTAGAAATGGGGGGGGCCTTGGACCCCACAGCTCCCCATACTTGGTGCTCGTAGCTCTGAGCCTTCATGCCTTGGAGGTTCCCCAGCTGGTGCCTCCCACTCATAGCTGCCAAGTCTCCCGTATTCCCCGGGAAACCCCCGTTTTTCCAGCTGTCCCCAGCCGAAAAAACGGATTTTTTTGGTTTTTTCCCGGTTTATTCTGGCACGACGGCCATTTTGGAACTGGGCGGAGCATGCTCAGAAGCGACTTTTGATGCTGCTTTGCCCAGTTCCAAAATGGCTGCAGCGCGACTTCTGGTGCGGTGGCCATTTTGGAACAGGGCAGAGCAGCATCAAAAGTAGCTTCCGAGCATGCTCCACCCAGTTCCAAAATGGCGGCAACGCTACTTCCGGTCAGCTACTTCTGCTCCAGTCCCTTATTTCTCAGGCTGGAACTTGGCAGCTATGCTCCCACTACTCCCCAGCATCCAGCCAGTCCATGACAATAGTCCCATGGACCAAACTAGACAATATGTGAACCCGTTTCCCACCCACGCTTCCCCTGCACCCAAACTGGCCTCCCCCAAGCTATTTTGACCTCAGCCAATCTCTGAGCCCAAAACAATTGGTTCCCAGTTCACACCTGCAGGATGAAAACTAGCTGTGTACCAAACCAGAGAGGGGGCGCACCACTCCCGCCCACCACTCTATAGTGCTTCACATACGCCTGGCCCTGCTATGTGCCTGGCATCACCCAAGTTGAGTCTAGCTGTATGCAGCCTGCATTTTGATGGGCTGTTTTTAGTGATTTATTGTTCGGTGTATTAATTGATTAGCTGTTTAAAAGCAAGGGAGTTAATTGGCTCAAATTCCTTGAACCAGCAAGCAGACCTATTTTTAGCTAATTGGGTTTGAAAAGAAAGGGATAAATAAACAATTAGATGCTTTCCTCTGGATTACCACCATCTTGCTAAGGCTATGCAGGAAGAAGGGATATTGTGAGCAAGCGCCCCCTATCATTTCTTTCATGTAATCCCTTTTTAGAGAATCTTGTTTTTTTAATGAGTACCACAACGAAGGAGATGTAACTTCTTTCCCTTATTATATTTGATCTCAATGACTAATTATATACTTAGTATGTCGAGACGGTGGTACTGGCACAGATTTTTGACTGGATCTGTTGATAACTTCTTGCAAAATAAGATAAAAAGTTCCCATCGCCAGCTCCTCATTTTATTCCGCACTTTCCCCTTCTTAAATTTTTTATATTATTATTAAAGCATATCAATTTCTCATGGTGCAGATTTTTTTCCCTCCTGCTATGTGATTTGGCGACACCCATAATGAGGAAGTCTTCAAGTATTCAAATTTCATATATTCCCCTTTACCTTGAATTAAAGTACTTACTTTATAGACAATGAAATATGATGAGCTGACTGTATAACCATATGTGTGCATATATTCTATTTACTGTGTAGACAATACATTAAGGCTGACACGTAATTTAAATCAGCACATTTTTGCATTATTCAGTAGAAGGTTGCCAGCTGCTTTTCTTTTGTACTTTCTGATTAATTTCATTGTTGGGAGATTTTTATGTTTCTTAAAAAAAAAAAAAAAGACAGAGAGAAAAGTCTGTCTCAGAACCTATGCAAGACCCAACAAAGGGAATAGTGATATCAGGTTACCCTGAGACTTCTTTCAATCGAGATGGAAAGTGGTAGGGCTCAAGGATCACTTTCTAGAACAGTAGTGCCCCAATACAAGGCAAGGAATAGATGTTAGCGCTCAATATCCAATGTGACATCATGACACTCTTGGGTCATCACCCTACACATCTTCCTTGGTTGTTTAGTCATTTAGCCGTGTCCGACTCTTCGTGACCCCATGGACCAGAGCACGCCAGGCACTCCTGTCTTCCACTGCCTCCTGCAGTTTGGTCAGACTCACATTGGTGGCTTCGAGAACACTGTCCAACCATCTCGTCTTCTGTCATCCCCTTCTCTTTGTGCCCTCCATCTTTCCCAACATCAGGGTCTTTTCCAGGGCGTCTTCTCTTCTCATGAGGTGGCCAAAGTATTGAAGCCTCAGCTTCAGGACCTGCCCTTCCAGTGAGCACTCAGGGCTGATTTGCTTCAGAATGGATAGGTTTGATCTTCTTGCAGTCCATGGGACTCTCAAGAGTCTCCTCCAGCACCATAATTCAAAAGCATCAATTCTTCGGCGATCAGCCTTCTTGATGGTCCAGCTCTCACTTCCATACATCTTCCTTGGTGGCTTCTATTTATTTGCATGTGGGGCTCCCGACATGACGTGGCATCACATGTTGAGGACCACAAGATGCTGAGGTGGGAGGAGGGGAAAGAGACCCAGGTTTGCTGTTTTTAACAGTAGCTTGCAGTAGCAATCTGTCAATTTCAGTTCTTCCCTCATTCTTCCTTTCTTCACATTTCCACCTTTCTCTCTCTCTCTCTCTCTGTGTGTGTGTGTGTGAAAAGTCCCCATGAAAATTAATCAGCATTTTAATGCAAACTTCTCCTAATGCACACGTTTGTCTGCAGTCTTGCTTAATGCAAACATTTGTGCAAAGCGATTTCCCCTAAATGAATGCATTTTTGTAAGTTTCATGAATATATGCATTTGTACGTGCCCTTTAATCCGGGATGTGCATTTTTGTACACATGACTTGGCTGGAGAACTGCATTGCAAAATCCGGCGAAGTGTGAATTTCAAAGGATGGCTGTTTTCATATTTTCTTTTGGGAAGTGTGCATTAGGGTTGGCGCACCTTTAAATTTGCAAACTGAATTTCTCAGCCATCCCTGTGTCTAACTAGCGATAGGAGCAGTCCTATCTGCAGCAAGGATTTGGGGGGGGGGAGGTATTTTGTGGCCAAGGATTTTCCTTTGGCTCCCTGCAGCATTTCTTCTGCCCATTTGTCTTGCTTTGTCACCAGAAGCAGGTCTGGCCCTGCTCAGAATCCCAGGCACCAGCTATCCAAACCTTTCACTGCAGATTCCTCAGTCCAATCCAATGCTCAAAAAGGAGCTACTTTGCCCCCATCCACATTCTTGGTTACACAGCTCAGGATGTGTAAAAGTTCAGTTGAACTAATTTCTCCATAAATGCATTCAAGACGGATAATTCAGACGCAATGTGTGGCATCAGCTGGTTTGTTTTCCTTCCATGGCAGACCCTCCAAGTGTCCCTATTTTCCAGGGACAGTCCTAGATTTACAGAAGCCGTCCTGGTTTCTGATTTGATCCTGGAATGTCCCGCTTTTCCCGAGGACGTCCCTATTTTCGTTGGAAAAATGTTGGCGAGTGTGGTAGGACATCTCTACTTTCACCAGAGAAATGTTGGAGGATATATCCGACCCCCATGCCATCTGAAGGCACCCCCTGTATAGGGAGGGTTTTCAATGTTTAATTTTTTAATGCTTTTATATATGTTGGAAGCTGCCCAGAGTGGCTGGGGGCAACCCAGTGAGATGGGCGGAGTATCATTAGTAAAATGATGATTATTAATACTATTATGAAATAGGACATTCCTCTTTTCATCAGAAAAAAGTTGGAGGGTATGCTATGGGGTAGGGATCTAGCCGTTGCTCAAGTCTAACAGCTGGAGCACATGTCATGCTGGCCATCAGGAAGCCACTGAAGAAGGGAACATCTGGCTCAGGACTGTGTTTGTGTTGGGCAGTGTTTCAGGTCATGGGTCAGAACAGGGTGGGGGGAGTCACAGGGATGAGCCTGTGTAAACAGAACACACGTAAAACATTTCAACAAAATGAAGGGGGACTCTGAAGGTAAGGGGAGTCTGAAGGGGGACTCTGAGGGTCCATTTAACAGACTGAGCCACAGCAATGCGTGGTCGGGTAGCTAGTAATTTATAAAAGCAGGATTGCGGGAACTTTTCTGAACAGCAAGCCTGTTTCTTTCCTATGTGATATTCATAAGAGGATTTAAATAGAAATGCAAAAAAAAAGAACCTTAAAAAAACACCACAAGAACTGTCAACTAGTATAATAAACGTCTGAAAGCATTTTTGAAAAAGTGGCATGTTTGAAGGCAAAATCTGGGGAAGTTTAATCAAGGTTGTGGGGGTTTTAAAACTAAAATATATTGTACGTTTGCCCAAAGCATGAATCCCCCCCTCTTCTCCCGCCCCCACTTTTTTGTTTTGTTTTGTAAAGCATTAAGTCCCTCCCTTAATTAAGCCTACTGGGGTTTAATTGCGTTGATCTCATTTTAAACCAAGCTCAGCACAATTAGACACAATGAGAAGATAGGGAGATAATCAGTGCAGGCCAAAAACAAAAAAAACAAAAAACCCAAAAAAACCAGGCCATAAATTGTTTCATTCTGCATAGGCCCAAATTACTGCTTCAGTCTCCTTCTTTCTCTCTTTCTACCCATTTTTGTATAAGCTGGGGGTGGGGAGAAGAGAGAGATGAAAAAGAAGGGGGGAAATTGATTATTTCCAGCTCGTCGTACATCTCATTTGTAGAGGGTCAGGCCTTTCCCATTCACAATTACCACTAGTTAATCTTATCTGAGGGAAAAAAATTCAATTACATTTATCAAGGTTATTCCATACACTGGTTATGGTCTCAGAAAAATGGGGTTTCTGTGTTCGGATTGTTGACGTTGTCTATGTATCTCTGTGTACGTTTTGTTTGTGCGTTTTAGTTGTGCGGCGATGTCCCCTCCGTCTACAAACACACGAGCGCACATACGCACACGCACACACGGATAAATAAATAATTATTCCTGTGCCGACGCAGCTGTTACTAATATATAGTTGTAATAAAGTAATATTTGACAGCTTTGTAAAAGGGATCATTAATACATAGATTATGGAAGTTTTTTAGGAGAGAGGCTCATAACTGTTAATAGACTTCAATTCTCAGCCTACACTGACATTTAAAGGGGGGGAATCTGGTTTCAAATTTGATAACAGATTACTAGTCAGGCTGGGAGCCAGCCACCTGATTAAGGCAATTTAAATGCTTGCAAAGTGGCGAGATTAAAATCAAATAAGTGCCGATTTTTTCCTCCCCTCCCCCTGCTTCACTTATCTTTCCCTGGATTCATTCCTTAACTACCAGGTGGCAGAGGACTCTGGGTAATTTTCCTCCGTGCCAATTACCCCAGGACGGTTTTTAGGGTGAAGCAGAATAATTACTGCACTATCAATCCAAAGTGGGCTGCTTAATGTGTTTAAGCGAGATTTTGAGCCTTAGCAGGGAGGTTGCCGCCTCGAGCGTCCTCTGCTTCTGGAGCCAAAGCGGCCTCCTCGTGGAGTCAACCGTTCGGGAAGGAGGCCGCAAACACCCAAGGTGAACGAAAACAAGGGGGAGGGAAACTCCCGGGAAGCTCCGGGGAAGTTAATGAGCTGCTTCCAACAGGCGGGCAGGCTGCAGTCACAGGTGGCTGAGAACGCCAGGCAGGTTAAGGAAATCATATTTATCACCCAGCTACCAGGGCCGTCTTTATCAAAAGACTTCCTTCAAATCCAGACCACACAGAAGAGAAATGGGTCCCGGAACAAATCTTTAAAGCAACACCAAATGCACAACATTTCTCCCTCCCTTACTTTTTTTAAAAAAAGAGATAAACAAAAATAACAAAGAACGGGCAAGGTTAGCACCTTTTTCAACGAGTCTCCACTATGGATGTAAGAAGCCATCGTTTCCTGTTCTGCCCGGTGTCACCAGCAAAACTTTTTTCATTTGGCCACAGTCTGACTTCAACCCAAAATTGCACTGTTTGTCTCCGTCTCCATTGTGGTAAAATCACATAACTAATTTGCATAATAATAATAATAATCTATAATAATAATAATTTATTATTTATACCCCGCCCATCTGGCTGGGTTTCCCCGGCCACTCTGGGCGGCTTCCAAAAAGGCCTGGAAACGATGCCTTATGAGGAACGGCTTAGGGAGCTGGGTATGTTTAGCCTGGAGAAGAGAAGGTTAAGGGGTGATATGATAGCCATGTTCAAATATATAAAAGGATGTCATATAGAGGAGGGAGAAAGGTTGTTTTCTGCTGCTCCAGAGAAGCGGACACGGAGCAATGGATTCAAACCACAAGAAAGAAGATTCCACCTAAACATTAGGAAGAACTTCCTGACAGTAAGAGCTGTTTGGCAGTGGAATTTGCTACCAAGGAGTGTGGTGGAGTCTCCTTCTTTGGAGGTCTTTAAGCAGAGGCTTGACAGGCATATGTCAAGAATGCTTTGACGGTGTTTCCTGGCCCTTGTGGTCTCTTCCGACTCTACGATTCTATGATTCTATGATTAAAAATACATTAAAACATCAGTCATTAAACACTTCCCTAAACAGGGCTGCCTTCAGATGTCTTCTAAACATCAGAGAGTTGTTTATTTCCTTGACATCTGATGGGAGAGTGATCCACAGGGCAGGTGCCACTACCAAGAAGGCCCTTTGCCTGGTTCCCTGCAGCTTCGCTTCTCACAATGAGGGAACCGCCAGAAGGCCCTCGACACTGGACCTCAGTGGACATGTTAATTTATTTTCTATGGATTTGTCTAACCCAGAGGTTGTCAACCTGGTCCCTACCGCCCACTAGCGGATGTTTCAGGATTCTAGGTGGGTGGTAGGGGGTTCTATGGCAGAAGCTGAATCCTCCTTCCATTGAGCACTGGTGGGCGGTAAGGAAATTTTACCATCAAGAAAGATGCATTAGTGGGCGGTAGGTATAAAAAGGTTGACTACCCCTGGTCTAACCTATACTAACCCCCACCCCCAAATTATCTGGAATGAAAAGGATACACAATGCAAACTGTGGGAAATCCCAAATCAATTACATTTCCTCTGCAGTCTGAAAGCAGCAGCAGCAACTCAACATTCAGTAAGACCAAATTCAAAAATAGTTATTAAAATGACAGCTTTAAAATCTATGGTAGCTAAAACTTCCTAGCACGTGGATTCCCCCCCCCCAAAAAAAGCATCAAAATGTAGACTTTCTAAATGCTTCTGGTTAAAGATCCCAAATAGGTGGGAACAGCAATGCACATGTAGCTGATGGCAGTAGTTGACAATGTGTCTTCGCCTCCTCTTTGTATGCCAATGTGGATGAAAATGCACACATCACATATGCAGGGCTCAAACTGAATGGCTAGAATCCAAATGTGCATTGTGATGCAGACCTGAATCTAAATCTGCAACCACATCCAGTCTGTGTAAATGGTTTCCTAATCCATCAAGATAAACTATGCATAGAAGTTGGTTCCTTGCACATATATCTCCCTTCCTGGATAGATTTAAAGCAGCGGTAAGGAGCCTCTAACCCAAATTGTTGAATGTACCCCCTCGTCCCTTTTGATCTGTCCCAGGCCACATCCTGCATCAGCCCTACTTTGCACCCTCCTTGAATACCCCCCCCCCCGGCTGGAATGTGTCCTTGAACTCTAACACTGCCTCTTGTTGGTCTGGATGGAGGATAGAGAGGGCTGTTCATGAGAGAGTATACATAGAAACTAGCCTAATGCACAAAGGTAAAATGTACACTGATTGCTCCGCCCACTTTTGCCTCTGGCCCCACCCACCAAAGTGACATCCTGGAGGGCTGCAGCCCTCCACCTGATAAAAGATCCCCAGTATAGGTGCTGCTGCTGAAAGCCATGAACTCACACAACTCATATGATATGCACACCATTATATGCAATGCCCGGCAGCAATGAGGGTGAAGCACAGAAACGGGCGGCCCTAGAAATTCCTAGCTGTGCCTGGTGATGTCCAAAAAGGTAACTTGCCAACTACACTGCTGACATAACTCATTGACTAAATCCCTATAGGGTAGAGATCACCAACCAGGTTAGCTCAATTCATAGAAATTGTGTGTGAGGCATGCGAGTGGGGTTTCACATTTTGGTATATATATATTGATATAAAGCAGGCACCCCCAAACTTCGGCCCTCCAGATGTTTTGGACTACAATTCCCATCATCCCTGACCACTGGTCCTGTTAACTAGGGATCATGGGAGTTGTAGGCCAAAACATCTGGAGGGCCGCAGTTTGGGGATGCCTGATCTAAAGCATGTAGGAACTTACTGGGGTTTTTAACGGAAGCTAGAACTCCAGAGTCATAGAGGCATAGAGGCATAGAATCATAGAGTTGGAAGAGACCCCAAGGGCCATCCAGTCCAACCCCCTGCCAAGCAGGAAACACCATCAAAGCATTCTTGACATATGGCTGTCAAGCCTCTGCTTAAAGACCTCCAAAGAAGGAGACTCCACCACACTCCTTGGTAGCAAATTCCACTGCCGAACAGCTCTTACTGTCAGGAAGCTCTTCCTAATGTTTAGGTGGAATCTTCTTTGTTGTAGTTTGAATCCATTGCTCCGTGTCCGCTTCTCTGGAGCAGCAGAAAACAACCTTTCTCCCTCCTCTATATGACATCCTTTCATATATTTGAACATGGCTATCATATCACCCCTTAACCTTCCCTTCTCCAGGCTAAACATACAAACATACAACATACAGGCAAAGATGTTCATGACTGTTAAGTTACACAGAACTGGAAGGAGACTCAAGCCTAGAATGGCAGTTGACAGTTAAACTTTGGCTTTTGGGATTTGGCCGTTACAGCCTGCCTTGCTGTCCCTGCTCCCATGTGCCTTTGTCACATGACAGATCCCTTAAGGCCGCTTGCCTGGCATCTCCCAATGGAGAGGCCTCCGTTAGGACAACATGGTGAGAAGAGAGGATGCCCTGCAGAGGCCAAGCCATCATGGCAGGAAGGCAGCTGAGGACGCCCTGTGAGCGCTGCCGGCACCCAAAGGTGCCACCCTCCTTCAGGCAAGAGAGACCCCGAGAGCATGGGACCGACGAGGCCACAGGGGAGCCATGGCATCTCTGGGTGCAGCTGGGGCCTCCGAAGAAACAACATGGCGTTCTCGCCTTTTTCAGAAAAACACCATCTCCTCCATGGGCTCCTCCAGGGCCTGCCTGGCCATGGGGTGTGTGATCCAGCTGTCCCCAAACAGTGGGGGCGGGGATGGGACAGGAAGAGAAGGAAGAAGAAATGAAGGAGAAGCTGGGAGGGGGAGCAGCCAAGAGGGAAACTCAGGGGGGAAACCACCTTTTCTGTGATGTAGGTATGATGTATCTGGGGGGTAGTCTTGGGCTACACTCCCTCTGTGATCTATGTATGAGGTTTCTGGGGGTGGTCTTGGACTCCAGGGTGGGCAATTTAAAATGTCTATATAAGGGCAGCCACACCTTTGTTCTAGGTCCTCTCTCCTTCCTGTGAGGGGAGCACCCCGCTGCAACAGTTCAATAAACATCAGGCTTACTAGCTGTTTTGCTTCTCAAAATTCTCTGGTTGGCCTCCGCCATCCTCGCGTACCGATGGAGAACCTACAAAGGACTCTATAAGGTCTCTTGTATACCCCATAATGGAATAAAGGCAGATTTTGTTTACAACACAGGCACCTGAACAACATGACCAGCCCAACAAAGTTGATGTTGAAGAAGAAGCGGGCACGGAGCAATGGATTCAAACTTCAAGAAAGAAGATTCCACCTAAACATTAGGAAGAACTTCCTGACAGCAAGAGCTGTTCGGCAGTGGAATTTGCCGCCAAGGAGTGTGGTGGAGTCTCCTTCTCTAGAGGTCTTTAAGCAGAGGCTTGACAGGCATATGTCAAGAATACTTTGATGGTATTGGACTGGATGGCCCTTGTGGTCTCTTCTAACTCTATGATTCTATGATTCTATGAATCATTGCTTCAACACTGGTGATCTTTGCTTGCAGACGAAAGCTCATACCTATGGCAAACTTGGTTGGTCTCTAAGGTGCTACTGGAAGGATTTTTTATTTTTATTTTGACTGTGTCAGACCAACATGGCTACCTACCTGTAACTAGTACTATGAAGGGTTATAGTGATAGAGATGCCTGCTGGAGAGGAGAGCCATGAAGAAGTGGCAGGTGGTGACACGCCCCCCATAGGCGGAACCTCAGTATCTCATCCCCATTCAAAGTCCCTGCTTGGGCTTCCAAAAATCCAAACATTTCTATAGAATTTTTAATGTATTTTTGTTTATTAAAGTTGTCAGTCACTGTATCTTGTCCAGGGCAGCCCAAAGCAACTTACAAACAAACATAGAACATACCCCACATAGATACATTTAAACCAGGAGGAAATAGAAATATATTAAAAACATCCCACCCACTTCTCAATGGCCACAGATCACTAAAGGCCAAAGGCCAAAGATATATAATGGTGGTGCCAAGTGAGCCTCCCTGGGGAGAACATTCCATAAAGGGAGAACCACCACAGAAAAGGCCCAAACTCATGTTCTGCCCTCCAGTTGTGTTGTGGAGGAGACAAAGAAAAGTGATGATCAGTCTGGGTGGTTCATATGGGAAAAGGTGGTCCTTGAGATATTGCCATTTTACCCATCTGTTGGAGGCCCTGTGCCCACCCCTGGTTTATAGTATGCAATTGTTTATACAGGGAAATTCTATATCTCACACAACTCTAGGTTGGGGGTTAGCTATGTTGTTTCATTTGCTGGGCTAATGAGCTGGGCTAATGGTTGACGAGGACAATATAACCCAAGAAAACGATCACTTTAGTGCACATGCAGGTCCTGTTTTCTGACTGTTCGCTATGCAAAAGAATCAGATATCAGAACAGAACAGAAAGAATTATGCCCAGACATGGCAGATTCAGATATCCAAACAGTCTTGAGTTTGCCCACGTCCTTAATTGTTTGTGCTTTGTTGGTCAATAGTAGCCATTTTGGGGCAGAAACCATGGAGAGAAGCAGTGGGGAGTTAAGATTGGACAAATCAGAGAGCAGAAGAGATCGGAGCTCTCAGACAAATCAGTTTTTCTTTTGTCTCTCTTTTGCTGGTTGGGTGCAGCCATTTTAGGAAGAAACCATGGTGGTGGGTGTGGCGTTTCACCTCTAGGGGTCTAGCAAGAGTTAAGTTGCAAGGGAGGTAAATGGCCAATGGGAGCTCTCCAGGCAGAAGCAGAGGTATATAAGGAGAAGCAGTCAGTCAGAAGGGGAGTTGAGTTGATGAGAGAGGTGGAGAGGATTTTGAGATAGAGAGAGGGTTAGAGAAGCTAGTGAGGTGAGCTGTGGTGCAGAATCTGAAAGAGTAATAAGAAGGGAACTTCAGTCAGGGAGGAAAAGGGGGGAACTAATACTAAAGGTTAAGTTTAAGGAAAAGTACTTGAGAAACCAATAAGAATTTATATGCTTGTAAGATCATCAGCTAAATAAACTTATTTGATTGGTTTACTTTTCATCTGACTGGAATCCATTATTTGTGTACCAGTACACAGACTTACTGGTTGGTGGCAACAAGGGAAGAATATAGGCGAGGGAGGTACTGGGTCAATAGACCGTTAAACGTCCGGGGGCCCTTTACCGGTGTATCTCACCACAGTGGGCAAGGGGAGAGACCATGGATTAGAAATGTTTCTATAGGAAATAATGGAAATTGTCACCTCATTGTGCAAACGCTCACCTAATGAATGATTTCCTGGGAACACGTTGTTTTCGGAAAGCAAGACCTGTGTGTATCTAAAATTCTGATTATTCTGATGCTGTCAGGCTGGTGTGGTGTTGCAGAGCTACAGAACCACCCACCCAACACCAGCATGACTAGAGCTGGGGCAGGAGAGGGAGGCAACGAGCTGAGGACTGTGTGGCACATCAGCAGAAACACCAGACTGGGTTTGCCAGTATGCCCACACAGCCCTGCCCTCACCAGCACTCTGCCTCACCCCGGAACCATTCAGGTGAGCTCTGGTAACACCAGAACTAGGAGGGTGCCTCCAGAGTGCTGCCCCACCACACCAGCCACTACTGCTGACAATGTCGCCACGACGATAAAAAAAATGACGGTTGTGTACCAGAGAGTTTTATGGAGAGAAAAGAGGAGGACTGAAGCCTCACTGAAAATCTGAAACACCATATTATTAAATGCTCTGCTGTAGCAACCACAAATTAAGCATTATCTTCCATCTGGTGACTTTGCACTGGATTTCTTTAATTATCATTATCTGAATGTAAATTATGAACTTCAGCCAAGAATTCTGGAAGGTTGTCCTTAGAAACAGAAAGATAATTAAACACACACACACACACACACACACACACACACACACACACACACACAAAGCTGTGAAGGGGTAGCAGGCAGCGCTTGCTTTTGCAGTGATTTGCTTACCATTTCTTCTTCTTCACCATCTCTTTACCTTCTTGGTTTTCTGATAATTTAATGGAATGTTGATTTATGATTGTACGTAGCAGATGGTTTGTGATAACGCTACTTAAAATCTGTTGCTTCAAAGAGAAGCTCTGCCTTAAGAAGAGGTTTCTCTGACCAACCTTGGAACCTGCTTATCGCTCTCACGGCTTAACTAGATGTTAGGATGCAGAGCTGTCACTGACCAACATCTTCACCATATGTGATGCAATGCCTTCATGTTTACCATATCCAGCCCTCCCCTCCCCAATTCATTGCCTCCTTGCCTCCTCTGAGCAGCAAACACTAAGCACAATTTCATGTGCCCAATTCTGAGCAGCATATTTTAAGAAGGACATTGACCACATGGAGAGTGTTGAGAGGACAACAGCTGGGTCCGTAAACCAAGGGTTGCATCCAGCTAGGGACTAGTCACCCAGTTGGTGCTGACCCGTGACAGAGCTTTTCCAGTGGTGGCTCCCTGGTTGTGGCAGGGCAGGTCCTCCCTAGTGACATGCACCTGTCTCCATCATTCTTTAACTTTCAGGAGGAATTTGAAAACATTCCTCCTTACACAGACAATTGGTGGCTGAAGAATATTGTTCCTGGCAACCTTGAGACCTTTGGATGGAAAACTGTGTTCAACTGTAACTCCTTTTAGATGTTTTTAATTGAAGGTTTTTTGGGTTTTTTAATGAATGTTTTGCTTTGTTTTTAAATTGTGTATCTGTTTGCTCCCCTGGGCTCCTTGGAGAGGAAGGACAGGATATACATTCAATAAGTTATACACAGAGTAGAACCACTGAAAGTAATGAACCTAAGTTAGTTGTGTCCATTAATTTCAATGGATTTACTCTTGAGTACTAGCACTAGATACAACACCAAGTTCTATGAGTTGCAGCAGTTGAGTATGTTGAGCTTGGAAAAGAGAAGACTATGGCAACACAAGAAAGCAGTCTGTGTATATCTGAAGAGCTGTCATGCAGAAGATGGAGTCCAGAGGGAAGGACTAGAACAGGCACCCCCAAACTTTGGCCCTCCAGATGTTTTGGATTACAATTCCCATCATCCCTGACCACTGGTCCTGTTAGCTAGGGATCATGAGAGTTGTAGGCCAAAACATCTGGAGGGCCACAGTTTGGGGATGCCTGGACTAGAACAATCGATGACAACCACAGAGAAGCTTCAACTAAGTTCCCTGGTGATGAGAATACCGTAGTCTACTGCCGGCAGATGACACTGCAGTTAAAGACCTGTGTTGGCCTCTTGTCTGTTCCCGAACCAGGTTCAAAGTTCTTGTACTAATGTACAAAGCAATGGACAACTTCCTTCCTTCCTTCCTTCCTTCCTTCCTTCCTTCCTTCCTTCCTTCCTTCCTTCCTTCCTTCCTTCCTTCCTTCCTCCCTCCCTCCCTCCCTCCCTCCCTCCCTCCCTCCCTTCCTCCCTTCTTCCCTGCCTTTTCCCCTGATGAGGCTTGGATCCGGAGTATGTTAAGGGCTTCCTTACCATGTATGCCCCAAGCTGATCACTGAGATCATCTCTTGGAGCACTGCCATGGACCAGAAGCATGACTCATTCCAACAAAGAGTTATGCCTTCATTGTAGTGTGTCCAACTAAGTGGAACTCCCTTCCATTAGAAATCAGGCAGGAACTATCCTTGCTAAGCTTCAGACATTAGATTAAAACAGTTTTCTTGCAGGATGCCTTTGCACTACGAATAAATGTTCTATTGTTTCTAATTCTGACGTTTTGATGAATGCTGTGTGTTGCATGTTTCATAAGCTGCTTTGAGACAAAGAAAGCAGAGTGTAAGTTCCTTAAATAAATAAAACAGAAATGTCGCTGGGCCACAAGACTGCAAGGGAACTCCTCCACTGCCATTGGCATTCCTTTGGGGGATCGGGGCTGAATGGAAGCTCTTGGGATATCCTTCTAGACCACCACAGTATGTGCTCAGCTTTCAAGTTTTAGTGTAAAGAATTTGGAGGTTATGAGATCCCAGAGGGCCACCCTCTTAAGAAACTGATTTATCAGTGCAGCCATTTGGAGCCACTTTACCCTAGGTAATAATAAGTTCTATCCAGGGGAAAGGGGAAATGATAGATAAAAACTAGGAGTTATGCCACCAGAGCTCTGCTTTAGTTGCATTGCTTGCCAGTGACCAGCTCTATGATGGCATGAACTTCAGCTGTCTTAGTGGGGGAATCAAATTCATGTCTGTTGCATCATCTGGCATCTGCACACACCCAATCAATTTCAGGAAAACAGTATTGCATCGAGCTGTATTTACTACGGAGGTCTGTAATAATTACACCTTCACTTGGAGAAAGAGGAATAATAATAATAATAATACTTAAAAAAATCCCCAGGACTTTGGCTCTTGTGTCACAGATTTCTACTCAAACATTTCCAGTTGATGGGCAAAATGTGTGAAGTACTCTTTAGTGGCAAGACAATTATCTGATTCTGCTAATAAATGAATGCACTAGTAGTCATTTTTAATTGAACAATTATAGGATATTGCACTGTCAGTTGATTATGGAAGTCATTTCATAAATGTCAAAAATCTCTTTAAATGAATTATAGAGCTCCAAAATAACTCCGGCAATCAGCCAGCAATAACACAATAATCTGTTTACCCTGTTGTCAGGCAAGCTATCACCAGCTCCCCCCCCCCAACTTCTTTTGAGGGGGGACTGAATCTTAAGGATTATACTCCAACTCAGACTACGGCAACCATCTCTGCTTTGATTAATAAAGATTTTGAGTGCTGTCAAGAGCTCTGCTGTGTAGATCAGATAGTAAGAGGAAATGCAAGTTATTTTTGTGAAAAGACATCAATAGCAATACCTTACTAGGAGGGGACCGATCTGATCCTGTGCTTCAGTTACAGAGTACTGGAGATCATTTGCAATCACCAACCCCCAAGAAACTGTAGTAGATTCTCTCCTCCCCCAGAGACATTTGGTGAAGTGGTTTCCCTTGTTTCTTGACACTCAAATAGGGTGAGAAATTTGAAGACTGTTTGCACACAGCTCCCATTTATACTGCAACCCTGATGCCATCTACCTTCCTTTGAAAAACCTCTTCAAAACTCATTTTACTTTGGGAGAAGAATGTACTTTGTCCTCCTAGTTTTCAGACCAGATGAAACAAAACCTAAATGTACATCACTGGGACTTGCTCACATTCATCCCTCCATATGCTGACTTGACTTTGTTGGTTTCCCTCCTTGTAAATTTTGTACTCTAATTCCCTTAGGGCAAGGAGCCCCAGCCCAACAAGTGATGTTCTTTCTCAGGGGTCAGGGCCGTCTTAAGCTTATCTGGCACCATGATGCAAGGATCCCTCCGGTGCCCCCACCCCACCCCCCACATTTCCCTGGGTCGTGGTAGGGGGTGGCCAGCATCTCCCCACTGCGGCGGCTCCCCAAATACCCTCTCTCCTTCCCCGTTTTGGCCGCCTCTCCAGTGCGCTTACCTGCCTGTGTTACGCCCGGTGCCGGCTCGGAGAGACGCGGCCAGCCATCTCAGAGCAAGAGGCAGGAGTTGTGGGTCCTGTTGTCAGTTCCGCTCTGCCCTGCGAGGCTCCGGGGAGTTCGCTTCCCAGGGCTTTCCTTAAGGGCCCCGGGGGAAAGGCAGCCAAGCCTCTGCAGGCCTGGGGCGGAGGGCGCCATTGGGGATGCCTGACTACAGCCCGCTGCCGGTGCTCTCACTGCTGCTTAGTGGGCTGAGGAGCAGGAGGTAGTTGCCACGCTGCCGCCTGTGCCCCGAGAGTGGTGGTGGTGGGGCGGCGGGCACCGGTGACATGGAGGAGCCCCTTGGGAGCCACTCCCGCCACAGCCGCTCCCTCAGGTGACAGCAGCTTGGCGGGCAGTGGCTGAGGGGATTCCCGCACCTGAGGAAGAGGAGGTGGTGGTGGCAGAGCCATAGGGCTTAGTGGCTCATTGCGCCCCGCCAATGCTGGGGTGCCCCGGAGAGGCCGACGCCCTGGTGCAATGAGCCACTAGCACCCAAGGGAAAGACGCCTCGGTCAGGGGTGGGGAACCTTCTTGGCCCGGCAGGCCAGATCCTTTTCTGTCCCTACCCTTGTGGGCCAAGTTTGACAGATAGATGGAGAAACAAACCTGTCAATCACCTGCTGCCATTGGCGGGTGGCCCCACCCTCCGAGTCTCTTGTGAAGTGCCAAGAGTGCGGCTGGTGGAGATCAGCTAACCAATCGAGTTCCCATGTTTATTGATGAGGAGTGATAGATACCACAATGCATCATACCAGTGGTTTGTCACCTGCATTGGCTCACAATCCATTTCTGGGTCAATTCAAAGTGCTGGTGTTAACCTTAAAAGCCCTTAATGTATTGTAGCCAGGTTTTCTGAAGGACCACTTCACCCATATATACATTCCCAGTCTGCAGTGACCCTTCTCCAGTTTTTACTGCATAATGAAGTGAGCTGGTGGTCCCTAGACAGGGCCTTTTCAGTGTTGGTGCCCCCAGAGGGGCTCACCAGCAACCAACCAACTTTCCAACAACTGCCACTCAGCTTTGCCACTTCCTGGCCTCCTATTGGTTAACAGACACTCCCAACAACTCTGTCTGCTCCACCACGTGGTCTCCTGCTTCTTCACTTGCTCTCTCTTCCTGCCACTGGCTACACCTAGCTTCTCACCACGACTTCCTCATTGCTTTCTGCTTCTCAGAATCCAAGAAGTAGCTGGTGTTCTTAGAAGGAGATTGAGCGAGCAAGCAAGAGAGTGGGTGGCAGCGGTGCTGAGACAGGGTTGGAAGGGGATCGCTGCAGGTTGCTACAGCAGGTGGTGGAAACACTAGCTGCTACAGTCACCCGGAGCCTTCTCATCACATGGAGCCTCGTTCGTGAGCTCCTGTGTGAAAAACAGGGCTTAGTCAGTGCAATATGCCACTTTTGAGTTGGTTTCGAAGAAGAAGGGATCTTATTTCTCCTTCTTTAAATAAATCTCCATTCCTTTACAAAACGCCAGCCAGGCTGTCCTTATTGTGTCCTTTCTCTTGGCATCCATTTTAAGCAGCAAGATGAAGCCCGTATGGCTAGTCTGTGATGGAGACATCTCAATATGCTGTTTGCAGACAGCAGTGAAGCTTACCCTGTGCTAAGCATACTAAAAGCAATCTGTTATTCCTTCCTCCCCCACCCGCATCTTTACCATATAATATGCCAGCGCATGGTTAATTGCCATTCATATTCCTTTAGAAAAAAATGTTGCAAATAATACAATTCTCCCAGCACTCACATCAGCCGCACGGTGGGTTAGTTTAGATTTCAAAGGTGCCACCTTGCTTCATTCTGTGTTGACGGGAAAGAACAGCATTAACCTTTTCACTTGCACTAACAAAGACAAGTTAAGACAAGATGTGCAGTGATGACCGCAGATTTGGGCTTTGTTGTTGCCCAAGGCCTTCAACAATTATCAGGCACTTCCAAGCTAATAATCGTAAGCATGTTTACCTCACTTTTAGCTAGTCATGTTCCCCCCTCTCCTCCCTCTCCTCGGTAAATCTGTGAAATGACAACTTTATAATTGGCAAATGATAAATACCACCCTGAAAGAACAGAGAGATCTTCCCTCGATGTGTGCCTGGGTAACAGCCTCCTTTAGAAGGGCCCTGGGTTGGTGGGGTGGCTGCTATCTCTGTAGTTGCTCCTGTGGTGCTGCATGGAATAACAGAAAGATCCTCATCCTTGTACATTCTTGCAATATTCTTTCCACCCCATGGGTGGGAAAGGGGTGATCCTTGTGCGTTATGGAAGGAAGGAAAACCAACAACATGGAAAACAAGGAAAACCAACAACCCCTTCTATTTCTGTGATAGGAGCAACCCCAGAGGAAGCAGCACAGGAAAGCATAGCTCTGTGAGAGATCATGTGCTCTATCTTTAGGTTCAGTCCTTGTCAAGTTAAAAGGCTGAGGTGAGAGGTGATGGGGAAAAAAGACCCCTGTCTGCAATCCCAGAGAGTGCCTGCCTGGAGCAAAGGGATGGGCAAGTGCCGTATATTCCGGCGTATAGGACAACTGGGCATATAAGACGACCCCCAACTTTTCCAGTTAAAGTACACTGGTACCTCGGTTTAAGTACACAATTGGTTCCGGAAGTCTGTACTTAACCTGAAGCGTACTTATCCTGAAGCGAACTTTCCCATTGAAAGCAATGGAAAGTGGATTTATTCGTTCCAGACGGGCCCGTGGAGTACTCAACCTGAAGCGTACTTAGCCTGAAGTATGAATGTAATTGGTTCTGGAAGTCCGTACTTAACCTGAAGCATACTTAACCTGAAGTGAACTTTCCTATTGAAAGTAATGGAAATTTGATTAATCCGTTCCAGACGGGCCCGTGGAGTACTCAACCTGAAGCATACTTAACCCGAAGTATGAGTGTAATTGGTTCTGGAAGTCCGTACTTAACCTGAAGCATACTTAACCTTAAGCAAACTTTCCCATTGAAAGTAATGGAAAGTGGATTAATCCGTTCCAGACGGGTCCGCGGAGTACTTAAACTGAAAGTACTCAAACCGAAGCATACTTAAACTGAGGTATGACTGTAGAGAGTTTGGGATATATTTGCCATATAAGAAATACGACCCGGCATATAAGACGACCCCTGACTTTTGAGAAGATTTTCCTGGGTTAAAAAGTAGTCTTATACACAGGAATATACAGTATATCAATTTGCTGTTCTCTCAGTTTCTCACTTAAACAACTTTGTACATTGGTTTGTGTGAAAATTCATTCGCGTTTTAGTTCAAATTTCTTCCAATAGATACACTTTCTTTCTGCATGCAGTCTTGCCTAATCTACACATTTTTGCCAAAAAAAATTCCCCAATAGAATGCACTTCTCTATGCTGTCCTCAATAATATGTACATTTATATGTGCACGTTAGCCTAGCATATACATATTCGCACACGTTACTTGACCTTTTAAAATTTGGAGGAGTGCAAATTTTGAAGGGTGGCTGCGCTTTGGTTCAGAAAGTGGAAATTAGGTAAGTTCACCTGTGAATCCAAATTGAATTGAATTTCTCCCTTGTGTAAAGAAGCCAGGCATGTCCTATTACTAGAGTGTGGTGGACAGCACCCACCATCCTTTAAACCAGAGATGGGAAGCCTACTGTCCTCCAGATGACCAGATATGTATTGCACCTGCCAGTAAAGAATGAAATGCATCACGAAAAGAAAAAGGAGAAAAGGGGGCCAACATTTGCCTAAAAATTGCACATGCTATGCATTTTGAATCAATAAAATTTACCTAGAAATATAAGACATCTCCCCATCATGGGGAAGATTGACCAGGTGACCTGTATGTCTGCTCAGTCTCCCACCCAGGTGCTAATATTTCAAATATGTGTTTCAGCTTTGTTTGTATAAATAAATAAATAAATAAATAAATAAATAAATAAATAAATAAATAAAGTGAAGCACCTTTTACGTATGTCTCAATGAGATATTTAGACATAAGATAAAACAGCTAAAAATAGTTGTAAAAACAGTACAGAAAACAAGAGAGATTCAACAGAGATTGTATTCATATAATACAAAAACCTAAGGCAGAGACCTTTTCAACCGGCTAGAAATCCTTGCTGAGGCCAAAACGCCTTTAATTGTTGTCATAACATCATCTGAATTGATATAATGTGCCAGGGTCTTGTGCATGGTGACATCTTTAAACTCTTCTCTCTTCGTAGCATTTCCCCCCCTTGCATCAAATGTGAAATGTATTTACATGACATTTGGGGGTTCAGGAGAGAAGGCAGTAAAAGGATCGGCACGCTTTTAGAAAACTGCCCCCATATCTCATCCAATTTTTCCCTGTGTCTGCCCTGCATCCTAAGAAAATCTTGAACCCCAAACCACTTTCACCTCTTTTGCTTGAGATCATGTCCTCTGCCTCTAGGCCCCATTATTCATCCTCCATCGCATCTGTGTGGCATTGGTGGCAACTGTTCAAATAAGGAAGAGAGAGAGAGAGAGAAAAAAAAATAAGTCTAGGAAATGGTTTAGTGTATTTTTAGCTTGTCTCTTAATGGAATTTAGCAGCTGGAGATAAAGAGCAGAGGCAGAGCTGTAAGCCCAGCCAGACTAGAATTTAAGAATCATTGGCCTGTTCAATTCTTTGCACTCATGCGACAATTGGCCAGTGTTTTCTGAGGGCCAGTGGATGTGTTGAGGTTGCCTCTGGTGGTGGAGGTACAGAATTTGGAGCTAAATCTCTTTTCTCCCTGTGTGCAAATGTTCACCAAAACTTCACTCATCACCTGTTCCCAAGCCATTTGAAAATAATATCAATATCAATACTAATACTAAGAGCTTTCTGAGGGTAAAAAAAAAATGAAGTCTGGATACTCATTTTGGGGTAATAGTGTCATGAGTGTCAGCACAAAATGGCTGCCATGGACAGCAACGAAAGGAGGGCTAATACTCCATACTAGTGAGTACTGTCATCAAAAGCATTAACAACAATGAGATTCAACAACAATGGGTTATATATTACCAGTAGGGTGATGACATTCATTTTTTCCCTCAAAAATTATTTCCTGTAGCACAAATGGATGAACCTTTGCCTATTAATGACTAAAATGAGGTATATTCCATTGAAATATTTAAAAAGGTTACGCACAAACCGTTTTTAATTATTTTGTATGCCGTTTTACCATTTCATAAAATTGTATTAACAATTCTATATATATTTCTTATCAAATTTGGACACACCACATTCCACAATGGGGAGTGTTCTTAGCAACATAGGGTATACAAATGTCACACCTGCGCAAGGTAAACGCCCCTTTTTGGGACCTCAAAACTCAGCCAGCAGACCCTGCCGGACATGCTGGGAAAAGAACCTACAGGAGTGTTTGCACAACATCATCCTCTAGCGGCGTCTATACTGTTACTGCAGCTAAAAAAAGCTTCCTTGTGTGTTTGATGACCCTATATAATGTTGTATATATGTGACTCTAAAGCTTGGGTTATATTTTATATCTGCTTACAGTGACTTCAAAAATGGTCAAAAAACTGATAAATAATTTTTTAAAAAATCATTTTGTGCGTGAGAATTTTTTATCAAAGCTCTTTGAAAGTAAGATTTTATCTAATCTTTCGTGAAAGTTCATCAAATTATGATACAGGGAAATGAGGTTGTAAAATAGTCATCACCCTAATAACCAGTCTTGATGTTCTACTCATGCACCAGACTTTTGCGACATGGCGCCCTGCTCCTCTCCCCTGCAGCTCTCCAAACATCCTCAAAATCTGTTCCAAAAGATTGGGGGACCCTCCAGATAATTTTTGGGGGGCATGCAGCATAAAGCAGAGGAAGTCCCAATGTGCGAGTGAGACTCTAATGTGTATCCAGCGCTGTGTGACTCAGAGGCAGCAAAGCTTCTGAAAACCTGTTGCTCAGAGTCACCAGTGGGAAGAATGTTGTTGCATTCAAGTACTGCTTGTGGCCTTTCCATAGGCAACTGGCTGGCCACTGTGAGAACACGAGGCTGGACTAGATGGGTCCATTGGCCTGATCCAGCAGGTTTCTCTTGTTTTCTTAGGCGATGGGAGGAAGGGAATGTTATATACCGAGCTTTCCAAGGCTGGTGAGCCTCAGCTGGGAAATTGTGTGAATGTAGTATGTAGAATGTAGTGGTACCTCGGTTTATGAACTTAATCCAGGCATCCCCAAACTGCAGCCCTCCAGATGTTTTGGCTTACAACTCCCATGATCCCTAGCTAACAGAACCAGTGGTCAGGGATGATGGGAATTGTAGTCCAAAACATCTGGAGGGCTGAAGTTTGGGGATGCCTGACTTAGTCTGTTCCTGAAGTCCGTTCTTGAACCTAATCTGTTCTTAAACTGAGGCATGCTTTCCCTAATGAGGCCTCCCGCTGGTGGTGCCCTTCCACTGTTCGGCTTCTGTTCACAGACTAAGGTAAAGTTCGCAAACCGGAACACTACTTCCGGTTTTGCAGAGTTCGTAAACTGAATAGTTTACGAACTATTCAGTTTGCAAAACATTGGGGGTGCATTCATTCACTGTCCTTTCAGCGTTGTTGTCTTGCATTCCATAGGAGAGTGAGCGCTTTCTGCAGAATATTCCGAATGGTTTGGGGAGAAGCGTGTTTGCTTGGTGTTTTTCCCGTACTATGCTGCTGGCAAAGAAAAAGCATCAGGGAGCGTCCTCAATGAAGAATATAAACAACACCCTCCAGCTAGTCAGAGGCTTACAAGAACAATATTTTGGGGGGGATGGGGGAATATTCTTGATTTTTTTTAAAAAAAGAAGAAGAAGCAAGCAGGCAAACAAGAATTAATCTGCAACAAATTATAGACCTGACTGTCCTTCGTTTTCATTTATTTATTTGTTTACTTGCAGCCTCCGTTCCTGGGTTTAGTGGCGAGTTGCCCACAGGCATCCAACCCCCCCCCAACCTGGGGGTGTTTACTCAATCACTTACTCTATTGATCCTGACAAGGACACTGGCTCTGAGCCCTTTGCTCCCCGAGGCCATTGCAAACTACAGATTTAACAGGACCGAATAAGGAAGAGGAGAGATTCGTAAAGATTGGGCTCGTCGTTGCAAGGCCCTTCCCTGTCTCTTTCGGCACGTCAAGGTGTACTGTAGCTGGGAGGCAGACTCCTAGCAACTCTGCGGAAACTCTTCCACAGGATCGGTGAAATGTCTGGAGATGCGAGGGATGGAATGGGGAAGGAAGGGTAGGTGAACCAGATGGTAAACAACTGGCAGAATTTCACTAAGATTCCTGGGACATAGTCTCCCGGGACTCCTGTTACAATAGCTGGAAGAGCTCTATAGTTTTGCTAACTGTTAAGCTTTGCTGAAGTTTTAATAAAAAGTGAAGGATAGATCTGCTTGGAAATACACAGAGCCTGGATAATGGCCACATTCAAACTATACATTTAAAGCGCTATGGTCATACTGTAAATAATCATGGCTCCCCCCCCCTGAATTCTGGGAGCTATAGTTCATTAAGGGAGTTAGAGTTCATTAAGGGTGCTGATGGTTGTTAGTAGACCCCCGTTTCTCACCCAGCACAACAACAACAACAACAACAACAACAACAACAACAACAATTTATTATTTATACCCCGCCCATCTGGCTGGGTTTCCCCAGCCACTCTGGGTGGCTTCCAACAGAAATATTAAAATACACTAATTTCTTAAAGATTAAAAGCTTCCCTAAACAGGGCTGCCTTCAGATGTCCTCTAAAAGTCTGGTAGTTATTTCAATTCCAGAGTTTCCTGGGAAGAAGGATTGAACGTGAAACCACTCTGGGAACTGTAGCTTAGTGAGGGGAATAGTGGCCTCCTAACAGCACACGTAACGAACCACAGCTCCTATTATTATAAGAGGGAAGCTGTGACTGTTTAAAGTGGTTTTACAAGGCTTGACATGTGTGGTGTGAATATGGTCACACATAGCCCTCCCCTGTGGGAAAGCAAATGGCATAGCATCATATTCCCAAATGAAAATTGCTTTCGTTGTCACTGCAAAACCGCAAGCAAGCATTTGGGGTTACAAAAAGATATGAACCTCCTTATGTAGAATAAGCGCCTTTCACAAAGTGTATTGTTAATTTGTGGAACTCACAAGAAGCAAACCTTGAGGGAACATTCTTCTGTTATGACCCTTGCTCTTGCTGCATGGCAAATGGATGTCATGCAAGAGGTCAGCTCTTGTTCTCCCTTCTGGGCATGACTACACTGTAGCTGCCAAGTTCAAGATTGAAAAATCCAGGATCAGCAGCGCCGTGGCACCGGAAGTCGCTTCTACGCACTTGCATAGAAACGACTTCCGATGCCGCTCTGCCCATTTCCAAAATGTCCACAGCGCCAGAAGTCACTTCTACGTATGTCCGGAAGTGCGTGGAAGCGACTTCTGGTGCCGGTATGGCACCAGAAGAACATGGCCGCCAGCAGGAGTTTCGTAATCTGGGGGAATACGGGGTATTTTGCCATTCGGGATACCTGTGGGAAACGGTAAGAAAATACAGGGGTTTCCCGGGGAAAACGGGGTACTTGGCAGCTATGGACTACACACAAACAGAAAATGCCCCAGAGGAAAGGCAGGTCCTTTTTATTGTCCCAAGATGCAGGTCTAAAGATGCTGTCAGACCTCACAATTCTGAGAAACAGAAAAGAAGTTCTGGTGCCTCATAATTCTAGAGTTTTTATATGGAAACAAGTATTATGACCCAGGAGTTCTTCTCTGGCTTCGATTTTAATCCTAGCCAGAAATGAATCCAAGTCCTCTCCTTCCATTCTGCCTCCTACACACACCTCTCAGCCTTCAAACTCCATTTATTCTCTTCCACCCTCACTTACTTACCTGACTGTTGCCCTGGCAGTGCTGGTGGCAGAAGGAGGGCTCCAGTCCGCTCACGGTGATCTCATCAGGGTGACCACAGGCTCCAGCCTGAGAAACTTCGGTTCAGAATTAACCAAGCCATTCCCAGTTTGTTTGTTTTTTAAAGGAAATAGTTCAACTTTCAAAGCCCAATTATGAATTGAGTTAATGTAGAGGGGATCTGCCACATCTTTAAATAGCAGAAATAGATAACCTATAGCCTCCTGGACATGGTTGGACTCCAAATCCCATCAGCTCCAAATAACATGGTCAGGGATGATGGCAGTTGTCGTCAACAATGTCTGGAGGAACCTGCAATATAGGTCCTCCTGTGGAATAGCTGCATGCGGTCTGAAACATGAACTCACTCCACTATCTAGCATCCCAGCCCAGCTCAGGATTACACTGACAGTTCATGAATTTGTTTGGCAGAAGACCACATTTATAACTGCAAAGTATTTTATGTGCTGCTCGCTATCTGACAACTTATTTGTAGTACATTTCCCCCTCCCTCCTAGAATTATTGTATGTATTGCGATATAACTGATAAGTGTTTGTACTAGAAAACGTGAACCTCTTCTGCGGAATGAGAGTGTGCAACAAATCTAGATCAAACCCTTGATATATCCAGGATGTTATCTGCTGTATAACTCTTTGTGTTACGGCTGCTATCAGCCTTCATCGTGCTCATGAGGATTTGTCAAGATGCTTACCTGTTGGGAAATTCAACATGATTTCTTAAGGGTGCAATCAGAGATTGAATTATGGGGTTGCATCTTCATGCATCAGCGGTGGAATCATTGCAGCTCTTTGGGGCTTCCTTTTTATTCAGCGGTTGCATTTCCAATCAGATATACATCGAGGGTCCATAAAAAAAACCCAGTGTCTTCCAGGTGCATTGCCTTGCTAGATCTCCTATAGCTACGTTGCTTTGAAGTGGCACAGAAAATAGCCATGTTAAAATCCGAGGCTTGTATTCAGCGTTGCTGTTCAGCTCACGCGACAGACTTACGCTTGTGCAATGTCACTCTTCTCTGCTCCCCTGCAGCCACCACTCAAAATCTGCCCCAGAGTGTTGCGGGTCCCTCTGGGGGCAGATCTGGGGAGCAGGGTGTGGGGAGAGGAGAGGAAGGAGAAGTCTTGCCGTGTGAGAAGAACATCACTCACACGGCTTTGGATACAGACCAAGGTCTTTGTAGCAGAAAAAGCTTAGACTGAAGAACTGGATAAATGAACTCCAGACATGGCTCCTCATTTATAGTCTTGCTTGCAATACATGGTTCTGGTTGTTTAAGCAGAGGTTTTGTTTTATATTTTATATTGCCTGTGTTTGTATGGTTTGGTCATGGCCTTTGGCTAGTACAATCAACTTATTGAGCGCAAAACTCCAGGCATGTTGCTGTGTGATTTGCTAGACCAGTGGTGGGGAGCACTTTTTCAACCTGAGTGCTGCATTGAGCATCATAGGCAAAATTGCCACATGTCAGTGGTTGGTGGGGCCAGAGGCAAAGGGGGTGGAGCAGCAGGTGTGACTCTTACCTTCATAGGGTCTGATGTGTAACAGCAGCATTCATTACAAAAAACAAGGTTTCTATGCAAAACCTCTTGTCTTTCCAGGCAAGCGAGATGTGTCATTAGTCAGGGGAAAGCAGTGGCATAGCGTGGGGGAGGGCGGGCGTGTGTCTGCCCCTGGGTGCATTTTTTGAGGAGGCGTGACCAGATGCCCCCCACAACAGCCACATCTCCTGATCCAGGGGGAGAGAGACGAGAGTAGGTGGGCCTATTTCCCCCCATCTATTTTTGAAGACAACCACCATTATGAATGCAGTTTTATGCATTCTCTTAGCCGCCTTGCTGAATCTGTGAATCAGGAAGGTGAGGTATAAACATTTTAAATAAGTAAATGAAATGAAATAACTGGTGTGTGTGTGGGGGGGGGGTGTCATTTCCCTCCCTTGGCACATCTTTAAGGGCAAGAGTTGGCATCCAACCTCTTGCTCATTCTCAAGCCCAGCAGTGAACTTACCTTTCCGCCAATGCAGATTATGTTTTTTAATTCCTCCAAGAACCCTTGCAGAACTGTTACATGACAGTATTTAGAAATACAACGAGCCATTGAGGGTGATCAGCGATGCATCACAAGAAGGCCCATTTGTTTCCATTTAATAGAGAAAAGGTTAGAGTTGTACATCATCCGGCTGATTCCATTCAGTGCATTTTCGGAGCTGTCTGTTTAACCCAAGTCATGAAGAAGGGGATTTGTACATAGCAAAGCGGTCTTAATACGCTAATTGAAAGGCAAAGAATCTAATTTCCTGCTCTCCTTCCCCTGATTGTTGAACAATTAATTCTTCTTCTTCTTCTTCTTCTTCTTCTTCTTCTTCTTCTTCTTCTTCTTCTTCTTCTTCTTCTTCTTCTTCCTATATAGGTCTTCTGCCCATCATCTTTCAAAAGCAGTGATGGTGGAGCCCTGCATATATTTTGGACTACCAGAATAGCTAATCATCAGGGATGCTAGGAGTTTCATGTCACAGCATCTGAAGGGTGCCAGATTGGGGAAGCCTGTCAAATAGTGCTTTTCTCTATGTGGATGTGAATTTCCCTGGGCCAATCGATCTAAAAGTGCCCCCAGCTGATTATGGCAATAAAGTCACATCCTCAGATCAATCAGGGTGGGTGGTTGTTAAATCCTCTTCCTCTGGGTGGCATGCAAAATGCTTTTCTGCAATCTAGACCTGTTAGGGTCCCTGAAATGGAGTCCTGCTGACTCAACTGTGTCCAGAAGCATGACAAGCTCTTTGCTGCATTATTCTGCTAATTATTCATTGTAGGAGCAATCAAACGATCAGTATTTATCTAAGACTGATTTGAGACCTGCTTTAGCAAAGCAGCTGAGAGAATGAACTCTGACCAGAGAAGCCACCGGTTTAAATTTCGTCTCTGCCCACAACCTCACTGAGCTGCCATCTGCATTCAGGTCCATCAGCAATTTGTGGGAGTCAGCAATACCACTGCTACTACTACTATTAATTTTATTATTTGTATGCTGCCCATCTGACTGGGTTGCCCCAACCATTCTGGGCGGCTCCTAACTGAATATTAAAAATAAGGAAAAACATCAAACATTAAAAACGTCCCTAAACAGGGCTACCTTCAGATGTCTAGCCTCTTGTAAGCATTGATGAGAAAATTGGGGGAACACTTTGGACACTAAAAGCAGTATATAAATGATTATTATTTTGTTCTCTTTTTTTTCATCCCAAGAAGTTTAACATTCTACAAAGAGATGTCGTTGTTTACAGAGGCTCCGTGAATAAGCGGGCATTTAGAGGAAACACCCCCTTTTCAAAAGTCGATCACTACTTTCTCCGACAATATGATCTGGGTGTTTTCCTCATTGCTTGTTTTATTTCACAACAAATGTGCATTTATCACATGATTGCTTTCCCAATTATAACACAAAATAAAAGGCACCATCAAATAGTTTAATAGGAGCCGAGGAAAATGGAAGCTTTGTTCATCAAATGATGCAGAAAATAAAACGGCAATAGAAAAATCTGGGCTGTTATGGGAGGGGGCCATGGAAGTTATTTGTGCTGGATTGGCTAGCGTGTAAGAAGCAAACCCATGCATACATAGACACATACACATGCACACTCAACATCCCAAATCAATGTCTTTACATAAGAGGGACTATAGTATTGAGGGGAACGTCATTCTAATGCTAGCAAAATCAGAACACCCCCCCCCAAGATGATAGTCTACGTAATTGCAGCAATATCTTCCAATTGAGGGTGAAATATGGATTTAGGGGTGGGGGCAGAAACACACATTTCACTTTTCATTACTGTAGGAATGGGGAACCTGTGGCCCTACAGATGTTGTTGGACTCCGATCAAGTAGCACTTTTCAATATCATGATATATCACCAGCTAAATATCACAGTATCTCAATATATCATGATATATGTCCATGGTGGTGGAGCGACTCGCTGGGCCTCCCTCAGGCCCATCCTAGCCATAGAGGCTAGTGGCACAGAGAACCACGGTGCCGGGCGCTGGAGGGCGCTGGAAGGGCGCCAAGTGAGCACAGGGTTCCGGCGATGTGACCAGGACTGCGCTCCACGAGCTGAGAGGCTGCGCCGCTTCTCTCTCCTTCTCCGAGGACTCCGCGCTGCCTGCGCCTCCTCCTCATTTCCCCAGCGCTGGGTTCTGCTCAGTCGAACTTCGCCACCAGCGCGCGCACAGCGCCCAAGCAGCTCTTGCTGGTCCCGCGGTGTGCGCGCTGGTGGCAAAGCTTGACTGAGCGGAACCCAGTGCTGGGGAAACGAGAAGGAGGTGCAGCGCGGAGTCCTCGGAGGTGGCCTCCTGCTGCTGCTGCGGTCCGCTTGGCACTCCCGGGCCCTTGGAGAGGCTCTGGAGGGGGGCGCTGGAGGGACCTAAGCGCCAGGGCACTGGATGGGCTTAAGATGGCCCTGTCCTCCCTGTAGAAGTGCAGGGCTTCACCGGGAATCCCCACAACCGGCCACAGGTTCCCCACCACTGTCATATGGGGTACCATTCTGATTTCCCACAGTATGCCTTGGAGTGATAGTACATTGGGGGAGGGGGAGAATGTTCTTTAAAGGGCAGGTATCCACAGTATGCCCTGGTAGCGCGCTGGGGTTCTGGTAGGTGTCACAGTACACTTCGTGCTGATGCCAGACCTGATGCCCCAGACTGATGATCTGACGATGGGCATTAAGCAGATAGTGAAGACTTTGCTTGATCATGATGTTGTTGTTGTTTAGTCATGTCCGACTCTTCGTGACCCCATGGACCAGAGCACAGCAGGCACTCCTGTCTTCCACTGCCTCCCGCAGTTTGGTCAGACTCATGTTCATAGCTTTGAGAACACTGCCCAACCAGCTCATGCTCCGTTGTCCCCTTCTCCTTGTGCCCTCCATCTTTCCCAACATCAGGGTCTTTTCCAGGGAGTCTTCTCTTCTCATGAGGTGGCCAAAGTATTGGAGCCTCAGCTTCAGGATCTGTCCTTCTAGTGAGCACTCAGGGCTGATTTCCTTCAGAATGGATAGGTTTGATCTTCTTGCAGTCCAGGGGACTCTCAAGAGTCTCCTCCAGCACCATAATTCAAAAGCATCAATTCTTCGGCGATTAGCCTTCTTTATGGTCCAGCTCTCACTTGCATACATCACTACTGGGAAAACCATAGCTTTAACTATATAGTCCTTTGTCGGCAAGGTGATGTCTCTGATGTAATGAAAGATTTCATGGCTGGGGAAAGAGCCAAAGCTCAGTGCTTTGCATGTCCCAGGTTCAATCCCCAGCATTTCTTAATCTCAGGGTGTGGGTTTGAGCCCCACACTGGACAAAAGATACCTGTATTGAGGGTGTCGGTCTAGATGTCTGACATGGTCCCTTCCAACTCTACAGCTCTAGGAACTCTTGGAAATTTCCAGGAAGGGCTGAGACAGACTCCCTCTCGGAAACTGTGAAGACTCCAGCCAGCCAATTTAGACAATACTGAACTAGAGGGACCGGTCAGCCCTGGATTTAGGGTGGTGCAGGCGATTCCCCCATACAGGACACTGAGCTGAGGGGGCACAGATCCATAATTGAGAAGATCTATTTGGGGGCACCAAATCTGGGCCTCAGACAGGGTGCCATATTACAAAAGATTACCAACGTTTGCCCCTGGACCGGTGATCTGATGCTATAAGCCAGGCACCCCCAAACTTCGGCCCTCCAGATGTTTTGGACTACAATTCCCATCATCCCTGACCACTGGTCCTGTTAGCTAGGGATCATGGGAGTTGTAGGCCAAAACATCTGGAGGGCCACAGTTTGGGGATGCCTACTATAAGCTGCTGAACAAGGGACTTCTGGGGTGTTGATAGTCCTGTAGCCACTCACATAGTGCCTTTTGAACAATGTGTGCATCTCTGTATATTCAGAGAACTTGGAAGAATCCTGTTGCACATGGAGGATTTGGGGCCATGCGTATTGCTATACTCTCTCTCTATCACACATACTTTTTCCTCCGCACATAACCCCCCACCCCACCAGTGTAAACAGACCGAGGAGCTCTCGGTCTAATTAGCTGTCTTTAAGGCAGGGCTAAGTGGGCACAGTGGGGGGGAAAGACTTTCTCGGGCTCCTCCAAGCTTCTTGTAGGCCCTGGCAGGCGGAGAGGTGAGCGGCCTCCAAGAGGCACAGCAAACGCGCTGACATTATGTCCACGGGTTATCATTATCATCTCTCTCTTTTTTAAGGAACCTGATCGATCGCTCCCGACCACAATGATGCTTCGGGGCATCTCCAGCACTGCTGGGGAGTGATTGACCATTGGGTATCATTAAAGAAGAAAAGAGGGGAAGGGGGGAGGGTTGGAGGGAGGGAGGGTGAGCACAAGAGAGAGCGAGATATAGAGAGATGGAGGCAGGAGCAGCACAAACAGAACAGAGTCCTCCTCCTCCTCCTCCTCCTCCTCCTCCTCCTCCTCCTCCTCCTCGTGCTTTTCTCTCCTTCCCAGACTCCACTGACCTTTCACTCAGGAGCCAGGTGGAGCTGCGAGAGATTTAATTGAACGGATTCCTCAGATGTGTTTTGGGGCTTGGGTGATGATGGAGGAGGAGAGCCTGGTGATACCATATTGGAAAAGAGAGAGAGGTGTGTTTGAGTAAGGAGGGAGGGAGGGAATAGGAAGAAAGGGAAGGGAGGGGAGAAAAGAGAATCCACAACAACAAGTTTGCACGATGACCTTCAAAGGCTAATTGCTCGGCTCTTCCTAGGCCTTCGTTGGGCCTTCGGCTCACACAGGGGACCGGTGGTGTTTGGCGGAGCCCAGGCATTCCCTGAACAGACACGACTTCCTCCCCAAACAGGCAGGCTCCCTGCTCCCTCAGAAGTGTTGCCGCGGTGCTGTCTTCCCAGTGACCCTCACACGGCAATCGATAGCTGTCGAGCCAAAGGGACCACCTTGTCTTCCTCGTCTCCGCCTTCCACCAACACCACTTCACACACACACACACACACACACACACATGCACATGCATCCCTCAGCAGCGCTGCATTAACAGGCCAGGTTCATGCTTAATTTCCCAAGCCTCCCTCATTAATCTTAACAAGGGAGAAGGAAAGGAGAGAAGAGACAGAGAGAGGATCAGGACGAGAGGGGGAAATCAGGCCTATAGCAAAGGTGTAGTCTCAAGCTGGAATGGGAAGGGAGGGAAAAGGTCTATAAGACAAGGAGCAATTGGTTTTTGTTTTGGGCTTCCTCTCTCTCTTTTGGCCCCAGAACTGCTTCACAATCCTTCTTGACAGAAAAACACTTTTTGGAAAGCTTCCTGTGTCTTTCATAAAGATTTTGAAAAAAAGAAAACCCTCAAGTGTTTTGGAAGATTTGGGAAGAGATCATATGAAATGCCCAGGGGAGCTAAGGAAAAAAGGGGGGGATCAGATGAGAAGGGGCAGATTGGATATGTGGTGTATACCTTGCTTTTACAAGGAGGGCAGCCCGATTTTGGGGTAAAGGATGAAGGATGCAAATTTCCCCATCCCTCACTAGCTGTGAAGCCAACTGGAAGCAGTTGGAGAATACAGATCAATCTGTTTAAAATAGCCTGCTCTTTTAAGCCTTATGGGGATTTGGGTCCTGTTAAAATGAATGCAAAAAATTACTCCAAAGCCCCATTAGACGGTCCGTTAAAAACAACCCTTTCCTTTTTCATGCTGAATATAACACTCACTTGATCTTGTTTGGTTTGGTCCCAAATTTTGCACTGCACTCTCAAGTACGTTTATTCCCTCTCTTTTTAATTACCCCCCACTTTTCTTCCCTTATAATGTTCTGCCTTCATTTGTCTTCCCATTCCCCCCCCCCTTCTCTTTTTTTGGAACATAAGTAAAGCGCAGTGAATGAATCTCAGCTGACTTAAATGGGTGACAAGGGAGAAAGGAAGAAGGAAATTCATCCCTTCTTGTCTTTGAGAGCAATTTAATTAGGCTCTCGCCCCCTATGAGTACGTTAAGGGAAGGACAAGAGGATAGGATTTTACCCAGCCTTCCTCTGAAGGCAGAAGCGGCCTTGGACACACATGCAGAGAGGAAAGATTCTTAAAGGCTCATGTAAGAAGATCAACAGATAAGCAGCTAATTTTGTGTACTTAGGAAGCAAATGGTCTCTCGCAGGAATAGCTAGAGCAATGGGAATGGAAAGAGAGAAAAGGGGGGGGGAATGGATGGATAGCAGGAAAAGGCCACTGGGTATTTTACTATTAAAACTGATGGCCAAAATTAAAGATTTATGTAGCTTGATGGGATATCTTGGCCGCATGTGTACATATATATCTATATACATATATAGACATATTGATTTTTCCCTTACACAGCTCAGTTATTTCAAGAATTTTCATCAGGGAAAACCCATTTTTAAACTAATTGGAGTCTGTGGAGAGGAAACCTCATTTTTGGTTCAAATGAATTTTCCTGAAAATGTCATTTGATTCGGGAAATATGACGGATCTGCCTGATTTCTTGATAAGAAATGAAATGAGCCGTTGTCCTTCAGGATATCGTCGGCTTGAAATGGGGTTTTTTATGGTTAATGCCATCAGATAGAAGTGTCCTACTTTGGAAAGAGAAGTCCATCAGCCGCAGGGGGAAAACTGAAGCCAGAACAGCATCTTTGACTCCGCGCCGGCTGCAGTTAGAACTGGCATTCAGAAATGATGGATCCCTTTTCCTCCCAAGCAATAATTACAAAGCAAATTGCAGTAAATAACCAAATGATCAAAGGAGCAGGCGCAAAAACAGCTTCTGTGTTCAGCTTCTACGTTCAGCATTTTGTTCTCTGTGGTCAAATTAGAGGCTCCTGCATCGAAAGGCAGATTGGCCCTTAGATGGCGCACCACTCACGAGCACATGAGACTCCCACTGGGCAAAGGCGTTGGGTGCTCCTGCGCTTCCTATATGTGGGCCCTTGAAAAAGTTCTACAGTGATAATGGAAGCCACAGCAGTGGTGGTGTCAGGGAGCTGTCAGGGGAACAGGCTCATCAACAGGTCAGAAGACTCGAAGTAAAGTTAGCTGTTTTATTTAGGAAATTAGTATACCACAGAGATCACTCAGGGACTGTTGCCTCCATGAAGACATTGCCAAGACTGGCTCTGGGTATCTTCTCTTCCTCCTAGCTCTCCACTTCTGGATGTCTTGCCAAGCAGACACAAACTCCAGCAACTTCTCTTGGGCTTCTCTGACACTCTGCAAGACATCAGAGTCAAAAGAGGAGGGGAGCTCCATGCAAAGGGACCAGGCAGCTGCTGTGAACCATCACAGCCCCTGGCCCCTCTCTGTCCTCTCCTTCAGATTCTGAGCTTTAAGTGCCTCCTTCTGCAGCCAGTTCTGTCCTTGGAGAGCTCACTGCCTCTGCGTCTTCTTGTTCACTCAAGCCTCCTGTGTCTTCCACTCCCAGCTTCCTCCCTCCTCTGACCTGTCTTCTGTGTCCCACCACCACACCGCTGGATCTCAGCCTTGTTCCTCTGTGGCTTCCCTAGGGGGGGGGTCCTCAGCTGGAGCCCCCCCCCACTCTTCATCATCCAGATGGATATCGTCACCACATGACAACATCCGAGTGAATGGGCTGGGACTGGGGTGCCGCTCAATGTTACACAACCTTCCCCATTGCTAATCACCTCTATTGTAATTAATGTCAACCACCACCACCACACAACCACCACCACCACCACCACCACCAGAGCAGCAGCAGCAGCAACAACAACAACAACAACAGGGAGGTCCCACAATCAGCAAGGTAATAAGCTTTAGAAAGTAAAGGATCAGTGTTCCCTTTTGGTAAAAAAAGAAGAAGTAAAAATCCAACTGTGCCCTGCAGATTAAATAACCAGGAATGAAACCTGTCTCTTAATGATTTTTAAGGCTATTCAAGGCAGGATCACATGCAAGATATCATGGCATTCTTTTCATGAAACGATGCTACCTGCTAGCCTTGCAACAATAAATAGATTCAGGCAGTAGGTTCTCTCATTACAGTATCTTCGTAGGTTGTAACTGCTTTCTGTTTGCGCTGCACCAAGCTGAAAAGTGGATTTGGGAGACTAACATCTAAAGCACATTTATCTTTCTTATTTTATTCATGGCTCCTGTTTTATCCCACCTTATCTTTAAGCCCTTCAGTGCTATCCAACATGCTGGTTGCTTCCCAGAAGAAAAGCAAATGGGTGAAATGCACAAAAGCGACTCTTTGAATCCATTTTTGGGTACCAACTGTGCCAGGATAAATGAGTTAACCTTAGCATCAGGGCAGTATGAGACACCTCAACGTTGTCTGTGCATCGAAAGCTGCAAATTATCTACCAAAATACTAAATTGGACACTCAAGGGAAAGCTCATTTTCTCCCTGAAAACAGATGTCTCGAGCATTTGAGTTGCTTTAATGTTCAGCGTGCGTCCCTTTGGAAAACCAATCCTGCCAGACCCAAGTTAGGATAAGAAGAAATCAGGATGGCGTTTAGCACAGTCCCCGTGTGGCTTTTGGGTGTCAGGTGCATTGAATCTTTTGCCCTGACCTTTGTGTTTATGGGGAGAAGCCTACGCCTACTTTGGAAGCAGCCCAACAGCATAAGGGAATCACAAACATGTCCAGCACCTTCACAAGAGATATCAGGCAGAGATTTCAGGATAAAAAGTGGCTTGGCTGGTTGCTAAACAGAATAGAAGGAAAGCTGTTACATCTACTTTTTAATAAATGCTTATTAACATCTACATACAGCCGCTGGGAGAGATCATCAGGGGGTTTGGGCTGGATGTTCATCAGTATGCGGATCTACCCAGCTCTACCTCTCTTTCAAATCAGAACCAGTGAAGGCAGTGAAGGTCCTGTGTGAGTGCCTGGAGGCGGTTGGAGGATGGATGGCGGCTAACAGATTGAGGTTGAATCCTGACAAGACAGAAGTACTGTTTGTGGGGGAACAGGAGGCAGGCAGGTGTGGAGGACTCCCTGGTTCTGAATGGGGTAACTGTACCCCTGAAGGACCAGGTGCGCAGACTGGGAGTCATTTTGGACTCACAGCTGTCCATGGAGGGACAGGTCAATTCTGTGTCCAGGGCAGCTGTCTATCAGCTCCATCAGGTACACAGGCTGAGAGCCTACCTGCCTGCAGACTGTCTCATCCAGAGTGGTGTATGCTCTAGTTATCTCTTGCTTGGACTACTGCAATGCGCTCTACATGGGGCTACCTTTGAAGGTGACTCGGAAACTACAACTAATCCAGAATGCGGCAGCTAGACTGGAGACTGGGAGCGGCCGCCAAGACCACATAACACCGATCTTGAAAGATCTACATTGGCTCCCAGTACGTTTCCAAGCACAATTTAAAGTGTTGGTGCTGACCTTTAAAGCCCTAAATGGCCTCGGTCCAGTATACCTGAAGGAGCGTCTCCACCTCCATCGTTCTGCCCGGACACTGAGGTCCAGCACCGAGGGCCTTCTGGTGGTTCCCTCATTGCGAGAAGCCAAGTTGCATGGAACTAGAAAGAGGGCCTTCTCGGTGGTGGCACCTGCCCTGTGGAACACCCTCCCATCAGATGTCAAAGAGAAAAACAACTACCAGACTTTTAGAAGACATCTGAAGGCAGCCCTGTTTAGGGAGGCTTTTAATGTTTAATAGATCACTGTGTTTTATTTTTCTGTTGGAAGCCGCCCAGAGTGGCTGGGGAAACCCAGCCAGATGGACGGGGTATCAATAATAAATTATTATTATTATTATTATTATTATTATTATTATTATTATTATCACAACTCAAGAGCAGATCAGAGGCATATCTAGCCCATAGGTGCCTTTGAAACAGAGGAAGATGTCTTAAACTGATTCAGATATTTTGTCCATCTAGCTCAGTATTGTCTATACCAGCCTTTCTCAACCTTGGGCCGCCAGTTGCTGTTGGACTACAACTCCCATCATCCCTAGCTAGCAGGGCCGGTTGTCATGGATGATGGGAGTTGTAGCCCAACAACATCTGGGTACCAAATGTTGAGAAAGGCTGGTCACTGACTGACAGGAGCTGTCCAGGGTTTCAGGCAGGGTTCTCTTCCAGCCCTACCTGGAGATGTTGGGGATTGAACCCAGGGCTTTCTGCATACAAGGAAGAGGCTCTACCACTGAGCTATGGCCCTCCCTCAATTTGGTTCTGCAAGCCAGATGGAGGGCTCATCCAGAATTCCTCTTGTCCTAACCCTTTCCCTCATGAAAAATATACCTTTAGCGCTGAATTGAAGCAATTGGCAGTAAGGTTTTTCAGAGCGTTTGCTCTGATTCAACTCTAAAGAGTGAGTTTTCCCGGTGGAATCAGTGGGGCAAACAAAAAACCACTCAGACCCATGCCTAGAAAGCACAGGGGAAGTGGAAAACCTCTCATACTTGTACATGGAACAATCAGAAATGTGGACAAGCCCCAAAATGGGTCCAGGTAATCAGGATCTTCCAAGAATGTCTGTAGTTGCATTGCCACTATGCTCTTGATCACCTTCTCCTCCTGCCGCTCGTCAAAAGAATACTAGTGACTAGCTGGCAATTGTCCTACATAGTTGGATCTAAAGTTGCCTTTATGAGGGAGAAGGAGAGACACAGTGCCCATAACCAGGGAAATATGGTTTATAGCTACACATAGCCCACAGGGGAAGGGTGTCTTCTTGACATGCAAATGGTCCCAGGCAGGGCTAAGAGTGCCTATAGTCTAGAAGCCCTGGAGAGCCGCTGACTGTCAGTGTAGACCAGGCTGGTGCCCTCTAGATGTTTTGGATTACAAATTCTGCAGGCAGATATAGACAGTACTGAGCTCTATGGACCCATGGTCTGACTTGGTGTGAGGCAGCTCCCTCTGGTCCACTCAGCACAGGGGCCCTATGTCCATTCTGGAGCATGTGGGCCCTGCCAGAACACTGCACCACCACCAGTAGCTTGAAGTTGCCAGGTGTTGACAATGAGCCTAGCTGCAGACCACCTTTCCCTTGCCCCCCTGCCTGTAGCTTTATTCACTTATTACTGCACTTACAGAACACCTCCCCTCTAAGGTAGTGTCCATGGATCTCCCCCTCTCCATATTATCCTTACAACAACCCAAGTTAGGTTGAGTGATTGTGACGGGCCCAGAGTCATCTTGTAAGCTTCATGGCCAAATGAGGATTTGAACCCTGGTATCCCAGTTCCTACACTCTAACCTAGGGGTCAGCAAACTGTCCCTCAGACCTTGTGGTGGGCCGGACTATATTTTGAAAAATAATAATGAACAAATTCCTATGTCCCACAAATAACCCAGAGATGCATTTTAAATAAAAGCACACATTCTACTCATGTAAAAACATACTTCTGTGGGCCAGATTTAGAAGGCGATTGGGACAGATCTGGCCCCCGGGCCTTACTTTGCCTACCCATGCTCGACTCTAACCACTACACCAAACTAGCTTTCTGACATGAAATTTCTCAGCAGTGTGTCAGGTGTGCTTAATTTTTTTGCAAGGCAAAAATGACATTCCCTTCCCAAACAGGTGCCCAACTTTACATGGGACCAGGAAGCATGAAGAAGCAAATGAAAGCATGATTAATCGTTTTGTCTCTTAAAGCACCGTGACATTTTCTGGATGGTTCTATAGTCGCAGTTTATTTGACAATTCTGCTCATGATGCACAGGAATCTCTTCATTCAGTTTACTATTGTGTGTTTAGAGCTAGCTGGGTTAAAAGGAAAATGTTCCTGGCAGGTAAAAAGCTGAACATAGGCAGCTTTAAACACAGATGTAAGATGACAAGCAATGAGTGGATTACCCCAATTCTGCTTCTGTGTTGCTCCGTGGATTTGCTCTGCTCTACTTTCACCCTCCTCCCAAAGTCTGATTTAACTCAAAGGACTCTGAAAATTAAATCTGGAATTGGTGTCTGTGCAGTTTGTCACAGAGTTAGTTCCTTTGGAGCATATGTATCTTCCTTCCCCACTCCCCACCCCCCAAAATCAAAGGACTATAGAAGCTAAAGAAAAGAGCTTTATAGTTCAGGGATGGAGCTACGGGGGGAAGAGAAATTTGATTCAGTTTGCAATTGAAGCCAAATCTATCAAATTTGAACTTTCTGAAACAATATGGAAACTGAAGCACAGCCATCCTTCAAACTTTGCTTTTATTCTAATTTTGCAGCGCAGTTCCCCAACCAGTGTTTACAAAATTGCATATATTTCAGGGGAAGTGTGTGTACATAATATGAATATATATTAGAGAAAGCAGCATATGAAAATGCATTATATTAGGGGGGAAATGCTTTCAAAAATGTGTACATTAGTCAAAACTGCACTGAAAATGTGTTCGTTAGAAGGGTTGCCACCCATCTGTCTCAGGAGACAATGGAGAAGCACACCTTGGGCAGTGAAGTCAAACTGTTGAAGAATTGCAGCGCCTACTGCGGCTGTAGAGAGTGGCTGGGGAAACCCAGGCAGATGAACGTGGTAGAAGAGGAGGAGGAGGAGGAGGAGGAGGAGGAGGAGGAGGAGGAGGAGGAGGTGGAGGAGGAGAAGAAGAAGAAGAAGAAGAAGAAGAAGAAGAAGAAGAAGAAGAAGAAGAAGAAGAAGAAGAAGAAGAAGAAGAAGAAGAGAGGAAGACATGTTTTGTCGCAACTGGCGTAGATAAAGGTATCTGATTGTATCATGGTGTTTTTCCTCTCTTCTTCTTCTTCTTCTTCTTCTTCTTCTTCTTCTTCTTCTTCTTCTTCTTCTTCTTCTTCTTCTTCTTCTTCTTCTTCTTCTTCTCAGCAGTCATTCCTCCTCTGTTTGCTGCTGTGGATAAACAACCTGACTGTGTCTCCAGGCACTGTGGTCATCTGCAAGGAGTTCCCACACAGCGGGGTTGATGTTGCCAGCCTTCATGTCACAACTGCAGACATATTTATTACACAGAGTTGGTTTGCCAACGGGCCTGGTGCCTAAAGCCAGCTCCCTGTAGAGCACGTCCTTGGGGATCCTGCCATCTTCTGTTCTGTGGACATGACTAAGCCAGAGTAGACATCACTGAGACAGGAGTGTGAACATGCTGAGAATGTGGGCTTCGGAGAGCACATCTTTGTTTGAGATTCGGTGCTGCCATGAGCTGCCCCAAACCCTCCCGAAGCAGCACATGTGGAAGGCATTGAGGCATCGCTCCTGACGCTCCTGATGGGTATAAGTTGCCAACAAGTCAGTACCATAAAGCAGTGTGTTCAACATGCAAGCCTGGTAGACTTTCATCTTGGTATTGGTCGTTAGCATCACATTCTCCCTTACACTTCTGGAGAGGTGGTCCATTCCTGTAGCTGCCTTGCCGATACACTTGTCCTGCTCAGCATTGATGGAGACATTGCTGGTTATAGCAGATAAGGTAAAGGTAAAGGGACCCCTGACCATTAGGTCCAGTCGTGACCGACTCGGGGGTTGCTGTGCTCATCTCGCAGTACAGTGGTACCTCTGTTTGCGACTGCCTCAGGGAGCCACTGCTTCGGTTTCTGACCACCGTGGACCCGGACGTGTTTACATCTGGGTTCCACGGCACTCGGATGTGCAGAAGCGATCTGCGCAGCGTGCACATGCACAGAAGCAATCTGCACAGCACGTGCGCAGACGTGTGCCTCAGGGAGCGACCAACTCGGGGAGCGACCAGCTCCCCGGAACCAATTGTGGTCGCAAACCAAGGTACCACTGTATTGGCCGAGGGAGCCGGCGTACAGCTTCCAGATCACGTGGCCAGCATGGCAAAGCAAAGCCACTTCTGGCGAACCAGAGCTGCACATGGAAATGCAGTTTACCTTCCCACTGTAGCGGTACCTATTTATCTACTTGCACTTTAACATGCTTTTGAACTGCTAGGTTGGCAGGAGCAGGGACCGAGCAATGGGAGCTCACCCCGTCACAGGGATTCGAACCGCCAACCTTCTGATCGACAAGCCCTAGGCTCTGTGGTTTAACCCACAGTAGGCTTCCCTAAACAAAAGTGTTTTTAACAGGTGCCAAAGAGAGTAAACTAAAGGCAGTTGCCTGACATCAATAGACTGGGAGTTCCAAAGTGCGGCTGGTGCTGCACTAAAATATCAATTTCTTTAAAATGTGGCATGAGTATTATGGGGCACCTGTAACAGTGAAAGTTCTGTAGATTGGAGTGAGCAAGTGGGAAAGGTGATCTTGCAAATAAACTGGTCCCAAGCTTTTTAAAAAACTTTATACACTCCTAGTCCCACCTTGAACTTGGCCTAGTAGCAAATTGACATTCTGTGCAGGTTTCTGAGCAGAGCTATTATATGCTGACATGGTTTCACTCCTGTTGGCAATCATGCTTTTATGATGCCTTCATGGTCATTTGTGTACACGCCAAGGTGTGGTCTCTTCCCTAGCATTTACATGTGAATTTTGAGTGGGTGGTGGTTAGGGATGGGGAAGAAACCCAATTCAGCTCTTATTTAAACATGTCTCTACCTAATTCTCCCTTTCCAAAACAATACATGAACTGAAACACACCCATCCTTCAAAATCTGCCACTTTTCTGAATTTTGCAATGCAGGTCCCCAGCCAAGTAATGTATGCAAAAATGCATATCCTGGGGGAAAGTGTGCATATAAATTCTTACATTAATGAAAATAACAAAATGTGGGAATTTGCTTGGGGAAAAAATGTGTATAATAGGCGAAATTGCATACAAAAATGTGCATATTATGTCAAAAAATTGCACGAAAATGCTGATGGGTTTTCATGAGGACTTTTTCAGGGGAAAATGAGAAAATGTGGAGAACTGAGCTTAAGACTGGAAAAGCAGAGGGAAGCAGAGGGAAACCAAAATGGGCAGATTCACCTGCCCCTAGAGGAGATTTTGTATATATTAAATAAATACCTTTCTGGTAAATATATGAAGGAACCTTGTGATGATGTGGATCATTGGCCCATCCACCCCAGAGCTACCTGCTCCAAGGTTTAAGGCAGTGAATTTCCTGCATCCTTGCTGAGATTGTTTTACCGATGATGTCAGAGAGTGAGTTTGTGTGTGCAAAGTCTGCCCTCTGCCACTGAGCTTGTGTGCCCTGCTTCAGCAGATCTGTTTGAGCATGGAAAATAACTGAAGTCGCTGTGACTGAACTGCCTGGAATATGCACATATAGGATCGCACATTATGTCGCTCCTGTTGATGCAGGTGAGGGGGGCAACATTTGTGCACCCAAACACAATGCAAGAACTGGCCTTGTGCTGTTACTTACAGCAAGAGTTCCTAAAATCTGTTCTGGGGCTAGGGCACAACCAAGATCAAGAAACACACACACACACAATCCTTTGTCACTTTGATTTTGCAGGATCAAAAGATCCCCGTGCCTCGGTTTAAACTCACTCTCCTATCTCCAAACTGAGCTGGATCCTACTTGTTTATTCGACTTCTTGACTTTTCTCCCTTTCTTTCTTCCCCCCGCTTTCCTTCCAAGGCAGTTTATCAAGTCTCTCTATCCCATTCAGATGTCCATCAAGAGGAGTGGATATCAGCTTGCTGACAACACACGTATACCTCTCAGAGCCTTGCTCTCTGCCTGGCATGTTTGGATGAGAAGATGGAAAGCTAATAGAGAATGCTCGTGGTAAACACGAGCAAGAAGCCAGCTATCTCGTGGGGCAATCAGTCCTGCAGTGGTGTTATCAGGGGTCTTAATACGGTAGGTTTTAATTGCATTGCAACAGGAAGTGTAACAGCCTCCTCCTCCCCCCTTCAGGGTGCTAGATAGGAACCTGTCTCAGGTAAAATACTCACCATGGGAGTAGTGAAGATGAGAATGCAAGAAGATCAGACCAAAGAGTGGCAATACCACTGTTGCCAAACAGGTGCTCCTGGAAAGCACACATATAAGACATGAATGGCAACAACTCTCTACTAGTTTGGCTTCCTGGCAAGAGTTGTTGAGTGGTATATTATTATTATTATTATTATTATTATTATTATTATTATTATTATTATTAGAATTTATATACCTCCCTATAACCAGAGGTCTCAGGTATACTTCCTTTGAACATGGAGCTTCTATATGACCTGATGTTGATTGGCTTATTATTATTATTATTATTATTATTATTATTATTATTATTATTAATTATACCCCACCCATCTGGCTGGGTTTCCCCCGCCACTCTGGGCGGCTTCCAACAATTACAAAAATACATTAAAATATCACAGATTAAAAACTTCCCTAAACAGGGCTGTCTTTAGGTGTTCTCTAAATGTCAGGTAGTTGTTCATCTCCCTGACCTCCCCTGATGGAAGGGCGTTCCACAGGGCGGGCACCACTACCGAGAAGGCCCTCTGCCTGGTTCCCTATAGCTTTGCTTCTCGCAGTGAGGGAACCGCCAGAAGGCCCTCGGCGCTGGATCTCAGTGTCCGGGCTGAACGATGGGGGTGGAGACGCTCCTTCAGGTATACAGGACCGAGGCCGTTTAGGGCTTTAAAGGTCAGCGCCAACACTTTGAATTGTGCTTGGAAACGTACTAGGAGCCAATGTAGGTCTCGGTGTTATGTGGTCTCGGCGGCCGCTCCCAGTCACCAGTCTAGCTGCCGCATTCTGGATTAGTTGTAGTTTCCAGGTCACCTTCAAAGGTAGACCCATGTAGAGCGCATTGCAGTAGTCCAAGCAGGAGATAACCAGAGCATGCACCACTCTGGCGAGACAGCCTGCGGGCAGGTAGGGTCTCAGCCTGCCCACAGGATAATAATCCTAACATTCTTATAAAAGCGATCTAAGCTGGTTGAAGCTGGAGGAAGAACTGATGGAAACCAGGGAACCAGTAAAATAAACTGTGACGAATGCATTGGCGCCTGGTCCGGGTCACTTTACATTTGTACACTTTGGGTAAGGCCTGCTGGGTTTCCTTTGGATGTGAGGTGGAGTCTTGCTCTGGTTTTCCAAAGACTCAAATGTCTCACCCCCCCCAAAAAAATTATGATCATATTTCAGCTATATTGCTGTCTTGAATGCTAGAGTCCTACTCAAAGTAGACCCACTGAAGTGGGCCAAAACTTAACTAATACAGCCCCTGGCCTGTCCCTGCTCTGACCTTGGTTTCTAATGACTTAACTCTCTTGCATTGCAATGAGTTGCCTTCCTCTCATTAAAATAGATGGAATTGTTGGATTGTGTCCGTGGTTTCCCAGTGTCTTGGCATGCTGAGCAGAGCAAAAGGCTCATACACTGCCAATATCTAGTTAAAACCCAGATGTCCCTCCCCTTACTCCCCGCTTCCTCCACCGCCCCAAATATCATCACTTATGTCACGCCACTTCTGAATCATTTGGTATGATGATCACATTATTACTTCTGCTGCTGCTGCTGCTGTTCAGGCTGATGCGAATCAAAATTCATGAATTCCAATGGTTACAAAGAGCTTTTAATGATTGCCTTCAGCAGATGAAATATATCGGTTTTCAAAAAGGTATGCGAAAATATGGATATGAGGCCTAATAGTCAGTGGGAGGAGGAGCGGGAGAGATCAACAAGCTGGACAAGTTCAGAAACCTTTAGTGATTGTGCAGTGATCTGTAATGAAAATTCAAGTGCCTTGCCTTTAATGATCCATTTATCTCTCTGACATGATTTTCTATCATTCTAACTGGCATGGTTCCTGCTATTCTGGGTGTACACTTTGGATTTGTTTTGTCAAACAAGCTGTTAATAGGAGATAGGTGAGTCTGCATCCAGATGATTTCTTCCAAAGGCATGGGCTTCTAGCTGTGGGGTTACGCACACACACACCTCAAGTGCATGCAAAATGCTCAGGGAGGAACAGCACAATCCAAGCAGGGGGGGGGGGCTGATTCTGCCATAGACAAAGCCATCTCCAGAGGTTTAGCACTGTGGCATACCTAAACTGCTACGCTGACCATGGAAGCTGTAGAGAGGCTGGAAAAATATGGGGCCTCCTGGCCACAGCTGTATCATTTCTTGGACCACTCCTGTATCATTTCTTGGACCACTGCTTTCAGAAGGAAGAATGAGATGACCTGTTTTATTTCCCTCCTAATGCCAGGATTGGATTACTCTTTCAACCCACAAATCCCCAGGCCCACACCATCAGAATGCATACATGTAGCTATGCTTGAGGATTTGGTGAAACTGTTGGATTTGACTAACTATGACATCCAGCATTGTGTCAGTGGCTAACCAGATGCCCTGGGAAGCCCACAAGTGGGACACACACACACACACACACACACACACACACACACACTACAACCCTGAGAGGTAAGTTAGGCTAAGAGTTGGACCCAGTGCGCTCCACAATCAAGCGGGGATCTGAACCCTGGTTTCCTAGGTCCTAGTCTGTTAATCTAACCACTATCCCATACTGGATCTCAGGATACAAAGACAATAGCTCCCTCATGCTGTCACTCTTCAGTGACTTGTATTATTGAGAGGCACATTGCCTTCGAACCTAAAGATTGAATATAGCCATCATCACTATTAGTTGCCATGAGCTGCCTTAGCCTCTGTGAATTTTACCAATCTAACTCAGTGACTTTACTCTTCATTAAAAAGAAGAAAAGACACAAATGTGATATCTGAATTAACTGTGCATACAGAACTGAAGAGCTAGGTGGTCAACTGCAACAGTGGGAAAAATGCATCTTCTCCAAGTGCCTAAAGTTCGGTGGGGAGTGGGGTTGTCTGATCTCAGCAGAGAGGGAGCTTCATAGAAATGGGTCACACAATCCAATGAGTGACTTCTGGTAGGTCTGAGCTGCACATCTGATCTATGGGGGGACCACTAGCAGAGGCTCCCCTGAAGATCTCAGGGATTGAGCAGGTTTTAAAAGAATCAAGCAATCCTAGACCCTAGTTGTTAAGGGCCTTGTAAGTTAATACAAGGAAGGCTCGTCTCCTCCTTATGGTGATGCACTACTTAGGAGGCAAGGGATGCAGCCTTCTGGTGGTAGGGGTGCTGGGGATTTCCAACCCCCCAAAATGGAAATGGGGGTGGAAATTGCCCGTGCCCGCTTATTCAGCCCATGACCGAAATGGAAATCAATCCAGCAAGCCCAATCGTGTACAAATCACGATACATAATTGATGGCATCCCCTGACCAATCTGCATTGTGTTTCCTTTGCTCTGAAATAAATGGGGTAAAATAAGATTATCACAAGATAGTTTACATAATAAATCACTTGTCACAGTGGACAGGAAGACAAATAACATCATTTTCTGGAGTAAGGCAAACTGCAGCAGAGTGGAAACAGTGCTGCGTGCAACAAATATATGACAGAGTGGGAAATGATTATTTATTTATTTATTGTTTATTTAATTTGTATGCCTCCTTATACCCATAGATCTCAGGGTGGTTCATGACATAAAATGACGCCTTCTTATATCTCCATCCGATGCCGCTTGGTCCCCTGTCCAGTGATAGACCCCAGAGTATGTCGCCTTTCAGTTCTCTAGTCGAAGGTTTCAAGCACACCATTTAAATGGGCCGGATCAGTATCAGAAGTTGATAGAACTTTGGAATTAATTAGGGTATCTTGTAGACAAAGGTTGAAATCTGGCACAGTACAAATGGGCATCTACTCATGGCACAGGGCTTCCCCCCCTGTTTCCTTCCCCAGCAGTCCCACCCTTGTACTTCCAAAATCCACTCTGGAAAGCACATGGGGGAAATGTGATGTGGGGAAAGAGAATAGAAACTAGAAGTCTATTGCCCTGGTGGATTTGTTGTGCGGTGGTCTCCCACAACTGGATCTCACTGATGAAAGCAAAGCAGCCTTTCCAGTCCGCTTCTTTGCTGACAACGTTTTAGGGCTTTCAAAACGCACCTTTTCGTATCTCCTACCCAGTTTCATCGCTGCAGATCTTTCTCGCTTACCAAGGCCACAATAAAAACCTACAGTCATGGGAGACAAGCCAAATGCGAATGTGTTGAGTTAAATTACTAAATAACTGAAAGTGCTTAAAAAACAACAATGTTCACACATTTTTAATTTAAAGCCTGCTAAATCCTTTTAAAATTCATTTGTATTTGCAATTACTTAAACTGTGAGCTCTGCACTAGAGGGAGCGAAGCGATAGATTTTAAGCGCGCAGCTGGAGGTAATATATAAATTCAATTGATGGGTCTGGCAGAGAATTGATGCCACAATATGTACCCAGTGGCACTTTCTCTTTCTTACCCGACTGGCTTTAGAACATTATCAGAAAGTCGATACGATACGCCAATATAGTGATATACTTGCAGTCATAAGTCCCTTTGTTCCGATTAAACCCTAGGTGCTTTGCACCGTGGATTAGAACGGACAGACAGCCTGACTCCAACCCTCCATGAATGGCTCAGAAAGTACTTGACTCAATTTAGCTCCAATGTCTCATATGGTTATCAATGGCCCCAACAGTGAGGCCAGCCAATAATACAGGATGTCTGTCTCTACTAGGCAAAAGCTCTAGGAGAGGATTGTGTATACCCAGCCCCAGAGAGTCTGACTGCAGCCCCTCTCTCTATCAGCTGCCTGTCTCCCTCTTTGCTTATCCCGTCACTGGATCAAGTTTCCTTTCCAATTCTCTCTCCTCTTTTGGATCCTCCCTCCCCCCCCCTCTCTTAATTTATTAATGCTTGCATTCTCTCAACATTAGCCTCACATTTCTTCCCATGCCCCTAAAAAGTCATCTTTACGGACTCGCCCAGAGCAACAGGAATGACACGCTTACCCAGAAAAGTGACAGCTCTTGCAGATCAGGGATGAACACCCCTTTACTAAATTCAACTGTAGTAAAACACACACACACACACACCACAGTCCTGCTGTGCTAACAGCACGGTGTCAGTATCTTGAAGCATGGGTTTCACTGAAAAATCACTCAGGGTTAACAACAGACAGTGTTTATTTTCAGGTAGGATTCAATCACTTACCAACATACACAAGTTGTTCAATTTTGGGGAGGGCTTGCGCAACAAACTCACTCCCCCAAACCGCCACTCAAAGCAGAGTTCCTGAAACTTCTCATTGTTTGGAGATTAGAGGGGTGCATAACAACACAATCCCACCAGGAATTCTTCTTTGCAGGAATTTTCTTAATACTCTAGATGACTTCTGGGGTCAGTTGAACTATGGAACTCACTTCCACAGGAGGCAGTGACAATGACCAACCATCTCTAAAAGCAGATTGGACAAAAGATATGGAGCATAAGGCTCTCAATGGCTATTAGTCATGATGGCTGTGCTCTGCCTCTGCAGGCAAAGGCAGTAATGCCTCTGAATGCTGGAAAACATGGGGTGGGAGTGCTTTTGTGCACGGATCCTGCAACAGAAATCTGGTTGGCCACTGGGAAAACAGGATGCTGGACTAGATGGGCCTTTGGCCTGATCCAGCAGGTTCTTCTTACGTTTTGGTAACCTGGGGTGGAGAGATTCAAATGAAGTACAGTGGAACCTCGGTTTGCGAACACATCGGTTTACGAATTTTCGGTTTACGAACGCCGCGGACCCATCTGGAACGGATTAATTCACTTTCCATTACTTTCAATGGGAAAGTTTGCTTCAGTTTATGAACGCTTCAGTTTATGAACAGACTTCTAGAACCAATTACACCCATGCTTCGGGTTAAGTACGCTTCAGGTTGAGTACTCCGCGGACCCGTCTGGAACGGATTAATCCACTTTCCGTTACTTTCAATGGGAAAGTTTGCTTCAGTTTATGAACGCTTCAGTTTAAGTACTCTGTGGACCGTCTGGAACAGATTAATCCACTTTCCGTTACTTTCAATGGGAAAGTTTGCTTCAGTTTATGAACAGACTTCCAGAACCAATTGTGTTCATAAACCGAGGTGCCACTGTAGTCGAATTTGAAAGCTGTAGCCATCCTGCATGTATTCCAGCTGCAGGATTTCATTTTAGACATTCTCCTAGTTAAAGTGGAATCCAGAAAACATACAAATGGGGCACAATCTATAGTCACTTGGCAGAAGCCATTGCACCAGGAAACATCGGAGGGAGTGAAGAGAAGCAGGGCCCCTTCACTGGCTCTGTTGAGAATTCAACCCCATCCAGCTCCTTCCTTCTTCATAACCTGGCACCTGCCATTCTGTGAGTTTTGCATTTTGCATCTTCATCTCCTTGAGCACTTCCCCCCAGCTGTTATAAGAAATCAAGAGGTGATGTCTGCTCCCCCCCCCTTTTGCGTTGGGTCTTGCATGTTGAGTTCAGGGCCTGTCTTATTATTGATATTTGCAAGCCTTCACCAGCTAAAGAGTTAGGTAAAAATGCTTCAACATACAAGCAATAAAAGAAATCCCCCTCCTCCCCAGTTTTATGGGGAAGAGACAAAGCTCAATGGCAGAGCATCTGCTTTGCATGGAGAAGGTTCCAGGTTCAATCCCTGGCATTTGCAGGTAGGGCCAGGACAGAACCCTGCCCGAAACCTATCGCTGTAGGCCAGGCATCCCCAAACTGTGGCCCTCCAGATGTTTTGGCCTACAACTCCCATGATCCCTAGCTAACAGGACCGGTGGTCAGGGATGATGGGGATTGTAGTCCAAAACATCTGGAGGGCCGAAGTTTGGGGATGCCTGCTGTAGGCAATACTGATCTAGATAGGCCACAGGTCTAACTCTGTACAAGGCAGCTTCTTCTGTTCCTATGTACCTCCCTTGACATTCTAACAACCTAATATGCAGTTCTACCAATGCTGATGCAGCGAGGGATCCATGGCGATAAACCACAGGATGAAATGCTGTGAAAATGTGAGCCTGGGAACTGTCCCTTCCTACCTTCAGTGGGAATTATAGGCGAGGTTTGCCTGCAGGGTCAGACTGTTAATCTTCCTTTATTAGTCAATACTTCTAATGCCTTAATAACTTTTTTTTTTCCACGGCCCCTTGCAATCCATCCAGTTTGTCAATGTGTGAGTAATAACCGCTAGATACTGAGCGCTGGCACGTGACAGGTGTATTAACCTTTTTTAGCCGTGACACAGGGCAAATGATGGGGATGCAAGGAACAAGTAGCTATCAGCTTTCCGGCGTGCGCTGAAATCTGCACACACAACCACAACCTATCTATACAGCGAATGAGGAATCTGGGAATTACCCAAAGCAGAGAGAAGGGGAAGGGCTGGTTAAAACCATCTCGATTCTCTGGCCACATTCACACCATACATAAAAAAGAACTATGATTCCACTTTAAACAGTCATGGCTTCCTCCACAAAGAATTCTGGGAGTTGTAGTTTGTTAAGGGTGCTGAGAGTTGTTAGGTTTAACAGTCTATCCCTCTCCGCAGGGAACTCCGGGGACTGTAGCTCTGCGAGGAGAATAGAGGTGACAATCACTGGCAAGGAAATGTGTGGAAAGGAGTAGAAGCCAAAGTGGTGGTGATAGGTCAAAGTTACACCAGCATTGCTATTTCTTTAACTTGCCTGGTTTTCTATTTATAATAAGGGTATTTCATAGAATCATAGAATCGTAGAGTTGGAAGGGACACTGTGGGCCACATAGTCCAACCCCCTGCCAGTTGGAAAATGCCAACTGATTAATAAAAATATATAATGACAGGGGTACAACATAATCTGCTATTCACAATTCATATAAATGTTGTTGTTTTTCTTTTTTGTTACATGCCTATTGTAGAGTTGGTTGATGACTATAATTTTAGTAATCTGAAAAACTAAATATCTTTTTAATAGAGTCCTCATATTCTCTCAGCAGGAATATCCCAAATGTTTAAATGAGTCAATACACAGAAACATCTGGCTCCATCTCTGCAGATGTGCTTGACATTTGTAATCTTAATTTTCTTTCTTTCTTCAAACATTAATGTTGCTTAATTGGATTTTTTTTCTGGGAAAACTATGAAATTTACCCAAGCTATTATGGACATATCTTTTGCAGAAGCAATTTCACTCTGTATCTTTATTGCTACAAGGGCATGTACTTGAGCAGAATGAATTTAAACTTCCCCGCCCCAAAGTTATATGGAACTTTATGTATTTCCCATGAAGCAAGCCATAGGACTATCTAAAGTCGATTAGGATTCTTCTTCTTTGTCCTCAGAACACAAATAGAAGCTGGCTTCTATGTTGCATCTGCATAGAAAGAATTGGGGAAGGGATACAGCTCAGTGGTAGACCATCTGCTTTGAATGCAGAAGGTCCCCGGTTCAATTCCTGGCATCTCCAGGGAGAAACTCACTGTCTGAAATCCAGGAGAGCTGCGGCCAGTCAGTGTAGACACTGCTGAGCTAGATGGACCCAGTGGTCTCACTCAGCATAAAGCAGCTTCCTCTGCTGCTAAATGACTTTGTCTACAACAGGCATCCCCAAACTTCAGCCGTCCAGATGTTTTGGACTACAATTCCCATCATCCCTGACTACTGGTCCAGTTAGCTAGGGATCATGGGAGTTGTAGGCCAAAACATCTGGAGGGCTGCAGTTTGGGGATGCCTGGTCTACAAGCTGATATGCAAACAGGGAGTTGTCCTATCCTGTCCTAACTTAAGGCTGTTGGGCGAAGTAATATGATTGTGATTGAAATAGAAATATAGTGACTATCACCACAGTGGTGGCTTTGTCTGCAGATCAGGTACTGCTAACTGGGGATGGGCAACTTCAAGGCTCCTGTTCTCTTTTTATCATGTTTCCTTATCTTTAAACCAGAGCTAGACTGGACAACCATCAAACAGAGGACATCTTCAATACAGAGGACTGTTACCCTAACATTCATACCCTTTGTATGTTTGCCCGGGGCCCTGCCTCTGGAATCCATGGACATCCAATGAATGATGTAAAATTTGGGACAGCTAGAAGAAAGCACTCCTTCATTCAGCACATAGTTAAACTATGGAGCTCTCTCCCATTGGAGGCAGTGATGGCCATCAACTTGGATGGCTTTAAAAAGGATAGGACAAATTAATGGAGGACAAGTCCATCAATGTCTATTAATCACAATGGCTGTGTTCCACCACCACTGTCAGAGGTGGTATGTCTCTGAGAACCAGTTGCTGGTATTTGCAGGTGGGCATAGTTCTGCTGCACCAATGTCCACCTTGCAGGCTTCACAACAGTCACTGTGAGAACTAGATGGGCCACTTGTCCAATCCAGCAACCTCATCTTATGTCTTTATGTTGCTATGTCCTTGAGTTTGTGAGACAGGCTGCGTGCTTATGGCTTGTATTGTAGCGATTGCATTCTGCTCCCATTCTGCTCCCACCGTCCATTTGTTCATCTCCATGTGTGAATATGGTTCTGGCAATTCACGTGTTCCCTAGAGCCACGCAATCGCTTACACAGCATTATACTTAACAAGAATGCCTGACTTTGCTTATAGCGAGTTAAATTTCGGGTGTTAACAGGAGCATTAAAAAAAGAAACAACCCAACAGCATTCCCCTCCCCCCACCCTCTAATGATGCTTGGATCATTATCCAAAGAGAACACACGAGGTCAAGTGTTAACAGCATGTGCATTAAAGAAAAAGAAAAAGGAAATCAGGACTCAACCATCTGTTCCAGAAAAGGTCTTAACAGCAACATCAGAAACTCAGTGAGAATAAAAAAAGAGATCCGTTGAAGTTCCTCGATTTTATTTTATTTTTATACAAATGTTTTCTACCAAAGGCATAAACTCATTCAAATTATTAACCCTGTGTGATATAAATTGGAGCTGGTGGGAGACGTTACTTTTGTGCAAAAGTCACCTGGGGTTTGCTTGAAGGCGCTGGGTTTGCAGAAACCACACCTCCTCACTCTTATTTAGGGCTCAGCTGAAACCCCCCTCTCAGATTTCACCACTGGAGGAGGGAGCGCAAAGTGGGCGCAAAGCTGGTGGCCAATGACGGTCTCGTCCAAGGGTGGGGAAATCTCAGGTCCAGTGTCCAAATGCAGCTCTGGATCTGGCCCTTGGGAATCTTCACGGGCTGCACCCTTTCACCAAGCCACACCGCTTCACTGGATCTGCACCTTTTTAAAGTGCTTTTTGCCTGGCGAGAACTCTGATGATGCCTCTTGCTTGTCGGGGCAGAGGATAGAAAAAAAGCGTGTGGGTTGTGTGTGGAGACCAGTCTTCTGTACAAATGAAGATCTGTATTAATTTTATTGCTCGCTTCTGCCTTTGGCCCTGCCCATTACTGGCAGTTGCCTACAACCCCTCTAGGCCACTCTAGCTAGCTCTCAGGATGCTACACCCCTGCTTTGCATTGCAAGTGTTTTTGCCTGGCTGCAAAGCCTGAAGGAGCGTCTCCTCCCCCATCGTTCTGCCCGGACACTGAGATCTAGCACCGAGGGCCTTCTGGTGGTTCCCTTGCTACGAGAAGCCAAGTTACAGGGAACCAGGCAGAGGGCCTTCTTGGTAGTGGCGCCCACCCTGTAGAATGCCCTCCCACCAGAGGTCAAAGAGAATAACAATTACCAGACCTTTAGAAGGCATCTTAAGGCAGCCCTGTTTAGGGAAGCTTTTAATGTTTGATGGATTTCTGTATTTTAATATTTTGTTGGAAGCCGCCCAAATTATTATTATTATTATTATTATTATTATTATTATTATTATTATAAAGTGTTTCTGAACTCTGAGAACAGCCCTTCCTTTCTGGGTGGAGGATAGAGAGGGGCAGAAAGAAAACAAACTACATTTGCCTTGCCGGATGTTGGGAATCCTTTCATTCAAAACGCACATTTCTCAACTAACCTGGAAAACCCACATTCATGCCCATTTAGGCACTTTTGAGCCTCTGCATTTGTTTCGGCATGCTATATAATTTTGCGGGTCAATATATACTTGCAAAATTGTTAGACTGGATCCTGCAATGAGGAGGTTGGCACTCAGCCAGCTGCCACGACATGACACTCGGATAATACACTCCAGCATTAAATACGACATACACAAGCGGCAGCTAGTACGCCAACGGAGAAAACAGGAACTGTAACTTCTAGCGATAGGTGCAATTGGGAGGGTCTGGTAAAAAAGCCCGGGCTCAATTTGCAGTGGGTAAATATGTTAATGATTTCTTTTAGCTGCAATAGGTCTTGTGAGAGTACAATGAGATGCTTTAAATCTGTGGCTTGCTTTTGATCAATTGCTTAATTATTTTAGGTTGACAATAAAATTAAACAGTTAAGGGCTGGTCTTGTGGCAACAGGAAATTCAATTTCCTCATGTTGCTTTCAAAAGCAAATCACAACTGCGGCTTCCCCGGACAGGTTCTGAATAATGTTTTTCTCCAGGTTTTAGAATAACTCCTCTGCAGATCATTAATCTAGTGGTTATGGCATGGAGGGGTTCCAGTGAGAACATGAAGTTCCTGGGAACTAGAGGTCACCTTAGAGCAGGGATGAGGACCTTCATGCCCAGGGGCCAATGCAGTCCTCCAAGCCTCTCCATCTGGCCCCCAGACCTTCCCCCAGGTCACACACCCTTTCAGAACAAATTCCCTTTCCCTAGCCTACCCCCCTCGCTCCCCTGCTCCACATCCTCCTCTAGTGATTTTGCATTGTGTCCTTGTGCTGTGATAATGCCTCTTACTTGCTTGGATGGAGAAATATGTGTGTGCATCTCTCTGTGTGTCTGTTTGTAGAGAAACCTCCGGCAGCAACTCTCCTGGGTTCAGGCAGGCATCTTCCCAAGCCCTACTTTGGTTTCCCCTAGCCCTTTGGTTTGCAAGACATGCACTCTGCGACTGAGCTGTGACTTTGCAAACCTGAGAGATAAGAGTCAGGTGCTATTTACCAAACCTGCCCACCCAACCAGAGGAAGTTTGGAAATCCAATCATGGGCGTACCCAGCGAGGGGCGGAGGGGCAGCTGCCCCCCAAGCAAAAAGAAAATTACCGTATTTTATGGACCATAACCCACACTTTCCCCCTCCAAAAACTGAAGGGGAAAAGTCGCTGCGGGTTATGCAGCCAGCGACAGGAACATGGGGGGGGGGGGAGAGAAGCAGTCTGAAATCAGGCTGTTTTTGCCCCCTCCGCAGCTGCAGCCAGTGACAGGAACGTGGGAAGGGGGAGGAGCAGCCTGAGCTGGGGGCAGACAGCAGACGGGAGCTCCATCCTTCCTTCCATCCTTCCTTCCATCCTTCCTTCCCCCTCTTTCTTTCTTCCTTTTTCTCCCTCCCTCCCTCCCTTCTCTCCCTCCCTCTCTCTCTCTCTCTCCCCCTTCTTTCCTTCCTTCCTTCCTTCCTTCCTTCCTTCCTTCCTTCCTTCCTTCCTTCCTTCCCTCTCTGACCTCTCTTCCCTCCCTCCCTCCTTCCTTCCCTCTCTCTTCCCCTCTCTTGCCCCCCCCCCGTTTTGATCCTGGGTACGCCCCTGAATCCAATTGTCTTTAGTGTGGTGGAGACACAGGAACTAGAGGAAAAGGAGAAAAATGCAGGAAGTGGGGTACAACTGAGGTCAGGTGAACCATGGAGGAAGCAGCAGATCAGCTGTGGACCAGCATGTCCTTCCAGTGGGAGGAAGAGTCAGGACAGGCAAAAGGAAATACTTCCCCACACATAGTTAAACTATGGAATCTAGTCCCATAAACTTGGATGATGGTGATGTTGATGATGATAATAAATTTATTTACCCCCCCCCCAAAAAAAACATGGGTGGCTTCCCTAAACAGGGCTACCTTCAGATGTCTTCTAAAAGTCAGATAGTTGTTTATTTCCTTGATATCTGATGGGAGGGCATTCCACAGGGTGGGCACCACCCCCAAGAAGGCCCTCTGCCTGGTTCCCTGTAACCTTACTTCTCTCAGTGAGGGAACCTCCAGAAGACCCCTCAGAGCTGGACCTCAGTGTCCAGTCTAAACAATGGGGGTAGAGATGCTCCTTCAGGTATACTGGGCCGAGGCTGTTTAGGGCTTTAAAGGTCAGCACCAACACTTTGAATTGTGCTCAGAAACTTTACAAGGGGATGCCTTTAAAAGGGGATTAGACAAATTCATGGAGGAGAAGGCTATCAATAGCTATAGCAGCAACAGGAATGCTCTGCCTCCACTGAGCCAATTGCTTGAAATCACAAGTGGGGAGAAGGATGTTGCACTTGGTCCTGCTTGTGGGCTTTCTGTGGGCATCTGGTTGGCCATTAAGGAAACGGGATGCTGGATTAGATGGGCCTTTGGCCTGATTCAGCATGGCTCTTAGGGTATAATAATAATAATAATAATAATAATAATAATAATAATAATAATAATAATAATAATAATAATTTATTATTTATACCCCGCCCATCTGGCCGGGTTCCCCCAGCCACTCTGGGCGGCTTCCAAAAAAACAGAAATTCTAAAATACAGAAATCCATCAAACATTAAAAGTTTCCCTAAACAGGGCTGCCTTGAGATGCCTTCTAAAGGTCTGGTAATTGTTCTCTTTGACCTCTAGTGGGAGGGCATTCCACAGGGTGGGTGCCACTACCGAGAAGGCCCTCTGCCTGGTTCCCTGTAACTTGGCTTCTCGTAATGAGGGAACCGCCAGAAGGCCCTCGGAGCTGGACCTCAGTGTCTGGGCAGAACGATGGGGGTGGAGACGCTCCTTCAGGTATGTTCTTAGGGACATGAAGCAAAGCCCTAGCTGTGGAAAGGGGACAGTTAAACTTGGTAAGGTAACCATGTTCCCTACTTTACAGAGGATAACCGTCTATTTGAAGACTACCCTTAGTCCAATCTGCTTTTATTATACAGAACCATAAAAAGGGAGAGCAGGGGTCTTGAAGTTGGTCATTGGCAGATTGGACAGCAGATTGAGCTGACACCGAGGTCTCCTGGTCAGAGCCTTCCCAGCTATGGTGAAATGTTTCATATTTCTATTTCTGTTATAAGGTTGTCTCTAATGGCGTTGCTCAGCTGAGGATAAAGTTTCTGTTAGTGTAATATGGATGGAAGCAACTCTGGGTGATTCACTATTCCTTTTGCAGCTCTCTGTCCTCCCCACCCCCCCCAAAAAAAATCTGCTATGGAAAGTCCCCCAAACCTCTGGAGCAGGTTTGTATTGGGGGGGGCAAGTGGGAGGGGAAATAGTTGAAAATTTCTTCCCTCCTTGTTTCACTGGCGAAAACCATACTGTCAGCTGACTAGCACCATTGATTACAACCCTAAAGCAATTATTTCTAATTCTGCATCTCTACATATAAATTAGCATGCAGATATTTGATGGAAATCTGTGTCCTCTTTTTGGGTGATGCATGTGGCCACCTTGGAGACATGTATGAAACATGATATACTATAAGGTGTGCCCTCCCACAAACACACACATGAAGCACAGTTTCTGAGCCGACATCTGAGTTTAATGAAATCTAGGGCAATTGCAGTTTTGGAACTTGGAAGTCCGAGGAAGTTTTGATGTGATTTGTATTTAAAACACTGGATCGCTTGGCATTTAATAGCTAGTTTGTGGTTTTGTTCTGAGAGGTCCTGTGCCTTGAATAGAACACACTTTGGCTCCTCGCATGCTTTTTCTGGCACCAAGGCTACGTAACCTCTTGCATTTTGTGAGCTACATCTAGTGTGTTTTTGGCATCTGTGGATTTGTGCCTCAAATTTCTCCCCTGAACAGTGCAGCTGCTTTAACAGGAGTAATGAAACAAATTGTATGCATGTTGTGTCCTTGGCATCTGATAAGCCTCTTCTATCCAAGCTATCCTTTTCCATGGCACACTTCTGATCAGATTAGAAGTGTCATTTTAAAAAAGAAAACGAACATGCCTCCCACTTTACATTTGCAAACATTATAGCTAAACAACCAGATAAATTCTTGTTAAGCAATCAACAAACATGTACGAGGCATGCAACCATTTTGCATGAGAACATTTCTTTAAAAGCCTCTCCGCTCCACAACTCCCATATTTGTAAAACACAGGAGAATCTGGCTTGGTGGCTCTGGTAGAAGGAGAGAAGTGTGACAATTAGCAAATCCTCCCAATTATCAGAAACGCAAAGGAATATTGGTGTTGCTGCTGTGTTGGCCAGGACTAAGAACAGCTTTGGATTTGACAAAGAAGCCTTGCCAGCGGCCTATGCACGATTCCATCATAGCTGGCTAGCAGGGTCCCTGTGTAGGAAAGTTATACTTTCTGTGTCATTCCAACTTTTCTGCACAAGTCCACCTTCTGACTGTGCAAGCAACTGCCATCTGCCAGCAGCTGGGGGAAAAAATGCCAGAGGTTGCCAGTGTTCCTTTCATGTAACATACAAAGCTGTTCATATGCCAGATCTTATGAAAAAAAAATGGCAAGGCAAGAGTGCCTCTCCCATAACACCCTGCCTTTCTGCCATGATCAGCAAATGAGCCCCTTCTAGCGGTCCCTGCAATGGATGAGATATGAGGTGCAGGGGCCCATAGAAGGGTCTTTTCAGTGGTGGCTCTGCATATATGGAAGTCCCTCCCTTCTGAGGGGTATTATGCCACTTCACCCCATTCTTTCAGATGACAGGTAAAGACATATCTCTTCCATCAAGCTTTCTGAGCAAAGTAGGAGAGTTTGGATTCATCTGATGGGTTTTCCCCACCCCGTACTGCTTTTGTGATGATGTGCTTGTATATTGTCGAAATTTTATTTTGGTATAGTTTTAACCAGCGTTGTACTTGTTTTATTTCTGTCCACCACCCTGTGAATGCAAAGTGAAGAGCAATATATAACTATTCATATTTAATGAAAGAAGGGAGGAAGGAATATGGTAACACCCATACTGATGCAGGATCAAAATTCGGATTGAAAGACTTAGTAGTGATTGTGCTTCCTCACCTTTAGCTAATAAGAAGTGGTACCTGAAACAGAAAGATGCATTGTAGAGTGCTTCCGTTCCTGGTGTCAACCTGCCCTTTTTTCATAAAAACATAAGGAGTCTGGTTACAGATTCTTTATTATGCGGTCAGATGTAGGACAGGTAAAGACATGGCTTGGTAAGAAGAAGATATGAAGGTAGCTGCAACCCGCTGAGCAAAGTCCCTTATGGTTTATCACAGCTGTAGGAGAGATTACCCTTAGTGCAATCCAGCTCATGGCCGCCATCTTTGCTTCTGACATTACTGTAGATGCAGAGCTGACATGGAACATGGTGGATAGATAAGAGTTAGAGAAGGTTCAGGGAAGGTAGAGTTACCAAACGTCCCCGTTCCCTGGGGACAGTCCCTGGATTTGCAAATAAGTCCCCGGACAAATTCCATCCCCGGAATGTCCCCGGATTTCATCTAATATGAAACACAGCAGCGACAGTCTCGGCAGCCCGTTCTGGCTTCACGAGCTTCTCGGAAGTCGCCATATGATGGTGGTGCAGGGGCTCTAAGCTGGGCCTCTAAGCTGTGAAGGGAGGCTTCATGCTGCCTATCAGAGCAGCCTCCCAAGTCCTACTTGCATGCAAGCAGGAGCTGGGCCCCATCAGTTAGGCAACAGGAAGCCTCCCTCCCCAGCTGAGGGATCCCCACCCCCTCCTACTTGCATGCAAGTAGGAATGGGATTTGGGCTGCACCGATTGGGAAGGGAGGCACCGTGCTGCCCGAGCCCTGCCACCGCCACCACTCTCAGCCCTCCTTCTCTGCCTTCCATGCCTGACGCACCGCGCACCCTTCCCCACCACCACTGAAGAACCAGCAACTCAGGGGCTGCCCATGCTCATGGAGAAAGGAGATAGAAGCCTTGGAGGAAGGGGAAATGTGGCAGTTGAGGTCAAGGCGGCCGCCGCCCCTCTGCAGCCATCGCTGCAGCTGCAGCATCCCAAATGTGTAGTATTTGTTTATTTATTTATTTAAATTGTCCCCGGATTCATTGAAAAAAAAATCTGGTAACCTTAAGGAAAGGGCAACCAACATGATCAAAGTGATGGAGGGACTCCTCTATGAAGAGAGGCTGCCCCATTTGGGCTTTTTGGTCTGGAGAAAAGGCAAGTAAGAGATGACATGATAGAAATTTATAAAATTCCACGTGGCATGGAGAAAGTGGATGGAGAGAAGTTTTTCTTCCTCTCTCATGGCGCTACTAGAACTTGTGGGGATCTAATGAAGCTGAATGCTGGAAGATTCAGGACAGGCTAAAGGAAGCCTGAATTATGGTTATTAAAATTTGAATTATGGTGCTGGAGGAGACTCTTGAGAGTCCCATGGACTGCAAGAAGATCAAACCTATTCTTAAGGAAATCAGCCCTGAGTGCTCCCTGGAAGGACAGATCGTGAAGCTGAGGCTCCAATACTTTGGCCACCTCATGAGAAGAGAAGAATCCTTGGAAAAGACCCTGATGTTGGGAAAGATTGAGGGCACTAGGAGAAGGGGACGACAGAGAACGAGATGGTTGGACAGTGTTCTCGAAGCTACGAACATGAGTTTGACCAAACTGCGGGAGGCAGTGCAAGACAGGAGTGCCTGGCGTGCTATGGTCCATGGGGTCACGAAGAGTCGGACACGATTAAACGACTGAACAACAACAACAAAGGAAGCACTTTCCCACACAACACATAGTTAAACCACGGAACTCACTCCCACAAGAGGCAATGATGGCCAACAAGCGTATTAGCGTATTAGGCAAATTCATGGAAGGTGGGGCTATTGGTGGCAAACTAGCCATGATGGATATGCTCTGCCACCACAGCTAGAGGGAGCAATGCTTCTGAGTGCCAGTTGCTAGAAAACACGGGAGAGGAGAGTGCTTGTGTGCTCTGATCCCGCCTGCTGGTCTCCCACAGGCATCTAGTTGGCTGCTGCGAGAACAGGATGCTTGGCTAGATGGGCCATTGGCCTAACCAAACAGGCTCTTCTTATACATCGTATACAGCCAGGCCCTACGTTACAACCGTATCTGTTCCAACTCTACAGACAGAGAATCTCACCTAAGAGATCTACAGCAAACCTTTTTAGAACTAAAATATCCACCTGATGAAGTTAAACAACAGATCAACAGAGCCAGACTGATACCTAGGGAGAACCTGCTGCAAGACAGACCCAAAAAAGAAAATAACAGAACACCACTAGTCATCACATACAGCTCCCAAGTTAAAACAGTACAACGCATCATCAGAGATCTACAGCCTCTCCTGGACAATGACAGCTCCCTTTCTCAAGCTCTGGGAGGAAGACTTTTCATTGCCTACAGACAGCCACCCAATCTTAAACAACTCCTCACCCACAATAATACAACCACCAGACTTAACATGGACACTGGTACCAGAGCCTGCAATAAACCCAGATGCCAACTTTGCTGCCACATACACCCGGACAACATCATTACTGGCCCCAACAACATCCAACATACCATCTCAGGACCATTTAATTGCTCATCTTCTAACATTGTGTATGCCATCAAATGCCAACGGTGCACTTCAGCTCTCTATATTGGACAAACAGGCCAAACCCTACGCCAAAGGATAAATGGACATAAATCTGACATCAGGAACCATAAGACTGAAAAACCAGTAGGAGAACACTTCAATCTCCCAGGACATTCTATACAAGATCTCAAAGCAGCTGTTTTATTACAGAGAAATTTCAGGAACAGACTGGAAAGGGAAGTTGCTGAATTGGAAATCATTACCAAGCTTAAAACCATGGAAGCACCTGGGATGAATAGAGACATCGGATTCTTATCTCATTATGCATGATCAAGCTTTCTTTAGCACCTCAGCCCAGGACTAATTGCAGCCATCAGCAGCCATTAACAGCCATCTCCAGGTTTACCACTCCCATCAGCCCACCACCCATTCCCACCCACCCCCACCACCCTCTGTATATATATAGGGTCTGACACTTCTGTTTCTAGTGTATCTGAAGAAGTGTGCATGCACACGAAAGCTCATACCAAAATATAAACTTAGTTGGTCTTTAAGGTGCTACTGAAGGAATTTTTTTATTTTGCTTCGACTCAGACCAACACGGCTACCTACCTGTAACTAGGCTCTTCTTACATTCACTGCAAAAGTATGACTGCCTTATGAGGTTGCTGGGCTTTGGCAGCGGCCATTGTCCCTCACCACTCCCCAGAATGATTCCATTTCTAGAGCATTGCTGGAAACAAAGATGGTGGCTGGAGAAGTCCTGCTATGAACAGGAGCATTTTTGAAAGGAAGGGTGCAGGTTAGGATCCCTGGCAATTGCCCAAAGATGCCATCAACCACCACAAGGCCTGTTCTCATAGGTAATGGCGAAGATCAACCTTAATGGTTCTGGATGACAGCGTTTGAGAAAAAGCACATGGAAGTTTCTTTAGATGCTGGTTTTCGTGATGGAAAGCAAAGGGATCTGTGGCAAGTACATTATTCCTAAAGCAGAATTATATCAGTGGCTGTGGCACGAAAGCTACGTTATTGCCTGAAGTTATAATTGTGAGGAAAATAAGACGGTGGTGTTCAAATGAAGCTTGACAGCCCGCATTGCAGGCAAGAGCCATCTGTGCCATGGCAGCTCTGTTTGTATTTTAATGTTTAAACATACCGCAAAGATAATTAAGAATAACTATAATTAAAAATGATTACAACAAATTACTTTTCCCTCAACAGTAATGCGTGCCTGAAACTTATAACTTAAAAAAGAGAGAGGTTACTTTAACAAATCAAAGAGGATAGCATAGACATTCTTAGCTAGGGTTCTGTGCAGCTGTACACACACATGCACACATTCTGAGACACACACATGCGTGTTAAAATTGTGCAAGGAGGCACTCCAAATTCTGTACCAAGGAAAACATAGTTATGTGGGGGACATAAATTGCACACACTGGACAGACTTTCAGAACATGATATGCACAAGAAGAGGAACAAACTGTATGGTTCCATCAACCACTTTGATTCAAAATGGCACCCAATGGTTCCCCAACACTTCTTTGATATCAGGAACCATTGCACCAATTTGAGTGACAATTTCTTCAGAGGGGACCAAATCAGTTTTCGAACAACTCCCTCAGCACACAAAACAAACTACAGCTAACAAAATTCTCTGTGGGAACCCCACGGTTGTAGTATTACAGCATTTAAAATTTATGGTGTGAATGTGGCTTTACTGTATTATCCTTACCAGGCAAGACAGGATATTTTGCTGCTCGAAGCAAAAAAGAAAAGAAAAGAAAATGCCCTGTTGCCATCTTCTCTGATACCCCATTGCCACTGTCTGCTTCTCCAATGCCCCTACCTCCTTATCCTGATTCCTTGTGGCCACCTGCTCCTCTTATGCCCCCACTACTGCATCCTCTTTGTGGCAGTGGGGCAACAGAGGAGGAGGAGGAGGAGGAGGAGGGTGACAAGCATAGGAGGCAGAGGCGTAGCAAGCCCAGGTGGTACCCGGTGTAGAATATATATTTTTTCTCAAACCCCCCCCCCAACGTGGTTCTGGCGAAAAGTGAAAAACATGAATTGCAAAACAAAAACAAAAAACTAGAGCTTACAGAACAAAACCGACTTCAGATATGAAATCAGCATTGAAAGAACATATAAGAACAGTTGAAAAATCTCATGCAACAGAAAATAATAATAAAATGTTCCCTAATGGGGGGTGCCGAGTGTAACCCCCTCCTCCAGGGTGGCACCCGGGGTGACACGCCCCCATCACCCCCCCTTGCTACGCCACTGATAGGAGGTGAAGCGCTGTGCCCACCTTGGAGTCTGGATCTGCTGCCCCTTCCAGCTGCCACCCAGAGGTGACTGCCTCCCCAGCCTCATTGGCAAGCCGGCCCCGACTATTATTATCTAAAGTTCTCCCAGGAAGGTTGCTCACATTCCTGAACTGTTCCTCACCCATGAATATTGCATTTATTTAATTATGCCCAAACGTTGCACTAGCAACTCCCCCCCCCCCCCCGTTCACTGGAAAAACAATTGAGCATTGGGTTTAGTTTTGAAGTCAAACATGAAAAATACAAATATTAAATTATTATGTTGCATTATTTTTGAAGAAACATAGACTTGCCATGGACAAATTCAACGATACTGGAATTCATTTTTACAATTAAATATAATATAGAAACATAATAAAAAACAGTTATTTGGTGTGTGTTTTAAAAAAAAGAGAGAACATTTAAAACACTTGCATACTCTCACAGGTAATAAATTCAAGGTTGCTGGGAACGGTATCTTTCAGCCATCAAATGCTTGGCTGAACAGCTGAGTACAGAAGGTATATCTGATTAATAGTCTGCATTTTCACCTATTAATCCATCAATTAGTACAAGGATGAGGGAAGCTGTGGCCCTCCAGATGCTGCTGAACTCCATTTCCCATCAACCCCAGGCAGCATAGCCAATGCTGTCCAGGGGTGATGAGCAGGGCTGGCTGAATACCTTTTGCCACTAGGGGCAAAGGACAGGATCGTGTCCCTGCATTCCACAGGGCGCCACTGAAACTTGAGAGCCCAAAGCCTACCATTGCTGGGAATGTCAGAGATGCCAGATGGAAATGGGACAGAAACTCCCACAATTCAAGAGTTTGTCTGAAATCAGGATCAGAAATCAAACAAGCAAATCATTGGGTGTTTTGTTTTTAGTCTGCTAATGTCATATAAATATTTGCATCATTTTCTGTATTCCCCCCCCCTTCCTATGTGCTGTTCTGTGGGGTTCTCATGTCTGTCCGTCCTTGAACCAACAACTGTTAAGCAGGAAGGCCTGATTCTGCACGGGGATGGCTGCTTCTCCTTCTTGAAGGGAGCAGATTCCCTTCCAAACTGTTGAACGGAGGCATAAAACATATGAGGTGTCAGTCAGGAAGGACAGTTGCAGTGTTGGACCTACCTTCTCCTGAGAAGATGCAGCCACCAGCCAAATAGGTCTCAGCATTTTTGCCCATGCCTCTTCCCTGCCTGATGCCTCGCTCAGGCCACAGATCATTCTGAGCCAGTCTGACCTTTGGCCATTTTGGCTGGGGCTGATGGGTGTCGAAGTCTACCACCTTTTCAAGGGTCACAGGTTCCATATCCCTAACAAATGACCTGTTTTGCCAACTTCTGGAGCTGCCATATTGATGGGCAGGACAGCCATCCTCACAATTTGCAGATGGACTGACCATAACCTGACCTGTGCCTGGCTTATACCGTGAACTGATCGTGCATCGTGACATTCGTGTTGAACAGGCTGGAAAACAAAAAATCTTTCGGAAGGGAATCCATATTAACTGCACCATTTGTTCGCATGGCAGCCACTCATATTTGCAAACTGGAGGGAAGTGCAAGAATATTGTATGAATAAAACATTGCAATAAATGTGAGGCGGAATCAAAACTGATTTTCCCTCCCAAAGTTAATGTGTATTCCCCACTCCGTCCTAGCTTATAATATTTGGTGCATATTATGTTTTCCGTCAATGACCTCATGGATAAGAATTTCCCTGCTCTCTTAGTGGTAAACCACCTGATGATCCCCGACTCTGAAAATGATAAACTTACCAGCCTGGTTGTAGTGGGACTCAAAACGATTGTGCCCTATTTTGAAACGATGTAAGTCTGGACACACTGCAATGCTATACATGTCCACTCAGAAGTCAGCTTCATTAAATTCAGTGAAACTTGTTTCTGGCAAGTGAGGATAGGAATGGATCCATAGAGTGCTGTGTTCAGGTAACTAGGTAACTCCATTCCTTTCTTATATAATAATTATTATTTTTATTTGGTTTTACAGATATTGGTTTATAACAATCCGAAATTGTTGTTTAGTCATTTAGTCATGTCCGACTCTTCGTGACCCCATGGACCAGAGCATGCCAGGCACTCCTGTCTTCCACTGTCTCCCGCAGGTTGGTCAACCTCATGTTGGTAGCTTCAAGAACACTGTCCAGCCATCTCATCCTCTGTCGTCCCCTGCTCCTTGTGCTCTCCATATTTCCCAACATCAGGGTCTTTTCCAGGGAGTCTTCTCTTCTCATGAGGTGGCCAGAGTATTGTAGCCTCAGCTTCAGGATCTGTCCTTCCAGTGAGCACTCGGGGCTGATTTCCTGAAGAATGGATAGGTTTGATCTTCTTGCAGTCCATGGGACTCTCAAGAGTCTCCTCCAGCACCATAATTCAAAAGCATCAATTCTTCGGCGATCAGCCTTCTTTCTTTCTCAGCTGGAGCAGGAACTGGCAATCCACTCCAGTATCCCTGTCGAGAAAACTCCATGGACAAAGACAACAATCCAAAATACATATCCATATTTTGAGATTTCACCAAATCTCTGGACTTCCCCCACCCCCTCCATGAATCCCATTGTACACCCTCTCAACTGCATATTATTTCATAATACATATTTTGTATCTTTCCATATTGTCCATGATATTCACTACATTACAAGTGTTGTTAAAATCCTGCTAATGTTTTCATCTGCTTACAATGGTCTCCTAGATAAATTATAAATCTTTCCCCATTCTTTATTGAAGTTTTGGTCTTCTTGGTTCCTGAGTCTTCCAGTAAGTTTTGCATAGTCCAACAGCTTGGTTTGCCATTCCTCTCTGGTAGGGGTAGGCAACTCCATTCCTAAGGCAATAGTTCACTGAAAATACAGGCATTCCTCCATTAAAAAACAAATACACCCCACACGCATCTAGAAATGTAGCAACATCTTAGTGATGAAGGTAATTGCCTAGCTTTCGTCCCAACATGCTACTTTTCTGTGTGCAGTCATTTGCTTGTTTTTGTTTGCTTGCTTGTTTTTATCACAGGGGAGCTTTTAAATATTTTTGTTGTTGCTGCTGTAGATTGTTGGAACACTTTTCTTTCTAAAATAATTTTTTATTAAAGATTTTCCTTGTTTACAGAAGCACACAGATTCCCTCTTTCTTCAGGTTGAGCTTTCTACAAATCAGTCACATTTATTGTGAGACATTGGTGTTATATGCAATATAGGGTTGGGAAGAAAAAATGGGGGAATGGGAGAGAGGAAGTGGGGTAAGTAAAAGCTTATGTTCTTTTACTTAGTGTATGTGTGGGGTTTTTGTATCAGCGTCACTTGGGTAGGTTCTCTTTCTATTCGCTTGTTATGTTTCCTTGGTGGTGAGAAAGGTTGGGGTGGTCTAGGGTGTGGTTGATTGCCTTTGGTTGTATACAGTGTGTGGTAGTTGGCTTAAGTTCTTATTGAATCATGTTGTTGTCTAGTTGGGCTGTGTATGTGATAAAGGGGAGCCATACTGGAGTGATGGTGTCCTCTTCTATTTGTCCCCATTTCAGTCTATTGGTACTTGATACCAGTGTTTATGAAGTGAATGAAATTGCCTGGCAAAAGATTCAAGGCAGACAAAAGAAGGTATTTGTCCACACAGTGCAGAATGAATTGGTGGAATTTGATGCCACAATATATAGTGGTCGTGGTCACTGTCTTAGGTGTGTGGTTGTTTTTTTTAAGGGGATTAGAGAAATTTATGGTAGGATAAGGGCTGGATCAAGACACATCAAAGAAGCATTTCAGTTACACGTGTTGTAAATTTAAACAGGGAAATCCGGTAGGGAAAAATGGGACTCCACAGCACCACCTGGTGGCACAGTGTTATATTCCGTGGCAGAGCTTCATGCTCTGGCCTCAGGGGCGGGGGCGGGGCTGGCGCCTGTTCTGGGGGCAGGATGCGCCTCCCAGAGGGGCAGGGCACGCATTCCAGGGCAGAAGCAAAGATCACCAGTGTTGATGCAATGATTCTTCAACATCAACTTCGTTGGACTGGTCATGTTGTGCTGATGCCTGATGATCGTCTTCCAACGCAACTACTCTATTCCAAAATTAAAAATGGAAAGTGTAATGCTGGTGGTCAACAAAAGAGGTTTAAAGACTGCCTGAAGGCAAATCTTAAAAAATGTAGTATAAACACTGACAACTGGGAAACACTGGCCTGCGAGGTGTCATGGGCTTTGAAGAAACTCAATCTCAGGACACAAGGGAGAAACATGCTAAGAGGAAGGCACGCTTGGCAAATCCACACCATGATCAACTCCCACCTGGAAATCAATGTCCCCACTGTGGAAGGACGTGTGGATCCAGAATTGGCCTCCACAGTTACTTACGGAGCCATTCTTCAAACCGTGTTTATGGAAGACAATCTTACTCGGCTACGAGTGATCGCCAAAGAAGAAGAAGTGACACTTCAGTCCCAATCTCCTGATGGCAGCCTCCTGTGGCTTCCAGAGACCAAAGAATCAGTGACATTCATTTGAAGTCTTCAGATTTGCAGGCTCTTGCTTTCACTTCCCTCTGCTTCGTAAATGCAGTATAATAGAATCCTAATGTGACAAGGTGCTATATACACCTTCATACTCTGACTGTTTCTACAGCTTTGCCTCTTGCTTAAAGAGCGGCAACAAACTGAATAGCCATGTGACAAAGCCTATAAAAAGAAAAGCCTGCACAGAAGCTGGAATTTTGGTTTTCTTCTGATCTTTGCTTTAAAGTAAGTCCTTCACTGTTGACTCAACTTTCCTGTATACAAAAGCACAAGGGGGCAGCATTACATTAAAATAAATTGCTACGCTATACAATGCGTCTATATTGCTGAATAATCCACAGGCTATTCCGGCAGCGTGTGGAAGTGTGATTTCAAGCTGCTTAGCCAGACGCAACCTGATCGGTTGATTGGATCAGTGGTCTATAAGAGGGAATTAGACATTTGAGACAAAAGAGGGCTTACTGGCAAAAGGCATGCCGGCAACAAACTCCTGCACAAGTCAGTGACATTCACAGGATACATGCAAATCCTGCACATTAATTTCTAATGATCTAGTTCAGTGATGGAGAACCTTCTTCAGCCAGAGGGCCACATTCCCTCCTGTGCAAGCTTCTGGGGGGCCACATGTCAGTGGTGGTGGGGGAAATGAACAATGGCACACCCCGCCCATTTCAAGGCTTGTGGTTGGTTGTTGATGTTGTCTGCCTGGAAAGAAAGCACGCTGGTGTTTCAACATGGAAAGTCATGCTGAAAAGGTAAAGCTGAGAAGAATGGCAAAATGCCGAAGGAGAGTGGATTGCATGGAGGGATGACATGTGTGAATGGCAAGCTGGAATGTGTGCAGAGGAGGGAAACCAAGATGAGAAAGGGTCTGGAAAACAAGCCTTATGAGGAACAGTTGAGGGAGTTGGGTATGTTTAGCCTAGAGGAAGAAGAGCCTTGGTAGCCATCTTCAAATATCTAAAGGGCTGTCACACAGAAGATGGAACAAGCTTGTTTTCTCCTACTTTGAAGGCTAGCACCCAAAACAATGGATTCAAGTTACAAGAAAGGAAGAACTTTCTGGTGGGAAGAGCTGTTTGATAGTGGAACGGAGTCCCTTGGAAGGTGGTGAACTCTCCTTTCTTGGAGGTTTTTAAGCAGAGGTTGGATGGCCATCTGTCATGTATGATCTAGTCGAGATACCTGCAGTGCAGAGGGCTGAACTAGATGACCCTCAGGATCCCTTCCAACTTAACAATTCTGTGATTCTACGATTTACCACTATATGGTGGTATAGTTAGTGGTCAAGATGTGATCGAAGAGGTGTGTCTAGTGTGAAAGGAACATTAGAAATGTGATGGAAGCACAAGCTTTATAATCAGTTAAACTAACGCAATAAACCCCATGTGTGAATGCAGCCAGTGTGTGCATTTTGTGGGCTGGAGGGGCATAGACTTGGCCAAACTGCTTCTATATAGTCAGCACCCTGGCAGAAAGAATTGTTAGTTCTTTCTGATTATAGTTCTTTATTTACATACCCATCGACCTGACATAGAGAGAAATATACTCCCCACACTGTTTCCAAATGATTCTTGTTATTATTGGTATCATTGTCATTATTTTTTAAAACAAAGCTGAAATATGTAATTCATTGAACTGAATCATCAAGTATTTCCTGGAGGAAAAAAATAAATAAATCCTGTGTAATTTTCAACTTCATCTTTTAAAAGAAGAAGAAAGAGGGCTACATAAATCTGGCGTCGAGGCTGCCAGTAACTTGGTGTGACTCTGCACCATTAATTTCTTCCAGAGTGACATTCTGATATGAGCCGAACAGATGGAATTGCAGGATTGTTCTAGCAAATTTATCATAAAAAATGCATCCGACACCTGTGTAATTTGCCTAATCATTTTCCTAATAAGCTCCCACCATTAATTATGCACGATTTCCACAATGCAATCAAGATAAAAGTAAATCTGATGACTTAATACCCTTCAAAATAATTGGTTCACCCAACACAAGGCCTGCTCTCCTTTCCATTGCCGCACCAGTTAATTGGGAGGGGGGGGAGAGAGAAAAGCTTGCACCCTGTAGGAGTCAGCAGAATGGATGCTGATCTCATGGTGGGAGGCAGACCTGCTGTTTTTTTGGGCAAGAGTCAAGGATATTAACTCATGAAAGAAAAGAATTGTATCTTTCCTCTCCCCACTCCTAATCTTTTCCATTTCTATCTCAAGCTCTCCTCTTCTGTTCTTCTCACCACCCCCACCACCCGCTTTACCCCGCCCAGCAGCAAACAGATGCGATTAGTGTTTTTCAGCCGTCATAAAAACTGGCTGCGGGACTCCGTGGGCCTAATGAGAATCAACTTTTCTGAGGCTGCTGTCTTGCGGTGCAGCCCACCTGTCACATCATTAGGTGCCTTCGTGTGCCTGGAATCCACTTTGCTAAATGAGATTTACAGGCCCCGGTGAGGGCCGTCCTGTAGCATCCCGGCTTCAATTAGGTAAAGATTAATTGTCTGCAAAAGGGAACGAAAGTTTTACTTCAGCTGACCTGGAAAAAAAGAAGAAGAAGGGGAAAGAGAGAGAGGGGGAACGCTAGCGAGAGAGAAATGGGTGGTTCTGTGGTAGGACCGAAGTACGGATCAGGTATTCCACATAGGCCCGAGGCAGTGTGGAAAAACGTGATAATTTAAAGGTGCTGCAAATTTCCTACACCTCGTCTGGATGAGCGAAATTAACTAGCACTAAAAGCTGTCAAATTAAAGGTTGACTTCTGGATATTAGCACCTTAAATGTCACTGAATATTCCCTCTACCAATCTGCCTCCCTCCTTTTCCTGCTGTCTTTCCTTCCCTCTCTCTCTCCCTCTCTCTTTCAAACCCTTACCCATCACCTCCTGTGGCTCCTCTCTTTTTTTGGCAAACCGTCACATCGGCACACCTGCACATACACACAAAGTGCTACCCTACCGCTGTTCCTGCTAACTGCTTGTGCGTGCCTGGACTGGAGTTGTTCGGCATAAATCTCGGATGTAACCATGGCTACGGAACAACTGGTAGTTACAAAATTTCCTCCATATTTAATGCCAGGCTAATTATGTTTGACTGTGTCATAATGGGAAGTGTGGACTGGGGGAGGTAAAGAGACATCATCCAGAAGAGAAGGTGAGGAGGATGGAGGAGATATCAAAATAAACAGAGAAATGAATCCTGTGCCTTGGACAATTTGTCCAAAAGCACTTGGGAAGCTACCACATATGGGCGGAAGGTCTGTAGATGCAATGCCAAACAATGTGTATATGGTGGATCAGAAGGCATCAAGAAACACATGATTTATTCCATCAGATTCCTCTGGTAAGAAGACCGAAGTCTTAATGGAAGTAGGTAGACTGGCTTTGAAGATGGAGGTCATCCCATGGAGTATTATTATGGCTAAACAGCCAGCATAGAGAGTTTGAAGTAGAGTTTTTGAGTTTGCTGTAATGTAAGCTATAAGCTGGGGGAAAGCAGCCAGCCAAGGGTCAGAGAGCCATGGTTGATTTCTGCTTGAATCCAAAGCTTATGGGAGAGTCAGTACCTTCTTGGGGTGTCAATGCTATGAGCCCCTCTGAAATATACTCGGAGTTGAGAGTGAATTTCATGCTCTTTATTCAGCTCATAGTCATCAAGGAGAAGAAGAGAAGACTGGCTCCTTTCCCAAAACCATCTGCTTATATACATTATTTACACAATGGGCCTTGCGTGATTGGCTACTTCAGGGCTACACCTGTGGGCCAATCAGGTTGGGGATTGACTTCTGCCTGCAGCCTGATTGGCTGCTCCTACAGGCCAATCAGGTTGCAGATTCACTTCTGCCAGCCGCCTGATTGGCTGCTCCTGCAGGCCAATCAGATTGCGGATTCACTTCCACCTGGAGTTGGATTGGGTAGCTCCTGCGGACCAATCAGACTGCTGATTCTGAATCCTATTGTTCTAGGATTCAGCTCAGTACATAACACCCTCCATCATAGGCCCAGGTTGTATATATGTGTAAATAAACCATATATCATAAAGATGCTGCTGTGCATCATTTCCAAAAGCAAACACAAACCCTGGGTTAAGCATGCCTGGAACCCTGGAATCTTGCAACTACTTGGTAATTGGGGTGGCATGCAACAACATACTATATTTTGAGAACTGTATGTTGTGGTATAAATATTGCAAATGAAAAGTGTTCCACTTTTGAGATTTCTGATTTTCCCTTTCTTTCCCTGAAAATGCAACACGCCTACTCATGTCTGAAAACGGGGCATAAAAATAATGTTTCAAGTTTCTTCCCAGCAGTCAGCTCACAAACCCAGCTGTGCCTTTGGTAGCAGGTACCAGCTTGATTAGACTGAAGCACCCCCAAATCATTCTCTCCGTCGTTGCAGTCCACCCGGGGTCTTAAAGCTTGAACACTTGCTAATTTCCTCCAAGATGATTGTGATGAGGTTCATTCATCACTCATAGGCACACACATAACTTCTCACCATTTTCTTTAATCCTCAGGAAAAAGTCAACATGCCCTTGATTACTCAGCTTATAATTACTCAAAACTGATCCCAGTACTGCTGTGTCATGTACACATTATGGACCCCCCCCCCTTTCAAGATTGTGCAGGAGTTCACTTATTCAGTTCTGCTGCCATCACTTGCCCTCTCATCATTCCCTTTGTTGCATGATCCCTGCTTGGGTGGCATTACAGTGGTACCTCGGTTTAAGTACACAATTGGTTCCGGACTTCTGTACTTAACCTGAATCGTACTTAACCTGAAGCAAACTTTCTCATTGAAAGTAATGGAAAGTGGATTAATCCGTTCCAGACGGGTCCGTGGAGTACTTAAACTGAAAGTACTCAAACCGAAGCGTACTTAAACAGAGCTATGACTGTACTTACTTACTTACTGCATTTAATAGAATCATAGAATTGAAGAGTTGGAAGGGATATGAGGGTCATCGAGTCGAACCCCCATTCTACCTTTTCCTCCAAGGAGTTTAAGGTGCTGTTTATGGTTCACCCTCTTCTCATTTAATCCCCACAACAACCCCAAGAGGCAGGTTAGGCTGGGAGACAGTGACTGGCCCAAGGTCACCCAGTCAGTTTCATGGCCAAGTGGGGATTTGAACCCTGGTCTCCCAGGTCCTAGTCCAATACTCCAAGCACTATACCACACTGGTTCTTGGGAACATAGAAGCAGGCACTATCAGGGCAAAACCACAATTATTATTATTATTTTTAATGTTAAGTATTTATACACTTAACATTACACAAGGAGAAGGGGACGACAGAGGATGAGATGGTTGGACAGTGTTCTCGAAGCTACCAACATGAGTCTGATCAAACTGCGGGAGGCAGTGGAAGACAGGAGTGCCTGGCGTCCTCTGGTCCATGGGGTCACGAAGAGTCGGACACGACTAAACGACTAAACAACAACAACAAATTTATACCATCTACATTTTTCATTGAGAAAATGACTCTCTTTCACAAAGTGCTCCTTTCTACCTGAAATTTAAAACTGGATAATAACCTGAGCTCTTCAAATAACTACCAGTGATGTCCATGAATATCAGACCAGAGGGGTTTGGAAACATAGAACCTAAATGTAGGACCCAACTTCCATATGCTCAAGGCCTCTGAGCTAGGCCCAAGCCCAGGCAAAATTGCATCTTGAGTCATAACAAGCATTGCCTGGACACCAGTTTTGGTTGTTCCTAAGTGTAGCTGTTAGGAAGGCTGTTTCAATTGTCCACAGTAAGGAGTAAGTAGGCCGGTGAGGGTCCTCAGCTTGAAGACTGGAGTGCCCAGATGTCCAGGTTCTGATGTCCCATGTCAGGGACGGCCAATCTTCTTCCTTCCAGATGTTTTGGGCCACAACTTCCATCCGTCTACAGCATATGGAGGGCATCATGTTGGCTCTCTGTGTTCTGTGTCCTGCCAATTGGCACAAATGGTTTTTCCCATGGACATCACCCATAGCTCAGTAGTAGAGCACATGGTTTTCATCTAGAAGGTCCCATGTCCAATCCCAGTCATCTGCAGGCAGGGCTGGGAATGCCTCTTTATCTGAAATCCTGAGAGCTGCAGCTAGTCATTGCGGACACTGCTGGGCTAGATGGGCCAATGCCCTGATTCAGAACAAGGCAGTTTCCTATGTTCACCCCAGATCTGAAGACTATTCTGCTATTCCATATACTGTATATGAGATTAGACCCTTGCAGTTAGGCCTTGACTTTCTTAATGGATCATTGCCCATTAACTTAGGAAGTCATCGCAGAACAGTAGAGTTGGAGGCCCATAAATTCTAACTGTCTGATCTGAGGCAGGATCATCTATTTCCCCATTCACTAATCAGCTGTTGTAATCCCTGATGACATGTTCAGCGGTTTTGGAAATCTGCTCACGAGCCATTTAGTGGGAAGTGCTGATGGGATTTCTGACAGGGTCTTCTGGGCTTGATGCACATTTTGTATTTAAAACCCTGCTTGGAGAGAGGGCCCGTTTCCTGGTCATATAACAATCCCTTGGTGTTCTGGATCTCTGCAAGTTTACCTCTACCCTGTGGACAATGACCCCGGGTGCTCAGATTCATTTAAGACACCCATTAAAGCCACCCAGATATCAGAAGCCTGCTCCATAGCAACTCAAAGCAGGGCTTTTAGTGCAGCTATTCCTGTTCAGTGTTCCTGGTGCGGCTTGAGCACCCACAGGTTTTTGTAGTTTTCACAAAAAAATTGATTACATTTTTCTTTCTGCCTTATGTGATCATTTTGTGTTGTTTGAAAACCTATTTCCAGTTTTTCTGATACTGTTTTAAAACCATTTTTGCTGTTTTTATAAGTTGTTATGCCTTTTGAGATTTATGTAAATGACAGTTCAAATAATAAAAACAAAAATAATAACAATATACCTTCTCGGTAGTGGCGCCTACCCTGTGGAACGCCCTCCCATCAGATGTCAAGGAAATAAACAACTATCTGACTTTTAGAAGACATCTGAAGGCAGCCCTGTTTAGGAAAATTTTTAATCTTTGATGTTTTATCATGTTTTTAATATTCTTTTAGGAGCTGCCAAAACCAAGCCAGTTGGGCGGTGTATATATTATTATTATTATTATTATTATTATTATTATTATTATTATTATTATTATTATTATTATTATTGACTCTGTATTTATATGGGAGGAACTTCTCCAATAGAAAACTTCTCCAACAGAGATCCTTCAAGTATAGAATATACCAGTTCTCAGTATGCATAGGTTTAAGGGAAGTAGCCAAAATTCATTCTGTAATAATAAATCATTGCCTTATATTTAAAAGTTAGTCTCTAGCCCTCATGGTTACATGAACTGCAACACTGTTTTGTCAGTGTGCTCTCTGGCAGGGTGCCAAAAGGTAGTTTTAAAAGGAGCAGGGCTGGTGCTAGGGTTTTTTGCGCCCTAGGCGAGATCACCTTCTGCCCCCCCCAATAAAAAATAAAATAATAAATAATAAATAAAAATAGAAAATAGAAAATAGAAAATAGAAAATAGAAAATAGAAAATAGAAAATAGAAAATAGAAAATAGAAAATAGAAAATAGAAAATAGAAAATAGAAAATAGAAAATAGAAAATAGAAAATAGAAAATAGAAGAAAAAAAATAAAAATAGGAAAAAATTAAAAGTAGAAAAAAATAAAAATAAAATAAAAAACAGCTGAGAGGGGCGGGGAGGTGGTCCCAGGTTCCCCTGGGACCACCTCGCTGCGCCTGTCAGCTATAGCCTGTAGAGCGGCTTCACTTGTGCGCCTTGGGATAGCGGCCTGAAGCTGCTCTACAGCTGATAGGCGCAGCGGGGTGGCCTCAGGCCCGTGCGCCTCTGGAGCTTCGCGGGGGGAGGCGAGCCTGGGGCCTCCTCCACTGCACCTGTCAGCTGTAGAGCGGCTTCAGGCCGCTATCCCGAGGCACACGTGTGTCTCTGTAGAGCGGCCCGAAGCCGCTCAGCACTGGGGGGGGGCAGGCTGGCCAGCGCCCCCTCCATTCTGGCGCCCTAGGCAGCTGCCTAGGTTGCCTGAATGGATGCTCCAGCCCTGAAAAGGAGATACTTCCCCCCCCCTTTTACATATGAGGGTGTTATTTTTTAAATGGTTTACAGAATTTTTGCAGTGATTGACATTCATAATACTTTGGACACATCCTGAATGAGACTAAGCTTTATTTCTATGGATAACTATGGATTTGCATTGGCCCCATTCATCAAACTGCTTAGAAGAAGAAGCTTCGCTGGCTGCCTTGCTTGCAAGAAAGCTTGTTAGGGGTCAAATCCATGGCTGAAATTTCTCTGCACCCTCCCCAAATCATATATATTCCACCTGCCAAAACTCTTCCACCCCTTTGGGGGAAAGGGGACAAACGAAACAACCGTCATGGTTTAAAATCTCCTTGCCTTCCTCTCTATGCACACTGGCTTCTTTGAAATAGAATTAAATGTGCTTCTCTGTTAGCAATGGTGTTTCTCTCTGGTGGCTGATAGCCTAGGAAAAGATCTAAACCTTAATTCTACTGACAGATAATAGAGGTATTCCTTTTAGCTGGAGCACCAAAGGTCTTTGCTTTGGGAGTCAAAGGTTTCAGGGTTTATCCACAGAGCCACAGTGTGTCATGGAACTAATGCGGATGCGTGGGCAGTCAGTCATGCGCTTGCCATTAGCATTTTTGGTATATTGGCGTGGGGGAGAATCACACTTCAAGACAGCACAAGGAGGAATATTTTCTGAGCACCTCTGCAAGAGCAAATTTGAATGGACTCAATTAGCAGTCAAGCCAATACCCCAGAATAAGGGCGAGGGGAAATTTCAATTCATGTGTACTTAAAAAAAAAAATCAATTCATTTGCATTTTTTTTTAAAAAAAATGCACCAATCAGCCACCCTTCAAAATCCACACTTTCCCAATTTTTGGCAAGGAAACTATATACCTACAAGGAAGATTGGCTAAACTAACTTTCTGAATTCATTGAATTGGCAAAATTAACTGCAGTAATAAGATATCAATCAAATCATAAATTAAGATCACAATGGAAATGGTTTGAAGAATACATGAGTAAACACTGTTCTGAAAACAACATGCTGATATGTTTAGACTAAGTGCCCAAAGTCGACTCAGAAAACAAAATATTAGTAAAATAACAAGAATAAGGATGAGAGATAAAAATTGCAATGTAAATAAGTATATTAAGGAATAAGAAATGACGTACACTGGTGGAGGGAAGCCACATAGGTGTAGTATTTATTTTTGTATTCTTTGTATTTGTTTGTATTCAAGTGTGTGTGTGTGTGTTTTGTGCTGTGTTTTTTTTAAAAAAAGTGAGTATATGTTTGGTTGTATTTGCATATTCTCTCTCTCTCTCTCTCTCTCTCTCTCTCTCTCTCTCTCTCTCTCTCTCTCATGCAAAATTCACTATTTTTCCAATTTTGCAATGCAGTTCTCCGGCCATGTAATATGTACAAAAATGCATACAGTAGAGTTAAAAATGGCACATATTGGCAAAAACATGTTCTGTTGGGGGAAATTGCCTTGCAAAAAAATGTATATATTTGGCAAGTTACCATACAAAGTTGCTGATATTTGCATGGAAATGCTTATGGATTTTCATAAAGACTTTTATTTAAATTGCAAGCTCATGTGGAAACGTGGAGAACTGTAGATTGGGGAAAAGGGAAATGGAGAGAACAGAAACTGACATATCCCCTTCCATCACTCTACAAGAGTCAGAATATAGCCATCAACTAGGAACACAGAAAACTGTCTTATACCATGTCAGACCATTGACCCACCTAGCTCAGTATTGTCTACACTAACTGGCAGAACCTCTCCAGGATTTCAGACAGGGTTCTCTCAGTAAATATCACAATAATCAAAACTGCACAAAGGACTGTTTACCTGGAGATGCCAGAAATTGAAGCTGGGACCTTTTTTTAGATGCCTAACAGATGCCCTACTCTTTCCCCTTACATCCTTTGGGGAGTATGGGAATATCTCTGAATTTCTGTGGGTACCATATCTTCTAATGAAAATATGGACGTCCTATTCAATAATAATTATAATTATAATAATAAAAATAATTATTATAATTATTATACCCCACACATCTGAGTGGGTTGCCCCAGCCACCCTGAGCAGCTTCCAAGACATATAAAAACATAATAAAACATTAAATGTTAAAAACAGGGCTGCCTTCAGATGTCTTCTAAAGGTTGTATTTTTAGTTTTATCTCTGATGAAAATAGGGACATCCTACCATACCCTCCCAACATTTCTTCGATGAAAATAGGGATGTCCTAACGAAAAATGGGACATTCGGGGATAAAATCATAAACCAGGACGGCTTCTGTAAATCTGGGACTGTCCCTGGAAAATAGGGACACTCAGAAGGTCTGCTGAAGTTTGTCTCCTCAACCACTGCTGGGTCTGATCCCATGGAACTCCTGGCCTTCATCTGCCCTACTTGAACGCTTCATCTTTAAAGTGGTATCATAGTGCTTTTAAATGTTTGCGGTGAATGTGGCCACAGTCTGCTGAAGGAACCCTGGATTCTGTTATACTGATGCTTGTGTCTGTCATGTTGACAGCCAGCAACATTAACGTTTATGCTTTGTTTCGATTTATCATTCTAAGGTCTTTTCAACCCAGCCAATCAAATAGCATTCCCTTCAAAAACAGAAAGAAGACGACAGCAAGAGGAAAAGAAAACACTGTGATTCCTTCATTATGATCTGAAATTTAAATTAATTACAGCCGGTTGGAACCTAATACACTTCCTCAGGATCTTCTTGTAAGTCAGATGATAAGGAAATCTAAATTAAACTTTAATTCCTCGATACAGGCAGCCTCGACTCCTTCAATCAGAGGAGTTCTGTAGGCCCTTGTTCTGCCTACAGTGTACAGGTTTGTTACCGAGTGGCCCGGTTATATAATTAGACTCTGCCTTTATTGCTTTAATGAACTTATTCCAGCCCACGCTTAATTTTGAAGCATGATTAGAATAAGCCCCGTCTTATGGAAAGCGTACTGTGCATGATCTTGCAGCCTGCTTGCAGATCAAAACGGGAGGTTTTATTGATTAAAGTTCCCCTGCAGTAGAGTTTTTTTTTAAAAAAAGCAGAGAGATGTTTTATCTTGCTATCTATTTGAAAGATATAGATTCTAGTTATTTGCTGAGGTAAGGGAATGTCTGCCGTATCAAGTTCTTGACACAAGGACTGACAGGGGTAGAGAGACCCCTTTGAAGATTTACCTTTCTAGCTGGAGGAAAGTGGCAACAGTCTGTTTCGAGGAGAAAAAGGCTCTCGCCTGACATGCCAATGGAAACCTCCAAACAATGCGAGGCTCAGGCTTGGAGCTGCTTTTGAAAAGGGAGAGGGATAGCCTTGAGAGGGACACTCAAATCTTAAGGGGGAAAGAATGGGGGGGGGCAAACCCTACCATGTAATTCACAGATCACCAACATGGTGCCCATGAAGTTGTTTACAGTGCAAAAGATCTCAGTAAATATCACCATAATTCAAACTGCGCAAAGGACTGTTTCCTCTTGCTACAGTCAAACCTTGATTGTCAAATGTAATCCATTCCGGAAGCCCATTCAGCTTCCGAAATGTTCGACAACGAAGGCACAGCTTCTGATCGGTTGCAGGAGCTTCCTGCACTCAAGCGGAAGCCGTGTCAGATGTTCGGCTTCCGAAAAACGTTTTAAAACCAGAGCATTTACTTCCGGGTTTTCGGCGTCCAGGAGCCAAAACGTTTCAAAACGGAGGCGTTTGGGAGCTGAGGTTTGACTGTATTTGCATTGACTCAGCCTCAATGAATACACCCCCTTTCTTAAACCTGCCCACATTTCATTGGATGCTGGGATTGGACACCTGCCTGGTGCAGATATAAGATACTCAAGAGTGGTTTGTGAAAGCTATGAGGTCTGAGTTGGAGCAACCAGCTGAAACATCTTCACACACTGAGCTTCTCAGATAGCCAGGGGAGAGGGGAAAGGTTGTCCTCCCAAAGTAAGGGAAATGGCCATAGCTAATTATTATTGTTATCTATTATTTAATGGTATACTTCCCTTCATCCATAGATCTCAGGGCGGTTCACAACATAAAAGTACAAGATAAAAACACAAAATGCATAATGCTAAGCCTGGCAGGACAGTTTACACATACATTAATTAAACTTAAGCTCGTTGGTTATATGAGCCTGGTTATCCCACACAAACATCCGCTGCATGGAGGAAGAATGCGATACAGAAGTAACAAAGAAACAAAGAAATTCATAGGGGAATATTTCAGGAGCCCTCTTCTATAATATCATACTATTAGTTAAGATTCTGCCTCCCATTTTTAATTTGTTGACAATTTGGAGCCATTAGCTCTTGTACACAGAGACTTCATTAACCAGCTCTTCCTCCCTCTCTTTCATTAGCCTTGTAGAGAGCTGTCATCGTCCTGTAATAAATACCATTGATTTGCAAAAGGATGACATTATATTGCCAAGGTAATCATTGAAGAAAACAAATACTCCAGGAACAGAGCCTCATCTATTGGGTTTTCCTTTTTGCTAGATCAATGTGAATCTACAAATAAATAATATTTTGGTCAATGCATGTTAAGTGCGTTTATGAACTCTGGGTTGTCAATGCAACAGGAAGTCCTGCTCTGTCACCTGGGAAGGACGAAATATCAAGCATGCCTATAACGTGCAACTGGCCTGGCCAGTTTGTAGAGTCCTCTAAGGCCTACCCAAAGGATTGGTGTTTCCTGCTGCACTCGAAGAGAGCTTTGGATCTTGGGTGTGTATGGTCAGAAGAATGGCCCTCCATACTTCTTTATCTCGCCAGTTGCATTCCTTCTCCCCATCCTGCCATGACCCTCACTAGCCTATCTTAAGTATTTTTGCCTGACTGGAATGTAACATTGAACTCTGATGATGCTTCTTGCTTGCTTGAATGGTGGAAAGAAAGAGAGGGGCACATGAAGGTGAGCAGTAACTTGCCTGTTGTAGAAGGGTTTCCACCCATTGCTATGCCCAGTTTTGCGTAAAATTTAGAATTCAGAGCAGGTGTGGGGAGCCGGGAGCCTTTATCACAGTTAAGTCCAGTCATGAACGACTCTGGGGTTGCAGCACTCATTTCGCTTTACTGGCCGAGGGAGCCGGCGTTTGTCCGCAGACAGTTTTTCCGGGTCATGTGGCCAGCATGACTAAGCCACTTCTGGCAAAACCAGAGCAGCACATGGAAACACCGTTTACCTTCCCGCTGGAGCGGTTCCTATTTATCTACTTGCACTTTGACGTGCTTTTGAACTGCTAGGTTGGCAGGAGCAGGGACCAAGCAATGGGAGCTCACCATGTCACGGGGATTTGAACCGCTGCCCTTCCGATCAGCAAGCCCTAGGCTCAGTGGTTTAAACCACAGCGCCACTGGGTTCCAACTTTCCTCAACCCCAGTCAGCATGGCCTGTGGCAAGGGAGGATGGTATCAGGATGCTGTCAGCGGCTCCCGACTGGTTGCCCAGGAAAATATAAAGACAAGTTTCTTACAGTCCTTTTTTATTTCAGTATTTACAGAGAGAGGCTATAGAACACAGCCTCTTGGATAATGATGCTGTCATTCATCATCATCACCATCATCATCACCACCACCACCATCATCATCATCACCTCCTCTACAGGTGCTGCTATGTGCCCTCTGTCTTTGAGCTCTTTGCTTTCCTACTTTTAAGGCTTGCCAGGCTCTGGGTGATGGCGTGTCTGGAATGCTTTCTAATGACAACGTGTCAGCCAGTTGTTGCTCTGGATCTCCCATGATTTCCCAACATTTCCCCTCATCTGCATCTGAGCTGTGACCCCCCTCAAACCCCTGTTGTAAATCTTTATCTCTTCCTCCTCCCTGGAGGGGTCAGGATGGGGTCTCTGCCATTCCTCCTCTGCCCAGTCCCTGACAGATGGGAGTTCTAGTCCAACAGCATTTAGAGGGCAGTTTCCCTGTCCCTATTTGTTGTTGGCCCCTGTCTGTTTGGAGAGACAATCAAAGAGTGTGCCATTGGGTGTAAAGTCAAACCGTCAGAGAGTTACAGTGCCTGTTGTGGCTGTACAGACTGATATTGGAGAGACATGTTTTATTGCAGACGGGACTGTTGAAGGCATCCGGTTGTGCACCATAGCATTTCTATTTTCTGCATTCCTTCCAGCAGTCACTCCTCCTCTGGTCACTGCTGTGGATACATGATCTGACTGTCTTCAGGCTCTGTGGCTGTCTGCAAGGGATTCCCACATGGTGGGGTTAATGTTACCAGCCTTATGTCATGTTGGCAGACATCTTTGCAACACAGAATTAGTCTGCCAACAGACCTGGTTTTTAACGCTAGTACTAACACCTTGAACTTGACACATCCAAATATAGGGACTAAGGCTGCTTTCCTTTAGATGTTTTTGTTGTACATAAGGATGTCTGGGAAGGACCATGCGACACCAGGGGCACAAGCCCATCCTTGTTTCGGGGTTGTTAAACATGAGACTCTTGCTGTCTCTAATAAGACTCTTCAGTTGATCCTCTAGGAGATCTGGGCATGGGGTTAAAGATCTGGAAACGTCCCAGCACATATCAGTATGACAGCTCACCATATCCTTGTTGGGGGAACATTTGAAAAATGGGCAGAGCTGGGAAATTATGGAAGTGATGCTGTCATTTTGCATATCAGCCAAAAGGCCAGCCATCATCATATCAGGGAAATGGACCCTTGTTGCAATCCTGTTCCCCACATAAACTCAGTGAACTGGATTTGAGTTATGTTCAGCTTTCTACTCTTCTGCCCTTTGAAAACTGGCTTATGAATCAGAATGATCAAGCAATGACTGCAAAAACTTTTTTGCTGGAAAGTGTTCCATTTCTCTCTCTCTCTCTCTCTCTCTCTCTCTCTCTCTCTCTCTCTCTCTCTCTCTCTCTCTCTCTCTCTCCCCCCCCCCCTTTGCTAGCTTTCCATTTATGGGGGTGGATGGGAACATCTTGTTATCAAGGCATTGGCCCATGCTAAAATCCAGATCTTGATCCAAACTTCCTGAAACTAATGAACACATTTTTATTAATAATTTACCAGCTTTGATTAATAATGAATAAAGATCTGGAGAAGGGCAACACTTTGCAAACCCTATGGAGATCTCAAGCAAGTGAGTTGCCATCTTTGAATCTCATCCTCCAAGCCCCTCTCCCTTCAGTGTGAAAAGACATTTTAAATATTTCCTAATTGCAGAAGGTTGTCTCACATTTGGCCATTTGCTTTTCTGCACACCATTGACCTGATGTATTACTGTCAGCCAGCTCAATGCACTGTTAAGATATTTTATTGTAATTAATTTACAGAGCAATAGCCATTGATTGATAACAGGAGAGCAAAGTTAGATTTCTCCTATATGCTTTGGTGAATGGAAAAGAAATTAGAACGGGGCCATATTCTTCTTGAGTACCATTGTAAATCCAATGTCCAATGGTTTTACAGCAGGCTGAGCAGATTTTAATCTCTGCGTCCCAAGTCAAATATCACTGCGGTGCTTCCAGGCCAATTAAAACCAAATAAGATATTTTAGACCTATTGTGAAGTCCTCGGTGTGAAGCATACTGGCCAGCAAGCCAGGAGAGTAGGCTGGGAGATGGAGCTGCAAGTGTGTGTGTGTGTGTGTAGAAAGAACCTGCAGTGCATCCTGGGCAGGACAGGTAGGCGAGGACCAAGTGGGCCAGCTGTGCTATCTGACAGGTTGCGGTTTGTGGGGCATGGCAGAATGTTCTGGGTTGCAGGTGGGTCCCAGTTTGGATGGCTCTCAAGTGGGGTGCCTATGGGAATGTGTTGGGAATGGGGAATTCATTACAAGAACGTTTCATCACTGGAAGAGGCTGCCATCCATTATACAAAGGGATAAAGCAAAAACTTGTTGATGCTGTCGTCAAGGTTGTGATGCTGAGTTTGCCACACTGGGCAGAATGGAATTATAAAAGCACCAAATGGTAAGCACAGAGGACTAGGAACATGAGAAGTATGTTGTGGGAAGTTGTGGACTCACCATCCTTGGAGGTTTCGAAGCAGAGGTTGGATGGCCATCTGCCATGGATGCTTTAGCTGAGATTCCTACATTGCAGGATTAGGGGACGCCCCAAGGCCCCTTCCAACTCTACAATTCCATGATTCTATATGCATGGATATTTCATGAAAGGAATGAAGGGGCATAGGCTCTCTCAACGATATTTCATCTTCACAGTGCCTCCTTTAGAAATCTACCAGTACAAATTGTCCCAGTTAAGTAACTCTCCTTGCCCACAGCTGGGGTGGGGTGGGGGCACAGGCTAATAATAATAATAATAATACCCCAGCCATCTGGCTGGGTTTCTGTAGCCACTCTGGGCAGCTCCAAACAGAATATTAAAAACACAATAAAACATCAAACATTAAAAACTTCCCTAAACAGGGCTGCCTTCAGATGTCTTCTGAAAGTCTGACAGTTGTTTATCTCCTTGATGGGAGGGCATTCCACAGGGCGCGTGCCACTACCGAGAAGGCCCTCTACCTAGTTCCTGGTAACCTCACTTCTTGCAGGGAGGGAACCACCAGAACACCCTCGGCGCTGGACTTCAGTGTCCGGGCAGAAAAAAGGGGGTGGAGACGCTCCTTCAGGCCAGCAAATGAGGACCAAATGTAGCTCTTCTTCAGGCATCTTCATCTGATTCTTGAAACTCACCCACCATTCTCAGGCCACACCCTTTACCAGCCCTACTTCAAAGCCTCCTTGAGGGTTTTTGCCTGGCTGGAATGTGTTGCTGAAGTCTGATTATGCCTTGCTTGCCTGAATGGAGACTAGGGAGAGTTGTGAGGGTACCTCTGGCTCTGACCACCACTGCCCCAGATGGTTGCCCAGAATGGAACGTAGCGCTTGATCTGGAAAAAGAGCCACACTCCTGCTCCACTTTGGACATTCTAACAATGCTCCCATTTCCTATTTGCCCAGCCCAAGATAATTATTATCAGTGCGTATATGTTAAGATGAAGGAGTGGCCTGTATATATGTATATACATAAATATAAATTCTCTGTGAGAAACAATTTTGCTGCTCTGTAAGGAGCTATCTTCACAAATCAGTGGCAGAGAACACTGTTTATGATCTAAGGCAGGCGCCCCCAAACTCGGCCCTCCAGATGTTTTGGGACTACAACTCCCATCAACCCTAGCTAACAGGACCAGTGGTCAGGGATGATGGGAATTGTAGTCCTGTAGTCCCAAAACAGCCGGAGGGCCAAGTTTGGGGGTGCCTGATCTAAGGTTTAGCCCTCAGCACCTTCAGATAGCCAAACTCCTGGCTCAAACTCTGAAAGTTTGAACATCAGGATGATACATAACTCCTGCTTAGAAATAAATTTAAAAGGGTCAATATGTAGAGATCACTGGGGGAAGAAGATGGGGCGGGGGGAGTGCACCATCCCTGGTGGGGTGCCATAGTGGCTGTTCCCCTGCCTGCGCTGGGCACCATGCCCCCGCAGGCAGCGCGCCACACCCCAGGACACGCACCAGCCATGCCCCCACCTGTTCTCCGCCCCTCGATGCCGGAGCATGAAGCTCCGCCACTGGTAGAGATCAAGTACCTTATCTGTTGAACCACCTTGTCTATGGAATTCTAGATAGCATTCAGGTTCTACATATGTGATGACAGCTTAAAATATTAACTATTGTGTTTTTTTAAGCTGGGTTCTTTACAGCTCCCTGGAAGGAATCCTAACATTAGCCTGCAGCAGGGTTCTAGGCCAAAGGAAGAGAGGAGGCTTCAGGCTGTGTTGCGCTTAAGTGGATGCAGTCCGCTTAATTTACTCTGCTCTGAATACAACACAGCAAGGAGGCTTGTCTCAATACTGCAGAGTCTTGGGGGGGGGGGGATATGAAGATATTTGACATGATTTAAGTAAATGCTTTGTGATGTAAAAATTAGGAGTCAATTTTATTGTTAGCGTGACTGGGTGAGTGCTTTTTTTTTTTCCAAAGCGAGAGAGAGGAAGAAAAAAAGAAACCTGCGAATTAATCTTTGTCTCTACATGTTCTGCCAGATGCTAACACAACCACGAAAAAACAGGTATTTAAAGCTACATTTTATAAAAGCACCCTGGCAAAAATCAATAGAAAGCTTTAGTGGGCAGAATGTCTAATAGTAGCAAGTAGAAAGGTTAGTGGAGAAGTTAATGGTTCTATCAGGAATAAAGCAGAGTTAAAGTGTGAGAGAAAGTGTTACCACAAGTGGTTCATTAACCTTTCCGAACCCGCACTGTACCTTCAAAGTAAAGATTACAAGAAACCTGATTCTGCCTCGACTAGTACTTGTTAGCACTTACCTTCACAAACCAATTGTTTTTTCAGTGTATATGGCAAAACAGCCACAAGGCAGGTCCGGGATTGGAGAGGTGGGGGGGAGGGGGGTGTCGGAAACTCCGGGAATAGCATGCCAGTAATTTTTCACTTCTTATGAGCCCAGGTGTAAACATGAGAAAACTCTGATATTTCCCAGTCAATCTCAAAACCCCATGAAGAATCCAAGTGCAAGGAGAAGGCTCTTCTGTCTCATACTCTCCAACATTTTCCCCATGAAAATATGGAAGTCCTAAGGACGCAGGTGGTGCTGTGGGTTAAACCGCAGAGCCTAGGGCTTGCCAATCAGAAGGCCGGCGGTTCGAATCCCTGCGACGGGGTGAGCTCCCATTGCTCAGTCCCCAGCTCCTGTCAACCTAGCAGTTTGAAAGCAACTTCCTGACAGTAAGAGCTGTTCGGCAGTGGAATTTGCTACCAAGGAGTGTAGTGGAGTCTCCTTTGGAGGTCTTTAAGCAGAGGCTTGACAGGCATATGTCAAGAATGCTTTGATGGTGTTTCCTGCTTGGCAGGGGGTTGGACTAGATGGCCCTTGTGGTCTCTTCCAACTCTATGATTCTATGATTCTACGTCAAAGTGCAAGTAGATAAATAGGTACCGTTCCAGCGGGAAGGTAAACAGTGTTTCCGTGCACTGCTCTGGTTTCGCCAGAAGTGGCTTAGTCATGCTGGCCACATGACCCGGAAGCTGTATGCCGACTCCCTCGGCCAATAAAGTGAGATGAACGTCGCAAACCCAGAGTCTTCTGTGATTGGACCTAATGGTCAGGGGTCCCTTTACCTTTACCTAAGGAAAAGTGGGACACTCCAGGATCAGATCAGAAACCTGGATGACTTCTGTAAATCTGGGACTGTCCCTGGAAAACAGGGACACTTTGGGGGTCTGCATATCTTTGTTTTTGCAGGGGGGGGGTGTGCCCCAGTTTTCATGACTAACTACTCTAGTTACAGTCCCTTGCAGCTGAACACTACTGGTTTAGAATGCTTTAAGGCAGGCACGTCCAAAGTCCATTTTGGGGGCCTATTCCGGCCCGCTGGGTGGTTAAATCCGACCCCTGTGGCAGCTTATTTTCTGGGGTAAAATCCTTTAAAAAACTCAGCAACTTCAGTCCTAAAAAAAAAAAAAAACTCATCAACTTTGGTCGGCCCACATGGCCCTTCACTTCATCAAATCTGGCCCTCTTTGGAAAAAGTTTGGACACCACTGCAGGGGTTGTGGGTTTGGTGGTGTTGGTTTTTCTTGTTTGTGACATATTCATAGAGCATATAGGTCTATAAAGAACTACTGGTTATGACAGGTGGGGCTTGCATCAGGATTTTGCGGCATGGCATGTTCCCGCTTGTGATGTGTCGTTGCTGCATTTCCTGTCTCAACACAGGAACAAGGGTGACCCCACACCACTTTGCTTGGAGGTGCAAAGGAACCAGGCACTCATTTATAACTGGTACAGTCTGGCTTATGCACAGGATACACCACAATTGCTAGCATAGTTCAGATTGGTTCATAAAGGGTGGGGAGACTTTTTTTTTCAGAGTGGAGGGCCGCAGTCATTTTCAGACAACCTTCCAGGGGCCACACGCCCATGATGGACAGGACCAAAGGCAAAAGTGGGTGAAAGAATGGATGCCGGTTTTACCTTTGCACAGCACCTTTACTGTACGTCTCAGATGTTAATTTGCAAGTGAGAAGTGGCTATTCTTCCAATCACTGCAAAAAAAAATCAGGAATGGATCACCTGTTTGTTGGGAGGTGGGGAGGTCTCCCCCTACCCGACATTATGTCACCTCTTATGGACACAGGATGAAGTTCTACAGAATCTGCTATGTTCCATTCCTTGCAGTTGTCAGGGACTGGACTGCATACCTGCCAAGTTGCTGTCAGAGAAATAAGGGACCGGGCCAGAAATAGCAGACCGGAAGTAGCACTGCCGCCATGTTGGAACTGGGCAGAGCATGCTCAGAAGTGACTTTTGATGCTGCTTTGCCCAGTTCCAAAATGGCCGCCGCGCCAGAAGTCGCACTGCAGCCATTTTGGAACTGGGCAGAGCAGCATCAAAAGTCACTTCTGAGCATGCTCCGCCCAGTTCCAAAATGGCCACCACGCTGGAATAAACCGGGGGGGGGGGACAAAAAATCCATTTTTTTCAGCTAGGAACAGCTGGAAAAACGGGGATTTCCCGGGGAAAACGGGAGTCTTGGCAGCTATGGGAATGATGGAGACTGCCCCCCACCTCCTGAACCTTCATGAGAAGAGGAAGACAGTATAGGTTTTCAACAGTGGTTTGCAGAAGGTCATGACACTGAGACAGAAGAGGGACAAAGCTGGGAGATAATGGAAGAAGAGGAGGGGGAGAGCAGCAGAGCCGGGGCAAAGCATTCCAGATCTTCCTTCTCCTGGGACCAGGAGGGCAGTGAAAATGGTGGAGCAGAAAGCGAATAGAAAGAGGACCTTGTGCAGACACCATATGAGGGGTGGAGCTGCTTATGACTGAGAGTAAAAGGGGGAGGGGAGGAGATTACTTGGAGACACACCATTATTCTAGAGACAGCATCTTATGTCTCTCTCTCTGAATATTGAATAAAATACCTTGGTAAGAGATCCTTGTTTTTCCATTACTGGCAGCCTGGTGTGAGGGAGGGGAATTGCATTCCCTGAAGCCTGACAGAAGTCTTCCTCCATATCAGTGCCTCTTCCTCACTATTAGTCTCTCTTGCTTGCTTGCTTTCTGGAATCTCTTAGATAATCAATAATCAGCAGCTACATTCGTGAAAGCCAGTGCATCATGGCTAAAGAAGACAGCCGGAAGTTGCACAATATGGCCATACAAACCAACCTGGACTCTTTATCTTGTCACCCAAGGCTCTTCTCTGGATCCCCCCCTCCCCAAGAGGTTCAGAGGGTGACAGCACAAGAACGGGCCTTTTCTGTGGTGGCTCCCCATTTGTGGAATGCTCTGCCCAGAGAGGCTCACCTGGTGTGTTCAATATATGTTGTTAGGTGCCAGGCAAAAAAACATTCCTCTTTACCCAGGCCTTCCACCATTAAACAATTAAGGCCTTTAAATGTAGGGAGACTGTTGTCATTTTTTCTGTGATTGTTTCATTGTTTTGTTTTGTTTTTGCTATGGCATGCAAATTATGTTTTTAATGTTGTACACTACCCTGGGATTGTCGGATAAAGGCCGATACAGTGGTACCTTGGTTCTCGAATGGCTTAGTTGTCGAACAGATCAGCTCCTGAACGCCGCAAACCTGGAAGTTTGTAAATGCTTTTTGGAAGCCGAACATCCGACTCGGCTTCTGCTTGAGAGCAGGAAGCTCCTGCAGCCAATCGGAAGCTGCGCCTTGGTTGTTGAACAGTTTTGGGAGTCAAACGGACTCCTGGATCGGATTAAGTTCGAGAACCAAGGTACCACTATATTTAAATCAAATAAAGAAATCCATTTCAGAGATTGTTGGTAACATTCGGAGGCCACCAATGCAGAGCTTCAAATCCCAGGATTTCTTTCCCTTCCAGTATGTCCATTTGGTATGGCACCTCTCTCTCTCTCTCTCTCTCTCTCTCTCTCTCTCTCTCTCTCTCTCTCCCCCAACCATTTCATTTTTGGCCTCAATCCCCACCACAAAATCTGTCATAAGCAGGTTCTGCCAAAATGTAGAACAAAGTGAGAGTGTGAAATCTTTCATGCGCCAGGTTATTATTGTGGTTTTTTGTTTTTGTTTTAACAAAACAGGTCTAGTCCAATTCACTGTGTCATTTCACTGAAACTTTGTCCTAGAATAAAGCTCACTCTTCCTGTCTCTATAGAGACAGGTTTGCTGCAGAGGCTCAAGGCTTCACGGCCATGGAGAGGCAATAAAACAAAAAGTTCACCACAATTTGGGCACATCTAGACTGCCTGGTGGGGATGCGGTAGAAATTCTTTTCAGTTCATGCACTTCCCAGCACAAAAAGCAAAGTGAAACATTGAAATTCACACTTCTCTGAATTTTATAATATAGTTCTCCAGCTAAGTACTATGCACAAAAAAATGTATATAATTGGGTAAATTATCCAAACAGATGCATATATTTGTTAAAATAACTTTAGTTATTGAAGGATCTTGCTTTGCAAATATGAGTTGTTTTTTGGTTTGGTTAAAAGAATAAATCCCAGATATGGTAAAGTCAATGGAGAATTCTCTGGATGCTTAGACCCAGATAATGGACCTAGATAATGGTTTGGCCGGTTGGCTCTAAACCTTGGGTTGGGGGTGAGGTTATGAGCTAGATGGTATTGGTATCCCAAGATCTTTGGAATTCAGACCGTGCAGGGATTTAAAAGTGAAAACAAGAACTGCAATTAGCTGGGCTTTTAAAAAATGTTCTTTCTTTTTCAAATGTTGCTTGCATGAAATACGTTAGCAGCATGGAACATCTTGACAGTGGAAGAGGAATTCTCCAGATCCCATATTGTAAAGACAGCGATGTCTTTAACCAAAGTGCCATCAAATAACAAGGGAAAGGGACAGTTTTAGGGGCTCTCCTTACACAAAGTCAATAAATGTTTGTATCGTTCTGAAAAATTACAAAAAATTCTTGACAGCTATATTGTAAAAGGAAGATTTCTTGGACATTTCCTGTCAATATAAATACACCGTGTTGACATACAAGCGCCTTGTCATGCTACCTTTTCATAAACACAGTCTCAAGAGCTTTAATTATCTTTTCCAGCCATCAGGATTTGCATTTTGGTTGTCTCATGGTCTTTCATTGCTAATGTGTCATGTGCTTCCATCTTCCCCCATGTGGGGTGACAACTGGTCATTCTTCATTAATGAAATGACAAGTCTCTTACATTCACGCAGCACTCAAGAGTGGGCTTTGGAAAGTGGAATTGCAAGAGAATTTCTCTGTGGGTCCCCTAGGGCTCAACAGAACACTTCTTCCCCCAAATGCCATTCTATTATCTAGCACAGGCAACACGTCCTGCTAGCATCTGGTTGGCCACTGTGAGAACAGGATGCTAGGCGAGATGGGATTTGGCCTGCTCCAGCAGGTCTTTACTTGCATGTAAAGACACAGATCTTGGGGCTCCCTGTTTGAATATAAGCCAACTAGACACAAATTGTGATGCAGTTGAATACAAACCAAACTAATTCAGTTGATGAACTTGAAGACATGGCAAAATTGCTGGAGCAGTAAACAGGCAAATGAATAGTACAAGGTTGGGACCTTACCCCCAAATTTCTCAAAACTCCTTCCACTGTGAAAGGCAAGTCCATTTTTCCGCCTCATTATCTAGGCTCCTTAGTGGATGTGGAGTTGAGCTTACCTTATTGTTCCAAAGATGACAATTGGAGGTGGTGTTTTTTTCTATTCATTAAACATTTCTTGAGTGCTCTGCAGTCTCCCCAGCAGACTGCACTTCCTGATCTAAAAAAGTCACATGGGACAAGTTACACCATGATGTCGTCCCCTGAGCTTTAATTGAAACACAGGATGTTGAGGAGGCTGGCTACCAAGTCGACATGATGGGGGTTTTCAGGAAGCACCCAGGAAGGCTGCAGAGTGCAGGCCACCACAGAGATGATGTGTAGAGTGAAGGAAAGGACTCTCTCACTCCATGACTATATTGAAAATGATGTAACTGCAGCAACAACCATGAGAATATCACTGGCAATTAAATAACCTCGCTGTGAGAAGCCAAGTTACAGGGAACCAGGCAGAGGGCCTTCTCAGTAGTGGAACTGCCCTGTGGAACGCCCTCCCACCAGATGTCTAAGAGAAAAACAACTACCAGATTTTAGAGGACATCTGAAGGCAGCCCTGTTTAGGGAAGCTTTTAATGTTTAATAAATTATTGTATTTTAATATTTCTGCTGGAAGCCGCCCAGGGTGGCTGGGGAAACCCAGCCAGATGGGCGGGGTATAAATAAATAAATAATAGGGGGCAGGGGCGTTGCTAGCCTCTTTGTCACCCAGCGCGTCAAACGCAGAGGCACCCCCGGGGGTGGGGCGCTGCTCTGCAGCGTTGTAACATCACGATACATTCGTCATGATGCACGGGCGTGACACCCCTCACTGACCCGCCCCTCAACTCCACCCAGGGAGAGTGCAACGCTGCAGCAGGAAGGGAGAGCGCGCATCGGCCGGTGAGCCCTGCCATGCCTTGCAATGTTTTTGCTGGGCGACAGGACTCGGCCCTGTCATGGTCTGGTGGTCGGCGGGAGGTAGCAGGCCCACCTGAGGACGTCAGGACCAGGAGCAAGATGATGGTGTGGAAGCAGGAATGGGGTCTGGATGCAGGGCTGAAGGTCTAGCAGCAGGCAGTCGCAGGGTCAAGGAACCGAAGGTTGGGAAGCAGAGAGTCATGGAGGCGAGGGCCCGAGGGTCAAGGAGCAAGGCAGAGGTGGAGGTCTGGGAGTCAAGGCGTCGGCAAGGCGAAGGTCCAATGGTCGAGGAGCAAGGCGAAGGCTCAAGGAACGGGGGGCCAGATGCAACAAGGCAGGGATCGCGTTGCTGCGGCAAAGAGCTGAAGGGAAGTGCTGAGCTTTTATCCCTCCCAGCTCTTGCCACCAGGTGCAGTGAGTTATCAAGTGGCCTCACCTGAGTGGCCACTCCTTGCTTCTCCAGCACAAGCTGAGGCAGGCCCCAGTCCTGCAAAGCACTACAGGCCCCAGAGCCTGATTCCTGCCCATACTCCTGACAGGCCCTCTCGGCTGGCGCACGCTTTTCTTCTGCCTTAGAGCTGCGGCGGAGGCAAGGGGCGGGCCAGCGAGGGGCATCATGCCACCCACAAGCGTGACGCTGCCTCGCTGGCCCACCCCTCGACTCCGCCCAGGGAGAACGCGCAGGAAGGGAGAGCGCACGCCGGCCGAGGGAGCAAGCTGAGCCCAGACCGCCACCTGGCAAAAACCTTGCTCAGCGCGCGGTGGCTGGCTTGTGCTTGCTCTCTCGCTCTGCCACTGCTGGCTTGCGCTTTTCTTTTTTCCCCCGGCTGGAGTGGGCCCTGGGCGGAGCTGCATGCGGAGGCGAAGGGCATGCCAGTGAGGCATCATGCTTGAGGCTGGTGTGGTGCCCCTCCTCTCTGGCCTACCCCTCGCCTCCGCACGCGACTCCACCCAGGGCCCACTCCAGCGCTGAAAAACACACACACAAAAAGGAGGAAAGCACGAACCGGCAGCAGCAGAGTGAGAGACAGAGAGAGAAAGCACAAGCCAGCAGCTGCCACATGCCGAGGAAGGTTTTGGGATCAGCTGAGTCGCCGATCACAGGGGCGGGTCCCAGCGAGTGTCACCCCCTCGAGGGCGGTACCCGGGGCGGCCCGCCCCCTGTAGTGATGCCCCTGATAGGGGCAATGTAAATTTTGAAGTATGAGAGACCACCCATAATCTTTGACCAAGTTTTTTTTTTTAAAAAAAAAAAAACAACACACCTCAAAATAGCCATAATGGTGAATCGGTTGATTTACAGGATTTTGTCCTTGTGTCTTTGTCCTGCCTCAGATGATTCACACTGGCCAGAAAAATGGATTTCACTATGAAGAAGGGAATCAAAGTGTGGAGAAGGGCCATCTTCAGCCAGTGGGACCATTGTGAATCCAAGACAATCATAAAACTTAACAAATGCTTGAAACATTTACAACTCTCTGCAAATGTAACGGCACCTTTACCAAATACTTTTATTAAATTGCAAATTTTATGTGCCATAATGCCATGCACAATAAATTAGCACTGCCCTTATCAATCTCATGGTGAATATGAAGGCAATCCAGGAAGGAGGGGGAAGAAAATCATATTTATTGTTAAGGATAAATAAAGTAAAAAAAAAAAAGCATTTTATTGCTTTGTGACAGAGGATTATAAAATACCTTACAATAATAGAGCATACGCCACAGTCCATAGAAGCAAAGGGATTGTCTGATAATGGAAAGAACTAAAATTCAAAGTGTGGGGGAAAGAGGATCATGTCTGGAAGTATTATATAGTATTAAATCTTAAAATATTCCAAAGAGGGCATCATAAAAGCTTTAAGGAAATAAAGCTTAAGCTCCAAAAGACATGAAATTGTTGAAAGCCTGCTGGTGCTGCCATGGATGTGACTGAGTGAGCTGATGCAGCCCTAATGCCTAACCATGGTTTCTTGCCTTAATCCAGGTTAAGATCCCAAACATATGGTGAAACAATGGTTTAGCTTGACAAGTTAAATCCCACCCTCAGGGGTGTGCATAGCACGAGACACTGACAAGACCTGTAGATCATTTTGCTTGTCACTGCATCATGTTTTGATTTGTTATTTATTTGCAGCCTGTGCGGTTTCTACACACGGCTGCTCAGACGTAAACCCAGCCAAGTGCAATGGAATTACTGCCAGGTTAGTGTGTTTAGGATTGCAACCTAACAGTGTGATCCAACTCACATGCACTCAGTGGTATACCTTGCTGATTTCAGTGTTGTCCCAAGTGGGTCTGCTTTGGAGAAAAAAGAAACAACTCAGAGGGACTGACTTGTGAGTAGACATGTATAGCAGGGGTGGAGAGCATGTAGCCCTCCAGATGCTGTAGCATATAATGTTGCAATCCAGCTTTTTCTAGTGAGAAATATCCTGCCACTCCTCTAAGTATTTGGTTCCACCAAGGAACTACTTTCACTGCCAAGAAACGTCTCCTAAAGCAGGTTCTCGCCCTAGAGGAGAACATGGGTTGCGGAAGGGTTAACAAGACATCCCAGGGTTGGAGAGGCGGGTCAGTTTGGATGGCCACATGTGTGATTGGTGGGTGTGCTGTTGCTGGGGAAATTTGCTTGTAGCAAATGATTGATTGGCAGCCTTACCCTATATATGCTTAGCGAGCAGCTTTCAGTTCCACTTTTGCTGCTCGCAACAAATCTCTCGCCCTCTCTCGCAACAAACACACTTTTGCTGCTCGCAACAAATCTCTCGCCCTCTCTCGCAACAAACACACTAACCTGGCAGTAATTCCATTGCACTTGGCTGGGTTTACGTCTGAGCAGCCGTGTGTAGAAACCGCACAGGCTGCAAATAAATAACAAATCAAAACATGATGCAGTGAGAAGCAAAATGATCTATAGATTAGAGAAAGCATTTGACAATTTGTCATGGGATTTTATGGAAAAAGCATTAAAAGCAAGGGGTATTAATGGGAAATTCATGGAGGGAATCAAAGCAATATATAAGAAACAATATGCTAGATTAATTTTTAACGGGGAGATATTAGAAAAGTTTGAAATTAAGAAAGGGACCCGACAGGGATGTCCCCTTTCCCCGTTATTATTTATATTGGCAATTGAATTACTAATAGAGGATATTCAAGAAGACAAAGAGATACAAGGCATAAGGGTGAAAGGTATTATCTCCAAAATAAAAGCCTTTGCGGATGACATGGTACTAATGTTAGAAGAACCGGCAGAATCAATAATAAAATTAAAAGAAGTATTAAATTTTTTTGCAGAGATATCAGGGCTTAAAATTAATGAAAATAAGACAAAAATAATAATTAAAAATATAAGGGGAAATGAACTGCTAAGAATGAAAGAATCAGTGAAGTGGGAAATAGTGAAAAAAGTTAAATATTTGGGCGTGGTGATAACTGCCAATAATATAGAGTTGTTTGAAAATAATTACGCAAAGGTATGGAAAGAAGCCAAAAGAGATATGGAAAGGTGGAAGGGCCTAAATTTGTCTTTTACAGGTAGGATAGCCGCAATTAAAATGTCAATATTACCTAAGATTTTATTCTTATTTCAAATGCTGCCAGTGATTGGGAAGAAGGAGGTTTTTGACATGTGGAAAAGAGACATGAGCAATTTTATTTGGCTTGGAAAGAAGGTGAGAATTCAGTACAAATTATTAACGGATGCTAAGGAAAGAGGAGGATGGGGAGCCCCAGATTTAAGGATTTACTACGCGGCAGCCTGTCTTTGTTGGCTCAGGGAGTGGATCTCCTTAGAAGATAAAGAACTTCTAGGAATAGAAGGGTTTAGGAATACGATGGGGTGGCATGCCTACCTCTTAGCAGAAAATGAAGGGAAATTTAAACATTTCTCGGACCACGTAATAAAAAAATCGATTTTTGGTATTTGGAATGAATTTAAAAATTTAATTGAACCTAGGACACCTTGGTGGGCCTCCCCACTAGAGATGACTGCGATGGGAGGAAAAGGCAAGAAGGAGAGTTGGTTGACATATAAAGAATTAATAGTTAAAGAAGGTGATGACTTAGTATTAAAATCCTATGAAGAAATTAAAACATCCTGCACCAGCTGGCTTCAATACTGTCAACTTAAAAGTCTATTCAAGAAACATAAAGAGATTGGATTTGGGAAAGAGAAATCGAAATTACAGGAAATTATAATTGACGACAATGCAAAATCATTATCTAAAATGTATAAATATTTATTGGAATGGGAATTAAAGGATGAAGAGACTAAATGTGTAATGATTAAATGGGCCCAGGATTTGGGTAGACCGATTTTTAAAACGCAATGGGATATATTATGGGGAAAAACAATGAAATTCACAGCCAGTGTGGGCATCAAAGAGAATATGCTGAAATTAATGTATAGATGGCATTTAACGCCAAAGAAATTAGCGAAATTTTATAAAAATGAATCAAAGAATTGTTGGAAATGTAAAAATGAGGTGGGAGATTATTTTCATTGCTGGTGGGGATGTAAAAAGATCAATAAGTTGTGGAATGAAATATACGAAGAGATGAAAAAAATGTTAAGGATCACCTTCAGGAAAAAACCAGAATATTTTTTGTTAAGCATCTTACCGGAGAATATACCTGAAGGGAAGAAAAATATTTTCCTTTACTCCTGCACAGCGGCTAGACTATTAATTGGCCAAAGATGGAAAAAAGAGGAGGTGCCCACGGTCCAGGATTGGCAGGTGAAATTAATTGAATTTGTTAATCTGGCAAGAATGACGGCAGCGATTAGGAATATATCTAAACAAAAATTACTACTAGAATGGGAGTGTGTGGAATTTTATTTTAAGAAAAATAATATTAAGACTGAGTTAGCGATCTGTTGGGATTAGATTCACATGGGGGGAAATTTATACTTAAATTTGTAAGGGATCTATAAAAATGGGTAAATAGATTTAGTAAGAAAATAAGAAAAGATATTGCAAGTAAGAGAGAGTTTATAAGGAAAGCGATGTATAATTGGTTGGGAAGAACGACTTTTTAATGTAAATGTATTGATGTGGAGTATTGTTGATTTGTATAATTTTGTTTGTTGGTTAGTTTGTTTTTGTCTTTATAGGTTGGTATTTGTTTGTTTATAATTGTCTATAATTGTTTACGGTTTATGAATTTGTTATGTTTTTAAGAAAAGAAATAAAGCTTATTTTTTTTTTAAAAAAAAAAATCTCTCGCCCTCCTCTAATTTTAGGCATTCTTGCATTGACCTTGCTGCACCTCTCATGGGGTCGCCTGTTTTGGATCAGGGGCCTGGTAGGAATTTTGCCACGTGGCTGATTGGCTGGTGCCAGGTGGTTTTTGCCTACTACGCCGTAATAAGTCACAACTTGTAAGGTTGGCGGTTAGGCATTGGTTCAAATTGGATGGTGGAGGGGTACAGATTTTGGTTGGGCCTGCCCCTCATGGTTGCTGCTGCCTTTAGGGGTATTCCTTTAAAGGAATCCTGGGGCTCTACATGTTTGTCCTGCCAGGGCCGCGCATGAGCCTCAGGGAGCATCTGAGGGATGAGGTCAAGGGCTTGGGCCCCTGCCCCGATCTCTCCCAGAGGGTGCTTACCTACTGGCTCCCCTGCTAGGCTAGTGGGAGTCAGATCTGTCCCAGGCGGGGGACAGATGGCAAGAACCAATGCCTAAGCAACCATTCACATTCTGTTGTATTTAAATAAAGTTGTGGCCAAATTAATTCCAAAAACCTTAAACTTAAAATATTGTGTGAGTTATTGGGGGGATGTCTTGGTACCTCGGCACACAATAAAGAAAATCTGCCCTCTGTAATATGAACCCATGTGATCTAGACTTTCTTCTTCACATCTGTGACCTCTTCTGTGGGACAGATGCAGTTCCTCCAACCTGTCATCCACCTTTGACCATCTCTGTATTCTTCTGAACTTGTTCCAGTTTTTCTATGTTCTTAAAGTATGGCACCTTGTATGGATGGCATAGTACCCCCAAAAGTGGTCCTTGTGGTATTGCAGCTATGTGTGATGGACGCCTGGGGCATCGAAGCTAAAAAATAATGAGAGAGTTTCTGATAGATCCCTCTTTCTGAAAAAATAAAATGATCTTAAATATTAATGAGCGCATAAGACCCTGACGATCTCAATGCAAACATTTTATGATTATCTGTACAATGCTTCTGACCTATGAAGATCATTAATTTCCAACCTAATAGCCTATCTGCTTCTGTACAACTTCTAAAGCCCGATTTGTCAGATTTGTATTATACAAAGAATATTGCTAATTATGTAAAACATAATGGGATGCTGTGCTGCATTATAGAAAAACAGGGAGGAAAAGTAGATAATTATCAGTATTATAAAATCTTCAGTACCAGGAGACCTTAAATGCTGTACGGACAAATGAAATTGTGATCATCTAGTAATTTCTTCATCTGACAATGATTGCCCTTTAGGAAGAAATTGATATAATTCCCATAGTCTTTAATGTTTAAGCTTTTGAGAAATTACAATGATTCCCCCTCCTCTCTCCTTCACTTAAAAATATAATTTTCTGATTAGAAACCATTGCGGCTTTCTTAGATTGAGCATTCTCAGTTGTTCTCATGTATTCCTTTTCATCTGCCTGTGCTTTATTTACCTCCTCTTCACTTAACAAGATAACGACTAGCCTTTTATTCTTAAAAACACTGGACAGAATCCACCCATTATGAGAAAACACAACTACACAAGTTTCTGTAGGCCTTGCGACAAGGTGAGGTGCAGTGGCTCGGCTATCAAATAAATGACATGTAAATTTGAAAATTCTGGTGAGTGCTCAGGTCCCCACAGCACTTAAAGCAGTAGGATGCCACTTTAAACGCTCATGGCTTCCCCCACTGTCAGAGTTGTTACGACTACTCCTGAGTAACGACCTTCCACATACTTGTCTTTCAAAAGTCTTTATTGGTGCACATTATTTACAGTGTAGTGAGCTGTCGGTTTCATGTCTTCTCATTCCGTATCAGAATCCGGCACTGCCCCTTTTCGCGACTTTGACCAACGTAAAAGCCTCGGGACAGTGAATCTCCTCCCCTTTCTCCTCCTCCTCAATACCGGTGTCAGGGGGGGGGGGAAGGGTCTACGGTCTGCCTTCTCCCTGTCCCCCCTTCCCGTCTCTCTTTCTTCCTGCCTGTGGAGCAGGGGCTCTCCAATGCTGCCAGAGCCCTGGCACTCCTTCTCCGTCTCCTGACTCACCCCTTCAGACCCCGCGCTTTCATGACTGCTTGGAGACGGGCTGCTCCTGATGAGAGGGGGGGTCTCTATAATCCCTCCCCCTTACATCCACCAAGGGTTCTGAGAGCTGCTGTTGTTTAAAGATGCTGAGAGTTGTTAAGAGCCCCCTATTCCCAGAACTACAATTCCCAACATGGCTTAACTATCAATCCCTCTTCCCAGAGAACTCTGCTTTAAATATGTAGTGCAGATGGGGCCTAAGATCAAGATAGGTGTTAGGTACTTGGGTGCAGGAAACTACAGCAGCAGCAGCAGCAGTAGTAGTAGTAATTTATTATTTATACCCCACCCATCTGGCTGGGTTTCCCCAGCCACTCTGGGCCATAGCTGCCAAGTTTTCCCTTTTCTCGTGAGGAAGCCTATTCAGCATCAGGGAATTTCCCTTAAAAAAAGGGAGAACTTGGTGGCTATGCTCTGGGCGGCTTCCAACAAAAGATTAAAAATACATTAAAACATCAGTCCTTAAAAACTTCCCTAAATGGGGCTGCCTTCAGATGTTTTCTAAAAGTCAGGTAGTTGTTTATTTCTTTGACATCTGATGGGAGGGTGTTCTACAGGGCAGGTGCCACTACCGATAAGGCCCTCTGCCTGGTTCCCTGTAACTTCACTTCTCGCAGTGAGGGAACCGCCAGAAGGCCCTCGGCGCTAGACCTCAATGGTTGAACGCTGGGGGTGGAGACGCTACTTCAGGTATACTGGGCCAGTACATTTTACCAAGTCAGAGTATTGATCCATTTATCTCGGAATTTTTCTTCACATTGGAAGCATCTTCACCTACTTGGTTGGCTCCAGAATGAGATTTATACCATCTTGGCATCTCAAATATCAGTGGCGCCCTGTGTGACACTGGAATCTGGTGCCCCGGCGTTTTGCCTTCCATTGGACAGCATAGTTGCTGTGCCTGCTATGGAGCCCCCAGAAGCTCTGTGTCCAGTTCGACTCATCGTACTCCCCTAGATCTGCTTTTGACACCACTTATGCGCCAGCCCTCACCCAGTTGGTTTTCATTGACAGCAACTCTTCAGTTTACTAAGTGAAGCTGGCTCTACAGTGCCAGAGAGGCCCTTGGAAGCAATTGTGTCAATGACAGAAATCAGAGTGAAATTTGATTCTCAAATTCATTTTTTTAAAACAACAACACATCCATTTGAAGATTAAAATTAAGCAGAAAAATCACAGGAAGTGTAACAGCAATCATCCTATGAACTTGGACAGTTGCATTATGAACTTAAAATGTGAGCATCAGACATTCAGATGCAGTGCCCAGATGTCAAAATAGCACTCAACCAGATGTGTCGAACTCTTCAGAAGCAGCATCTAGAAGAACAGGTGCAACATAAGAAGGATGAACAAACTTAAGATGTGCCAATTATAATTCAGTAGGGTTTTCCGGGTTTCTTTGAGTAGTATTTTTTTTTAGAAAAAAATCAACTAGGTTAAGGATTGTGGCAGCCTGTAACTGACAAAATCTTCTGGAGGGGTAATGGGGGAGTAATTAAAAGAATGAACTAAAACTGATATATTGTTGTTGTTGTTAGATCAGTGCTTTAATCAAGAGAGCCACTAAAACTGCTTATTAGAAAAGACTTCTTAAAAACCAGCCATGCTTGTTCATTATCAATGGCTCATTGTTGCTACTTCATTACCATAGAGTTGAGTGCAGTGAGGTCAAGTTTTGCAAAAGGCACAAAGGGGATTTCAGTCGTTTCAACCTGCTCATCTGTTTTAACTTTTCATTCCCCCTGCCCCCAAGCTAGAGAATCACTATATTATTCCTGCAGCACTATGCCAGGGATTGTTTTGCTCCCCCACCTTCTGGTCAGGATGGGGGGACATGAGAAGTGAGCTGGTGTCCCCACCCTTGAAGAAGCATTTACAGCTTTCAGTGCTCAACTGGCCAGCCCTCTCCGGCACCTTCTACTAACTAGGATGGACAAGTCGTAGGCTCCACCTCTCCAAGCAACTTCTCCACATTGTCAGATTGAGCAAGATGAGATTAATTCATCAAAATTGGGCAAGTAGCTCCTTGCTTCCACCATCACCCCAGAACTACTACTGCTGCTGCTACTACTACTACTAATATTATTAATAATAATAATAGTATGAGCTCTCAAACCCTCTCCTTTGTGGCTGAGAGGGCAGAAAAGAGGCTGGAGTTCCATCTGAAGAAAATAGTCCAGATGAAGTGTTGGCAGCCGTCCCAGAGGGTATGGTTTGTGGTGCTTTATGCATTGTGACTTGCTGTTTCTTTTATTGATTGTGGTTTAGTAATTCTTTATTGTAATTGATAAGTGTAGAGTGTTTATTATTTGTTGGTATTTAATTTTACTGTTCAATATTGGATTCTAATGGATTGTTGAATATTGCTTTATTAGAAATAAGTTCTTTAACTGTGACTTTTTTGTATTGGATCAGACTGTTATTATTAATGTTTAATGTTTTATGTTTTCATATGTGTTGGAAGCCATCCAGAATGGCTGGGGCCACACAGGCCAGATAAGTGGGGTATAAATAAAATTATTATTACTATTACAGTGGTACCTCGGTTTAAGAACAGTTCTGTTTATGAACGATTTGGTTTACGAACTCCGCAAAACCAGAAATAGTGTCCCAGTTTGTGAACTTCACCTCAGTCTAAGGATGGAATCTGAATGGTGGAAGGGCACCAGTGGCAGGAGGCCTCATTAGGGAAAGCGCGCCTCGGTTTAAGAATGGTTTTGGTTTAAGAACGGACTTCCAGAACAGATTAAGTTTGTAAACCAAGGTACCACTGTACTCCTCCTCCTCCTCCTCCTCCTCCTCCTCCTCCTCCTCCTCCTCCTCCTCCTCCTCTTCCTCCTCCTCCTCTCCCCATGTAGACCTGAAGTGGATGTGAATGGTTTTATCTGCAAATTCTTTTGTACACTTTTCACTGCAGGTTGCCAAGCATTTTATCTCACCACTCTCTGGCAGAGAAGAACAACTTCTTTGTTGCCATCACTGCCGTGGAATAAGCCTTTGATCAGGTTTCTCCCAAGTCTTCTTCCTCTGATGTTGTAGCTTTCTTCATAAGTGGATTGTTCTCCCCCAAGCTCTTCAGATTCCCAAGGAGCCTGAGCTATTTGGAACAGGAGAGGGTGCTTTGGGGTGATCATGTCAGCTGCCTGGGGCCATCTTCCCATTCCACAGATCAATCATGGATTCAGCAGGATCACCCGCACAAGTTGTTGGAAAGTCCCCAGAGCAGTCAGGAACCCACCTGGATTCACAAGTCTACAAGGGTGTCCTTGTAGAGATTTAGAATTCCAGCTAATCTGAACCCAATTGAGATTTGGCCATGATAACAGAGTTATTTTGAACTTCCTTCCCCTGGATAAGTTTCATTCTGGTCAGCAAAAACTACATTGGGATTGTGCCATACTATATGTGGTGGGGAAGATATTGAGATACAATTCTCGGCAGCTCTTGATCAGCTGGCATGAATGTTGAAGTCCACCAACACAACTAGATTTGGGGAAGTCAACATCACTTCCAGGGCCAGATCTATCAGCTCCGAGTGATGGGTGGCAGGATGGGCCATCCACCAGCAGACTCCTAATCATGTCTTAATGCCCCACCACCTCTTGGTGCACATACTCCAGTCTTGGAACTACCAGACAAGGTACTTTCAGCAAGGGGATGGATTCATGGTAGATCACTGCAACTCCACCTGTTAGACCTGCTGCACTTGAAAACATGGTGGGTACAGTTGCATCAAGCTGATCTCCCTCCATCCTTGCTCAGCCAGGTTCTAATAGCACATGTCAGATCAGTTGATTCATCCAGGATTAAACCTTGAACAAAATCATTTCCAATTACTGACCTGCCAATGAGCAGTGGCACTTATCACCCAATGAGTTTCCGCTAGAGCAGTTAGGAATCATAGCCATGTTTTTTGTCAGAACATTCAGAGAATGTGAAAGCCAGTGGATGAATAAGTTGCAATCCACATTAGTCCAGAAGGTATGGATGTCTCTCTGTTCAAACTGGGATTTACAAAGATTGAATTCCTCAAGCACAAGGCACGCCAGGTGCTATACACCAGTACACCCCTGTCCAAGCCTAATGTGATGGGTGTTGGTCCTTCTGTGTGTTTGATCAACTAGGGGGCAGAGCCAGAGCATTCTACATTTCTTGCTATAGTGATGATATTTTGGAAACTGACATGGGTGGTGGATAGACCTGCTCCCCACCCTGTCCCACCTTAGACTCATTTTCAGTTTGAGCTATGAAGGGAAAGTTCGGTGTTTGCTTTGCCTCGAGATGCCTCCCCAAAGAGACTGGTCCATGCCCTTTTGTGAATTGATTGTCATTTCCAGAAGGGTAGGCAGACTATTGTCCGCACTGATGTTTCAGCTCAGGGAAAGGTAATTTACCAGTGCTGAAATGTCACTTATGTGATCGGCATCACGAGTAGTGAGAGGGTACGTGTACGTAGATGGATGAAGGCAACACAATGGTCTTAAAACAGCTCACATTTTCCATGCACAATCAGGGGCGGGAAGACTTTGGTGGGTCGAGGCTGCTTGAAAGTGTTAACAGTCATAGACAAAAATCACACAACCCTTTTCATGAAGCAGGAAGTGAGTGGCAATTGTAGAACAGGTTGAGCACTCATCTGTTGTTGCATCAGCAAAGTTATTTTCAGGCCCATCCAGAGGTAATCAAAGCTGTTTTCTGCTCCTGTTTCCAGAACTTTTGTCTATGTCACAGCTGCAAACATTAGTACTGGATTTGCTCCATTAATAAATTTCAGTTCAACTCTGTGCAGCATCTGCATTTCATAAAATAACAACCAGCATATGCACTTTTTTTGGGGGGGGGGGGGAGAGGGAGGATGCATATAGAGTTGGCGGTAGATGGGCTGTTGCTGAATAAGGAATATCACCCAACTCCTATCCTCTCAATCTAAAGAGAATGAGCCTTTCTTCTGATCTTGGTTGATCTCTGCAAAGTGTTAATTGAGAAAAGATTACTGCTCCTGCAGAGAGCACAATGCACAGACACTCCAAAGAAATTGATAGTGCATTTGTAATCAAGACTCAAAGGCTACCAAAGGATTAGGTACAAAATCAGAAAAGTGTTATTATGAAAAGGAAGCCGACTAAAAAATCTAGGAGCTATAGAATCCCCTCACCTGTCAAATTAACTAAGAAATGGAAGACAAAAGGAGAGAGGGCATAATCAGAGTGCTTTAGAGGAAAATCTTAAGCAACTCAAAAATGCGTGAGCGGACAAATGTTAATGCAGTTGCTTTGTTCATGATCATATTCATGCAGGAGGCATGTCCTTGTACAGACATTAACTCTACCCATTTGGCTTGCCGCAAAACAATCCACTTACTTATAAATAGAATAAATAGAGTTGTGGCCAAAGGTTTGCCTAACACAAAATCAGATGCAAATATGTACGGTAGGCAAAAGCTCTATAGATTCTGGTGGAAGCAAAGGGAGTTTCAATAAAACTTTCAAAGTATCTAAGGTCGGTTTTTCTCCATCTTCCAAGGCTAACGTGGCACTCTATCTTACAACCAGACTTGATATGAATTTTAAATAGGAATGGGGGACATGTGATCCTTCAGATGCTGTCGAACTCCAATCCTCACACCCATGGCATATGATTGTGGGTGATTAGAGTTGGACAAGCAACTTCTGGAGGGCCACAGATTCACCATCCGTGGTGTTGAGGTCCTCGACTAAGGCAATCCTGCTTTGTGGACCTAGACTCCACACCACCAGTCTTATGTCTGAGAGCAAGGACCATGTCCTCTTCCTCTGCCAGTGATGTGGAGGCTTGACTCACCCTTGCTCCGAGTCTTGGCTGCTGCTTGGGGACCAGGGCACATGCCCATAGAAACCAATATATGCATTTTGCCTCTCTATTCTGGGTGTGAGTGCAATGTTATCAATCCTATCAGAGAGAGGGAGAGTGGTGGTTTGGCTGGATTATCTCATATTCTCCATAGGAATTCCATGGGAAGATTCCACCTAAACATTAGGAAGAACTTCCTGCCAGTAAGAGCTGTTCGGCAGTGGAATTTGCTACCAAGGAGTGTGGTGGAGTCTCCTTCTTTGGAGGTCTTTAAGCAGAGGCTTGACAGCCATATGTCAAGAATGCTTTGATGGTGTTTCCTGCTTGGCAGGGGGTTGGACTGGATGGCCCTTGTGGTCTCTTCCAACTCTATGATTCTATGATTCTTTCTGAGTATAGAACTGTGCATAGAATTGTGCTGCATGTAGGTTGCAAGTGATTCATGAGGACATATGAAGAGTCTGCTGGATCAGACCAATGGCCCATCTAGTCTACCATCCTGTTCTCACAGGGGCCAAGCAGATACCTGTGGGGAACCTTCAAGCATGATTCGAACACAAGAGCAAACTCCCCTCCTGTACATTCCAGCAACTGGTATTCAGAAGCATTACTGCCTCTAACTGGGAAGTGCACTTTCTTCTTTTTCTGCCGTTTCTGCATGGTCAGAGGCAAAATATTCATATCTGTGCAAATGAGTGAGTGAGTGAATAAGTGAGTGTGTTTGTAGGACAAGGCATAGCAAAGCAATGTGGGAGAACTTTCATGCTGAAACATACTGATAACATCAATGGGAGGATGTTAAGTCATCTACATAATTAAATAGCAATTGGCCTTAACCATTACTCATTATGGTGTAGCTTTTTGTCATTCTGTTTGATGCTAAAGGATGTTCAGCTGCTTGTAATTTATGGAGAGGCCTAATCTGTAGTGCTTACAACATAATCAGCAAGGCAACAGGGTTTTTTGTGTGAAATTATTATTATTTTTTAAAATTTTAAATATGTCTTTGGAAAGCTTCTTGTTTAAGATGGGTCCAAGCACTTTGGATGTGCCAAAATTAAAGCACAGGATCCAGAGGTAGGGTTGGAGGGCCGTAATCATGATGGAACAGTGTGTGCAGATGTTCCTAGGTTCCAGCCTCAGCACCTGCTGGTAGGGACAGGGGCAGCTTGTTCCAGATGGACTTGCTGGGGCTTCTGGGAGGTCATGGGCTGATTAGCCAGCAGTCCTTGTTATAAAAAATAGTTTTTCTGCTTATATAGACACATGATGGGACCCCACTGCAATACTGCAATACTTTTGGATTGGGATTGGTGGAGAAGTGCAGAGAGCTGATGGTCAGGAGAACAGGAGATGGACAGAAATATCTAGAATCCTCTTTGAGTTCAAACAGACGTATAAGAAGGGGGGGGATAGGGATGTGTACCTGGGGGGCAATTAAACAACAAAACAAGTTTGACATTCTTAAGAGGGCTAAGCCCCAGTAGCCAGCCCTCTTTCAAGAGTCTCTACTGGGATGGATAAGACTTGCCTAAAGTCCAGGTTCTCTGGTGTAGAACCAGATTGAACCAAGGGACCCAGTATTAAAAAAAACTTTATGCGTTCCTTTTTGTGGGAGAAGATTCATAACTTAGTGGCAGAATATGTGTTGGTCATGCAGGAGGTCGCAGATAACACCCCTCCTCCAGAAAGACACAGAACATGTTTGGGAAAGGATCCTGACTGCAATTCTAAAGAACCACTGCCAGGGAAGTGGTTCTGGTGCCAGGTCCCTCATGCAATTAGCTCCTACCGACATACCCAATCTCCGAAGGTGAAACCACAATATCTGCAAGTTGAAGCTTCTACACAGCTATCAAGGGCAGCTCCACACACAGCATATTTCAGTAGCTTTCGTAGGCCCCCCAAATGCCAAGCTAAACACACTGACAGCAACTGGAGCAGCAGCAAGGCATGACCCTAGCGGGTTGGTACATTAACCCGCCATTTGCAAATCACTGATCTAGCATCTTTAACAAACAACATGAGCATCTGATGGCAATTGGTGAAATTGGGTCAGGCAACCCATTGATGAGAGATTCTATAATGAATTCGCACATCATTAGCTTTGAAAGAAAGACCACATGAGAACTTTGGAGAAGGCTTTTATCTTCGTTTTCAAAATGCTTGTCTAATATATTAATAATCATGGATAGAAATGAAGCATAATTTACACCCTCTTCACTGAATGAGTAATTCAAGAAATTATCTAAGGGGAAACAAGATATTGAACGGTTGACTTCATAGGAATCATTTTGAGAGGATGCAAGGAAGGAACAACAATGCCTGACCTGGAAGGGGAGTGAATCTAGGAGAGGGTTGAGCTCTGCTCTACTTGGGGGAATCACTGAAAAGCAAGACAAGCAACTGTTCAGTGGGGCAATTTTTTTAGGGGTGTCCCCAGAAGAAGCCCAAGAAGATTGTCACGTATTCTTGCAATCTCAAGGTAATGGTTTGCTACAAGGGTGGGGGACCTCAGGCACAGGTTGTCTCCAGGTCACACCCCTTACTGGCTCTCCTTTACATCACCCTTGGGTGCCTGGAATGTGTCCTTGAGCTCTGATGATGCCTCTTGTGAGCTCACCTGGATGGAAGATACCAAGGAGTGTGGGAGGCAGAGTGCAGCATCTCACTCATTGCTGGTGGGGCCACAGAGAAGATGGGAGGCAAATGAGAGGAGTGACTGTTTCCTGTTCTACATCTATATATCAGCCTTAACAAACTATCATTCCTGGGCAGCATACCATTTTCTGATTCACCACTGGTGGCAAAATGTCTTGAACTGGCCCTGCCTATCACTTCGCAGATGTTTGCTGTAGCTATCTATGGCAGCAGATGTGTACATTTTGTGCCCTGAGCAGGCTGATGATCTTTCAGGAAAAAAACCAAGTCCACCATCAGCAGGACACCTCTCTGGGAGAAAATGCTTTCAAAATTGTGAAGCAACAAGCCGGGCACAGGGAGATGCTCTTCTTGAGAAGTTTGCTTGCAGAAGTGGTGCCTTAGGAACCAATCATTCTTTCCAGTCACTTTAATCAACTTCCCTATATTTCAAGAGTGTTAGCAGCATATATTTCATTTCTTCTTTCAAAAAGCCAGGCAGCTGAAAACAACAAAAGTGCAATATCAGCTATGAACCCCCAGTGAACCACAAACTTAAAGACTTAACAGATTCATCTCAAATGGTACATATTTATGAAACTCCCAAACATTTGAACTATTTAGGTTGACTGAAAGCTGCCATTGAATATATTTATAGCCATGGGTTCCCCCCCCCTTTATATTAATAAGAGCTATATGATGGTGCAAAACTGAGATCACCAACATGATCACACACACTTGCACAGACCTGCCCTCGTGCCCACAGGGTATATTCTCCCTGCTGAAATTAAGCCAGGAATTTTTTATTTATTTTTAATTCAAGTCAATGTGATGGCATGTGCTTGATTGCAAGAGACCATGACATTTATGACTCTGCAGCTCCACTAGCAACGAGCAGCAGTGGCAGGCAATCCCCTCACCAAACTCTGTGTGGGGATGATGCAAGTGCCCATCCTAATCGAGCTTGGTGGCCAAGGGTGGCAGGAGGGGCAGTGGCTGGGACATGTGCACTCTTCTTCTTCTTCTTCCTCTTCTTCTTCTTCTTCTTCTCCTCCTCCTCCTCCTCCTCCTCCTCCTCCTCCTCCTCCTCCTCCTCCTCCTCCTCCTTTGTCCCATGGCAGCCTCCATGGGGAAGCCACAGCCTGAGGCTTTTGGGTCTGAACCTCTGCCCAGGCTGCGGTGGCATCTTTGGGGAACTGCATCTTCGGCTGGAGGAGTGGCAAAGGCACATACAAGGAAGACCTTCTCTTTCCTTTCCAGACCTGCCTCCCCTCCCAGCTGCCCCCAGCCTGCCTTAGCGAGGCTAACAGTTGAGATGGTCCTGGTGGCAGGCCAATGGATTGCTGGGGAGAGAGGCTTTTGTGCAGAGTCAAGGTTTCATACAACTCTCATGACCGCCTGGTCTCTAGCTTGAGAATGGCTCTTATTTCAGGCAACACAAAGGAGTGAGAAGGACTGTTCTGTAGAGATGACCTATTAGAAAGCCACGTTTATGCCCCTACCGGTACAGCGGGCTAATCAGATATTAAAGTGATATTATACTTGACCTTAGGAGATAACTTAGCCTGTAAAATTTCCTTTAGAAGGTCATGAAGAGCCCCTGGGGATTCAGTTAATCCACAGGACCTCACAAAAATGTCCTGTCTCCACTTGATACAAGATCTGTTTGAAATTAGACCGAAGTCATGTGGTGCACAGGCTGGAGCAGACTTAGCTATATCATCACAAAAAGTGCCTTGCGTTGAGTTAGGCCATCTCGTTTGACTTCTAGCAGATGAGAATACTTAACTGCACTAACAGGAAAAAATAACCCTGCAGACATCTTTGCAGTCATGATAGCAATGGGTGTTCCACACATCGCAAGTCCTTGCAGACATAGAAAATATGCTATATTCCAGGAATTCCCTACATATGAGGAGTGTGCATTGACTCTGAGGGGACCACGAATTAATGAGATTTGAGGGTAGTCCCAACAATCTTGAATCAGACTGGGGCATCAACAAGGTGTATGGCCATTTTTCTATTCTCTTCTGAGAAGCTGAACGAAACTTAATGGGGGAAGACTTGGTGTTTGTAAGGCGGAGGGGTGAAAAGTGTGAGAATCTTTTGTTTTGATAGATGGATCTAGCTTTCAATCACATCACATTGTTTTCCCAAGGCTCTCCAATCACACTGATCTGGAGAAGGGAGTGAAAAATTGGATTATTCTTTTTTGCATGTGGATCCATGACTTTTCTTTTGTTTAAAGAATCATCCTTTAAAGTTGTCTCTCCACACCCACCCCAAAATACCTTGATGGATCTGCATACAATTTGGCAGAGTTAGTATATATTCGAAACATATAAAAAAATAAAAATAAAAATTGTCCATTACACCTTAGAGACCAACTAAGTTTGTTCTTGGTATGAGCTTTTGTGTGCATCCACACTTCTTCAGATACACTGAAACAGAAGTCACCAGACCCTTATATATAGTGGGAGGGTGGGATGGGGGTGTCTCATTACATATGCTAATCATCTGCATACTATCCCTTCCTTTTTCCTGTAGGACTAATTGCAGTCGTTAACAGTCGTCAACAGGTTTACCATGCCCACTAAGTCAATCACCCATCTCCTACTACCCTCCTGAGAAAAAACCCCGTGTTGGTCTCTAAGGTGCTACTGGACAATTATTATTTTTTAATATATTTCGGCTGCGTCAGATCAACATGACTACCTACCTGAATTTAGTCTATATTGCAAGAGCTGATACTCCTGTAGATTTCATCAATGCCTGTGAAAAGGGGATAAGAGCCATTTTTCATTTTCCCTTTATAGTGAATGGAATGAGATAAGCAGGTCTTTGTTTTTAACACCTCTAATTCAGTTCTGAGTAACTTTTTGGATTGGAAAGACACAGAGCTGCTCCGAAACAGATCAGACTTCTTCCCAAAGCTACAGATATGAGTCAAATGTGGTTGATGCACAGCCCCAATATATACCAGTGGTGTGCTCAGGCCCTTAGATTTGCCTTTCATCTGCACTTTTCAAATCTGTTTCTCAGGAACTGTCTGCTGCAGCCTATGATTTGGGTTCCAATATGTTCTGTATAAAATGTGGTTCTGTGTTCCTCAGTCACGCTTATGGGGAATATGAAAATGGCTATAACTTTCCCCTCCCTTTATGGCAAAATCAGACTGCATCTGCGGCATAGGAGCCCTTCCAAAATGGATTAATTCTGCCAAATTGCAGGTCTAGGAGCTTTTGGGGAGGAAAGTAAAAAGGGATATTAAAGCAATACCTTTATTCGGCCAACTAAAACTCAAAAATCCATGGTGGCTTCCTTTTTTCAGGTGGCTGGGTAACAGGGCTTTGTCTCTTGCTCTTCCTTACTTTAAAACAATTAAGTAGGCTGCAGTGATAAAAATGAACGTACTGCCAAAAATGCTCTTCCTCTTTCAGTCCTTAATGGTTAAGGACAACTGCCTCAAAAGATGGCAAAAGGATATTTCCAAGTTTGTCGGGGGGGGGGGGGGAGGCCAAGGATTAAACATAAGATACTTACAGACATAAAAGAAAGAGGAGGCTTTGCTCTCCCAGACCTCAAATTGTACTACGAGGCTGCATGTTTGGTTTGGATTAGGGACTGGATAAAACTGGAAAAGGAAGAAGCATTCGATTTGGAAGGTCACAACAACAGATATGGATGGCACACATACTTATGGTATGGGAAAGGGAAAGTACATAAAGGATTTTATAATCACATAATTAAGAGATAATTAATGAGAGTATGGGAGAGATATAAAGATCTAATAGAACACAAAACACCTTGGTGGCTATCACAACAAAAAATGGTTTAGTTATGAAATTACTAGAATCCAAAAAGAGGTTATAGAAAAAAGATGGGAAGCTACTGAAGAAAGCATACAGTATTCTGCTAGAATGGGAAACAAAAGATGAAGAGGTCAAATCAGTCATGATTAAATGGGGACAAGATATAGGACATAATATACAACTTGAAGACTGGGGGAAAATTGTGGAAGGTAGATCTGAAATTTACAGATTGTTCTCTTTTGAAGGAAAACTATATGAAAATGATGTATAGATGGTATATAACACCAGTGAAGATGGCTAAAATGTATAAAACCGGATCAAATATATGTTGGAAATGTAAAGAAAAAGAAGGTACTTTGTATCATATGTGGTGGGAATGTAGAGAAGTAACAAGTTTTGGGAGATGATTTATAATGAATTGAAAAAATATGTTTAAAATGACATTTGTAAAACAAAAACAAAAAAACAGAAGCATTTTTGTTAGGGAATTTAGGACAAGACCTGCCAAGGAAAACAAAGAGTTTATTCACGTACGCTACAACAGCGGCAAGAGTCTTGTCAGCACAAAGATGGAAGAACCAGGAAATCCCAACGAAAGAACAATGGCAAGAAAGACTGATGAGTTATGCAAAGTTGGCAAACTATGTAAGAAGGACAATCATGACTTTAAGGCAGAATGGGAATTGTTTACTAACTAGGTACCTAAAAAGACAACAAAAGGATTTGGACTCCTTGGCAGGTTTTGAATAAACACCCACAAATTATTAGTAGAACATATAACAGATAGGGTAATGATATGTACAATTTTATAACATGCAGAGAATAATATGTATAAATAAACCAGAGAGGGGAGCTGAGGGAAGTCTTTGGAGGGTGGGAGGGGAGGGGGGGAGGGGAAAAAGAAATGTAACTGACTATATTGGTTGATGATTGGTTTTGTAAAATTTATTCAATAGAAATATATTATATATAAAAAAGAAGTAGCCAAAGTAGTGTACAGTACAGTCATACCTTAGCTCCCAAATGCCTTGGGAGTCAAATGTTCTGGCTCCCAAATGATCGAAAACCGGAAGTGAGTGTTCTGGTTTTAGAACTTTTTTTGGAAGCTGAACATACGGCACAGCTTCTGCTATTGTTTCTGGCATGCCTGCGCAATCGGGAACCAATTGGAAGCTGTGCCTTGGTTTCCAAACTTTTCGAAAGTTGAACAGACTTCCAGAATGGATTTCGTTTGACTTCCGAGGTACGTTTGTATATTCCTGCTTGTATACTTTTTGATGTGCATTTCACAACAACATCAACAGTCTTGGGTGCATGCGGCTATGTATTGTCATGTGTCCAGAGTCACTGGTCCACATAAATAGAAGGAACTTTTCAGTTAAGAACTCAATGGAGGGAAATATGATACAATTGAATTTAGTGTGGCTTCTGTAGCTTACACAATGTGGTTCAGCATCCGGTGTTGCTTGAGATGTCATCTGCAAAAGTTTAGCCTGAATCATCCTAAGATCAGTGTATCGAAACCTCAAAAAAATGGTAGGATCAGGTCTCTAGATTCCCATAATCTTGGCTTTCCTTCAGTGGGCCTTTGAAGCTGAGTGCAGCAAGTCAATGATTTAAGGAAGGGGCATGCTTCATTAAAGTCTATGCGTATGCTGTTTGTATTAACCACACATGCGTTTGTCACTCCTAATTGGGTGCTGAAACAGGCGGATGCAACTCACAGTATGACTCCCTGTGAGCTGTCATAAACAGAAATCGAAAGTGGTGCCAAATTTTCTAAGGGTTGACAGCCAATGATTAGGTTGTTTTAAGACAACGGACAGACAGAATCCCCCATAACATCTAAATGCATGGATGCCATGTGAAATCTGTCTTGAAAGGATCTATGACTTGTGCTTGTGTTCATTCATTATGGCTACATATTAAACAGGGATGTGTGAACACACTGACTTTATTTTTGCCTCCCTGGTATGACGTATTCAGGATATTTATCCACAGTAGTGGGTATGTATTTCCATACTCTTTCCCCACCCTCTATCTTTATATCCTACCCTTAAGCTGGGATAGCTCAGTTGGTAGAGCATGAGACTTTTAATCTCAGGGTCGTGGGCTCGAGCCCCACATTGGGACAAATATTCCTGCATTGTAGGGGGTTGGGCTAGATGACCCTCGGGTCCCTTCCAGTTCTGCTTTCATGGAACCCAAGGCAGAATACATGTGATTCCCAAGTGGTCTCCCAACCAGACACTGACCAGACCCGGACCTGCTTAGCTTTGGTAATGTAGTGGCCTTGTGTGCCTCCACACCATACAGTCTGCAACTATGGATATCATTTTATCTGCAGTTGGTTATATTGTGTGTCCCACACTCCTGTTCTGGGCACCACATTTTAAGAAGGACAATGTCAGACAGGAGTGTGTCCAGAAGAGGCTGACAAGGATTGAGAGGGGTCAATAAATGAAGTCGTATGGGAAATGGTCAAAAGAGGGTTTGTTTGTTTGTTTGTTTGTTTGTTTGTTTGTTTGTTTGTTTGAGCCTAAAGAGAAGATGGTGCTGGAGGAGACTCTTGAGAGTCCCATGGCCTGGGAGAAGATCAAACCTATCCATTCTGAAGGAAATCAGCCCTGAGTGCTCACTGGAAGGACAGATTGTGAAGCTGAGGCTCCAATACTTTGGCCACCTCATGAGAAGAGAAGAATCCTTGGAAAAGACCCTGATGTTGGGAAAGATTGAAGGCACTAGGAGAAGGGGACGACAGAGGATGAGATGGTTGGACAGTGTTCTCGAAGCTACGAACATGAGTTTGACCAAACTGCGGGAGGCAGTGCAAGACAGGAGTGCCTGGCGTGCTATGGTCCATGGGGTCACGAAGAGTCGGACACGACTAAACGACTAAACAACAACAAAGAGAAGATGGAGGGGAGCAGCTTTAAAATGTTTGCAGGGTTGAAGATGGAGAAGGCTTGTTTTCTGTTGCTTTAGAAGAAAAGAGAACTAGAACCTACGAGTTGACATTGAAGGGAAGAAGAGTTCAACTAAATGATTCAAAAACAAAACAAAACAAAACACCCCTCCTTATTGTAAGAATGATTCAACAGTGGCAGATGGTGGGATCTCCTTTACTGCATGTATGTAACCAGAGGCCGGACAGGCATTGGTGAGGGTTTTGAGTCCTACAAGGGGTTGGACTAGATGACTTCCAAGAAACCCTTGCACAATAAAAATTGATTTAGTTATTTGAAGTATTCATACCCCATCTCTTTAGCAAGAAAAGCTCCTAGAATGGCTTAGAAATCAATTGAAGGAGCATGGGGCTTGCTCAGAGGCTTAAAATCTTTAAAAAAGACACGGCACTAAAGGAAAAGGGGAGGGGGAGGAAAGAGGAAAGCAAACAAGCTCAGGCACCGTATTCTCAATGTTACAAGGTTCTTGGGGTTTGGGGAGAATTGGGGATAAAAATGAGTTTTCACACATGCAACATGTTTGCAGATTGCTACTGCATGTATGAGATCATGGGGATTTTGTGTGCAGAGCCTACACATGTGCAGCTGTACGCTCAATGCCTCTGGGCAGAGAAGGAACAGCAAGGGCACTCCTGATTCCCCCCTCCATGCATTTAGCAACTGTCCGCCAAGAGCTAACTCTGTCACTGTATCAGAAGGGCTGCAAAGGAGCGTCCACAGGAGGAGAATATTTTCCTCCTTAGGTTGCTGAAGATCACTGCCCTCTAAAATGCTGAAGATGCTTGCTTCGCGGGTCATAATAAGCCAAAATGTCAAGCTCTGAAAAAGCAGTATCTCGAAATGGGTCTGAATTAATCAACTAAACAATGTGCAAAATATCCACTGGCAAAAGATGAAGATGACATGAGGCAGAAGCCTGCGAGCTCGGAAGAAGCCAAGGCTGCTGTTCTACCCAGTACTAGCAAAGCCATGTTGAAATGATTGGAATCAATTTATAACAGAGAGTTACTGACCTTTTAAAAAGGTTGCCGGTCCATTTATATATCTCCTGTGGTGCTCACCTCCTTTATTCATGCTTAGCATATGCTGTCACTCTTGCTACATTGCCTCACAGTTCCTTGTTAACTTTCTTTGGAGTATGTACAGCACATAGGCCTGCTGAACTGTCTTTGAAGGTGCTGTCAAGCTAAAGAGGAAGAGAGGGAAACAGACAGACACACAGAGAGAAATGTGTTGTTTCCCCTTTTTTGGATGCCATAGTTCCAGTTCTAACACGCATTTTGCTTTGAAGGGGAGGGGTGTACACCAAGTGAATAAAACATCTATTAGTGATGGGCACAAAATTCCCTTGTGAATCTCAGCTTTCAATTAAAAAGAAAAAAGAGAAAAAGAAACCAAGTTTCTAGTCCACAAGATTGATGGGAATGCTGCCCCTCTTAAGAACATGCAGAGTAACTTGAGCTACATCCCCAAGATGCCTCCAATCTTAACAACAACTTACAGGGTCAGATTTGCCAGCCTTCCCACAATTATCTGCTTCCATTTCTGTTGCAGTTTAGGCAGTCATGGACTGCAAGGTGTGGCAGAGGTGTTTACCTGACCAGGTGAACCACTGATGCTTAATAGGTAGGAGCAGGGCAAGGCAGTGGTGGGGTCAGCAGAGTGCAAACACACAGCCCAAGCCAACAAAGTGCTCCTGCCAGTGCGAAGTCAGCACATCACCCTCCCCACAACTTCTCCCTTCCAGGTAAGCTACAGCCATTCACCTGTTGGGAGGTCAGGGAAACATCTCTATCCCAGCCCACTGTCTGCAACTGGGTCTGGCACAGGTATGCCCGTGGTTTGTCCGTATGATGACCTGTGTCAGGAAAGAAACAGAGAAAGAAAAATATTTTATTGGACATCACCAGCTTCCATTGCTCTCTACAACTATTCACACCAAATTATGCCTCGAAGGCAAGCAAAGGCACCTCTCCATCACTTGACTAGTGACTACAAGTGACAGACATACATTCTGACATTGGGATGTGGGGGGGGGGGGGGAGCTGAAAGCTAAGTGGTTTACGTAATTAAAATCTAAAAAAGATGCTTTTCCCAGCTGTTGCTTTTGAAGTTGTCCTGGGTTGGTGGCTAGGAGCCAGCATTCAATTAAGATTTTGCATTTTTCATCAACAGGAGTTGGTGTGCTGTATTATGTCAATAATTCCCTTTAAATTAATCTTTTTTTTAAGATATGGAGGCAGTAACAGGTGTCCAGGCCGTCAATTATTAAAGATGGGCTCCACTGAAAGTAGGGTTGTCCCAGGGTGATTTGTAAACCATTTGAAGTGCAAACTAATTTTTTTTTTAACAATACCCTAAAGCCACTCAAGCTGAAACTCTTCCTCATTGGAAAGTTAGCTTGGCCCGTGCTTGATTAATTCCTAAGAGTTTGGTTTTTAAAAAGAGGCATATGGGTTCTGGTGCTCAGCCTTAGGTACCTTTGATCCTAATGGCATCACACACACACAAAAGCAACTGCTCATCTTGGCTTGCAGCTGACCTGAAGAGTTGATTTGTCTGTCATTAGGTTACCCTGCCCTAACTTTCTACCAATATTCTTGCAGACTGAGACTTTTGGAAGACACAAGAAGTACTCCTAGACTAGGACCTGTGCCCACAACAGGTCCTGTTCTCCTGCTGTGCTGAGAACCTAAAGATCAGAGGGAATCTGAGCATCATGCTGGCTTTCATACATGCCTTGTACACCTTCTTTCAGATGACTTTGAGCACAGCTTCAAGAAATGCTTCCCACAGACACAGCTTTCAGGTTCCTCAGACCACCTGCCAGGCACTTCGTGAATAACAAACCATGCACTTACTAGAATAGACATTCATGCATAGTCTAGAACCTCACCATCCCTAGGCATTGACCATGCTGCTATAGGCGCCATGGCTTCTCCCATTGTTTCTTGGAGATTGTATTTTGAAAAGGGTGCTAAGAATTCTCTGATAGAAACCCCTGTTTCCTCACAAAACCCTTCCTATGGAGAAATAAAAAGGTAAAGGACCCCTGGACGGTTAAGTCCAGTCAAAGGTGACTATGGGGTTGCAGCACTCATCTCTCTTTCAGGCCGAGGGAGCCAGCATTTGTCCACGGGAAGCTTTCCAGGTCATGTGGCCAGCATGACTAAATGACTTCTGGCACCGCGGGACACTGTGATGGAAACCAGAGTGCATGGAAATGCCATTTACCTTCCTGCCACAGTGGTACCTATTTATCTACTTGCACGGGCGTGCTTTCAAACTGCTAGGTTGGCAGGAGATGGGACAGAACAATGGGAGCTCACTCTATTGCAGGGATTCGAACTGCCGACCTTCTGATAGGCAAGCCCAAGAGGCTCAGTGGTTTAGACCACAGCGCCACCCACATCCCTACTGCTTCTAAGCAAGCCTGGGTCTGCTTGGTGCCTAGATGGGACACTTCCTGAGAATCACACGTTTGCCGCTTGGGTTCTGTTGAGGAATAAAGGTGTGGATGCAAATGTAAGAAAATAATAGAAACCTCTCAAAGGCTACTAAAAGGATCAAGGGTGTTTTTTCCCCACTTTGGGCTTCATGGTTTGGAACAGCCTTTCTGAAAAGGTCTGTCAATGTTCTATCTTGTTAGTCTTTTAAAATATATGTAAGATTCATCTGTTTTGCACAAACCCGTGGCAGCTAGGAGAGAAACAGCAAGTTCTTTTGATATTTGCAATTTTAAAATGTTTTGAGGAATGCTTAATTGGTTTTAATTACATTGTTTGATGGGTGCTTTTGATTTTGATTTGTCTAAGCTACCTTAAGCCACAGTGAGAGAGGAAACATAGCTCAATTTCAACTACAGGCCAATATATTTATGCGTATATTTCTGTACTGCAAAATCATCACCATCAACAATTTTTAAAAATCTGTTCAAAGCAGTGTACTGTATATAGAAATGTCATTGAATTCCAAGAAAAATGGAAACGGGAGAGGAAGTCGCTGGTGTTCTCTTATTCAATTCCATATTTGGAATGGAAATCAATCCATTGGATACAATTGGCATTTGCTGTTGTGGTTTTCAGTCTGCATACAGTATGTCATTGAAAATCACCCCAATTTGCATTATGTCCATTGCAATGAAATTAAGGGAGTGGAATAATGCAATGGCAATCATGTAAAATTCTGCCATAGCGCACAGTCAAATGAATAATGTGGTTTTTTGTCAGAAGACAAACTGCAGCAGAACGGAAACTGCCCTGCATGTGATATGCACAGAGCCAAAAATAAATCAATGCCTCTTAGATCCCTAAGTAGATCAAGGTAACATAATAAAATCATAGATAAGGGGCAAAATATAAAGAGGCAAATATGGGTTGAACTGAGCCACAAATAAAAATATTTAAATATTTTCAGCTGTGTCTAAAATGAAGCACAGATATACCTGCCTGATACGCAAAGGTAGTGAATTCTACAGCAAAAACTACAGCAAATTTGGGGATTCCTGTTTAGACAAAGCACACCTGAGGATTCTTTTGGGAGGCCCAAAGAGGTTTGAAATAGCTAGGAAATTTGTTGAGTATCACATACGTTTGGTGTCTTATACCCCCTCTAAATCAGCCTGTGTGGTGAATCACGGGCAACAACGTGGGACAGACAGATTTTGGGTTCTCTCAGATCAGTTCTGGGTTCTCTCCATTTCTCATTCTTTCAGTCTTAAATTCAATTCTCCACATTTCCATATCAAATTGTATTTACCAAAAAAAAAAAAAGCTCCTCGTGAAAATTCATCAGCATTTTTGTGCAAAATTCTCCTAAGATGCCTATTTTGTGTGCAGTTTTGTCTCAAATAACACATTCTTTTCTTTAAAAAATGTTGCTTGATATATGCATTATTAGGCACATTTCACACTAATAGATGCATTTTGGGGCATAATATTTAACTGGAAAGCTGCCTTGCAAATTTCAGAGAAGTGCGAATTTCAAAGGCTGACTCTCCCATTCAGTTCCCCCGTTATTTCGGGAAGTGCGGAATCACCTTTAAATGCAAAGTGGATCGAATTTCCCCCACATACCTAAAAAAACACCCCCAATATATATCTTCTAAATACAGCAATACAGGGATCCTTTCCCCCTTTCCAGCCTTAAGAAAATATTGTACCTGGTGTAAGCCATCTCCTTAGGTCAATTCCATGCTGAGTATTTCCTGCTGCCTGGCTTTATATTCTATATCTATATATAAATCCTAAATTAATACACTAGGTGCTCTGCAGCCAGTGCGGTTCCGCATTGATCTTGGCGAGCTTGTTTACACTGTTTTGGCAAGTTGCTGATGTACTTCTCCCTGGGGACAGAGCAGGGGTTAATTGCTGTTAAACTCTCAGTGCCAAGAAATGGTTCACACTCCCTGCTACATTAAAGATGACACTAATAAGGAAGGAGTGCACAGGATTGCTCCGCGTTGGAAAATTGGACTTGCGGTGACAGAAACTTGGAGCCGAGTTGATGTAATAGGGAGGCCGTAATGTAATTAGGACTGCTGAACATGTGTCATACCAAGTTAAAACGATACATTAATGAATCAAAATAGGTGATGGAGTGTTGCTCTTTCTGCAGATAGAGGTGTTTTCAAGGTTAGATTGTCTTTAATTTAATAATCGGCAAAATGGATATTCCTCAAATTATAAACAAAATTGACTTGAAGGCTTTCGAGCGCCTTGCTCCCCCCCCCCGGTACCAAATCAGTGAGTCAGGCAAGGCGGGGGACAGGGGAGATGCCACACTGAACATATCTCTATTGAGTTCAGTGCAGGTTACAATTCTTTTTTTAACAGAGGAAAAAAAACCTTTTTCAGAGGCAACCATTTATTTCCTTTGAATATTTTTAGCCCCAGTTTTTGTTTTGTTTCACTGTGACCTGAGAAAACAGTAGGCATAATGTTAACATTAGGTTAAATAAAAGGGGGGAAAGGTAAAGGACCCCTGGACCGTTAAGTCCAGTAAAAGGCGACTATGGGGTTGCTGCGCTCATCTCGCTTTCAGGCTGAGGGAGCTGGTGTTTGTCCACAGACAGCTTTCTGGGTCATGTGGACAGCATGACTAAACCGCTTCTGGTGCAACAGAACACTGATGGAAACCAGAGCGCACGGAAACGCCATTTACCTTCTTGCCGCAGCAGTACCTATTTATCTACTTGCACTGGCAAGCAGTACCTATTTATCTACTTGCACTATTCCTTAAAAGAAAAGAAAAGATGGGCCCCAAGTTGGTTGATTGTCCTGTATGGATAACACCTTTGTTATATATTTTAGGAAGAGGGGATTCGATTAATTTAAAGCCAGCCTATTTAATTTGCACGTCTCCAAATTTTGCAAGGCAATCCTCCAGCCAAGTAATGTATATAAGATGCATTTACTAGGGCAACATTAGCATAAAATGCATATATGAATGAATATAATATACAAGAGTGCATTATATGAATTTGCAGGACTTTAAAAAATAGTAATAGATAAAAAGACAGACAGACAGACAGACAGACAGACAGACAGACAGACAGACAGATCAGCAGTTCAGCTAGGAAGATTATGTCTCTGGGATGGCATTGGTCTTGTTTATGAGAAGAACAGTCATTTTATTTATCCACCAGAGATGTAAAAATCCCTTTGGGATGCCTCAGAGGAAGTGATTCATAAATAAAATATATTAACAACACCAGGCCACTGTCTAGGAAAAGCCCTTTCCATCTATTCTTTTTCTTTTGCTTCTAATTTTCCCTGACTTTCTGATGTTGAGTAGAAAAGTGTGAGGAGGATTGCATGCATGTTCAGCTAAATGTTAAAAGAGTTCTCCCTGTGATTGGAACCCCTGAGTGTGTAGAGGTCTGGATCACAGAAAGGACAGCAATCATGTTCTCCTGAACATACTTGGAATCTTCCTTCAGACCTTGCAATTCAGCGTAGAAAGGTCAGGAATTGGGGAGCCGGGATGGTCAATGCCTTGTGGCACCTCCATGGACAGACCTTGGAAGCATCTAAATAGGGCTTGTGTGTATCCTGCATTGAGTACAGCCACAGATGAAGTTTTTATTATAGGGTTGACACACATCCAGAATTTCCCGGACATATCCACAAACAGTGTCCGAATGAAATTGGAAAAGCTCAAAAATGTCCAATTTCTTTCCAATTTTGCAAAACACACAGAACCAGCTGCTGAGAGGAGTGGAGGTGCTATGCTAAGATTCCTAGCAGGTGTGTTGCTGTTGCTTACTGGGAAAAGCAAAGTGGCTGAGAGTGGTCTAAACCACTAGTCCTCTTGGGCTTGCTGATCGGAAGGTCGGCGGCTCGAATCCCAGCAATGGAATGAGCTTCCATTGTTCTGTCCCAGTTCCTGCCAACCTAGCAGTTCGAAAGCGCACCAGTGCAAGTAGATAAATAGGTACTGCTGTGGCAGGAAGGTAAAAGGTGTTTCTGTGTGCTCTGGTTTCCGTCACGGTGTCCCATTGCGCCAGAAGCAGTTTAGTCATGCTGCCCACATGACCTGGAAAGTTGTCTATGGACAAACACGGGCTCCCTCGGCCTGAAAGTGAGATGAGCGCCACAACCCCATAGTCGCCTTTGACTGGACGTAACTGTCCAGGAGTCCTTTACTTTTTCCTTTACCTTTATTGAACAGGAGCACCATCATGCTATTAACAGATGATGTGATATCCACAGCAAGCATACGTCAAAAATACCTACTTTGACTTCCAGGAAGAGGGTAGTACCTACAAAGTGACTGAGTTCTTTTTTCTTTTTCTTTTTAAGTATCAACAACTATAGTTTAGTTCAAGAGTGACTTGGATGTGCACTGCCACTGCAAAAGATGAATGCTAGTTTTGGTAACTTCAGTTGTATTGCTGAGTTTTATAGCACGTCCAAGTTGGTGAATTTAGCTGTAGAGCTTTGCAGTTTCCCATATCTTTCATCTGTCCTTTCCGTCAAAGTCAACCCGACACTTTTCTTCATCTCACTAATTCGAAGTTCCATTATTTCTGGTCTTTCTCCATCATTTATTGCTGCATCATTGTTGCTGCCTGATGACCTTCTGCACACAAACCCCGTTGGCTCCCCACTGCTCCCCTCTGCAGTGAGGGAACCACCATAAGACTCTCAGAGCTGGACCACAGTGTCTGGGTTGAACAATGAGGGTGGAGACGCTCCTTCAGGTATATTGGACCGATGTCGTTTAGGTCTTTAAAGGTCAGCACGAACACTTTGAATTGTGCTTGGAAACATACTGGGAGCCAACATAGGTCTTTCAGGACCAGTGTTATATGGTCTTGGCGGCTACTCCCAGTCACTAGTTTAGCTGTCGCATTCTGGATTAGTTGTAGTTTCCAGGTCACCTTCAAAGGTAGCCCCAGGTCTTTGAGCTATTTCTGAGGGTGCTATGGGCTGCCATATGTCCAGCTGCAGTATTCTGGATATGTCCGGGAAATTCCAGACGTATAGCAACTGGCCCGGCCTAACCACGGGGACCCAAACAACTGTCCCATCATGGTTCTGGTTTTTTCCACCACTAGAATCTGAAATTGAGTCTTCATCCTTGATTTCCTTATGACTTTTCCTTCCAACCTCTTCCTGGTTCTTCTCCTTTGTTTTGCTTCTGACCCTGTTCACTATTTCATAGGGTCCTTGTTGGCTTCGCAGAAAAAGCAAACAAACAAAAATCCCAAGGAAATATATTGTGTGTGAGTACGTGCCAGAGTGTCTGTGTGCATGTGCATACACTTGGGTGATTCTATCATTTTTTCTGAAGCCTGCATGTGGAGGGCTGGTGACTTATAGCCTTGCTTGAGGGATTCTCCTGAAATATAATGAACTGTGTCATATAATTCACTAGAAATTGCCAAGAAGTTATCACCTGTTACTGCTGATGACCAGGAAAAAAAGGTGGTTGGGGAGGTTTGGGGAGCGGAGGCAAGAAGCTTAAATCAGCAAATTGAGGTTAATGTACCTGTAACTTTATTCCAATTTCTCTGGTTGGGCTGTAGAGTGATTATGCTTTCACAGGAAGCATTTCGGTCAAAAAGTTTTAAAAACCGTTTTTGATGTTTTTCAGTTCTAGCCTGTTCTGAACAGGAGAAAGAGAGAGAAAGAGAGAGCACAACCCCCTCTCAGTCCCTGGATTCCTAACAGAATACCCTTTGCATAGGGATGGCAAGACCATTCTGCCATCCCTATCACCTGAACCAGTGCCTATCCGGAACCTTACAAGTTGTGACAATTTGCTACGTGGCAGGTGAAACCCAAATGGCAACAGCCAATCAGCCAAGTGGGGAGATTTCCTGTTGTGCCCCTGTCCCAACAACAGATGACACATGACGGCATAGCAAGGTCAATCGCAAAAATGCCCTAAAAGTAGGGAGAGGTGGGTGGGTGTTCCGAATGCACGAGCCAAAAGAGGAAGCTCTGGTCATGTGCATGGTATATATCGGTCCCTCGATCTGTTTGGACTGCGCCCATTGGCCAGATTGAACCCAACATCGAGGGACCCACCAATCAGGTGTTGTGGCTGACCAATCTTACCCACCCACAACACAGGAGGTCAGTCTCCAGGTCTCACTGCAACACATGCCCTCTATTAGGTATAGCTAAGTGGTTGACTATACAAAATGTATTCTGAAATTTTTCAACTATAGAAATAAATGAGTTAATAACTGCCCTTGACCACAAGTTAAACATGAATGTGTGGAGTTTCTTTACTAGGCATTGAATGGGTGTTCAGAAGCATTACTGCCTCTGCAGTGGAAGTAGAACATTTTGTTATGGGTTAATGGGGGAACATGGACCCCCCATATCCTTAAATGCGGGAATTTAATCAGAGGAAGCAGATTGATCCCCCCCCCCTGCCAGACAGAGGAGCAGAGGGAGATGATGGCCTTGCCGTCTACAGGACAAAATACTCCACAGGTAACAGAGGGGAAGATTGTCATGGTAATGTGGGTGTGGTGTCATGACGGAAGATAGTCATCTTTTAAAACTAGGCTTGGAATAGTGGAAAGAAGGGAAGGAGTTGCTTAGCAAAGGGTTTTCTGGGAAAGAGAAGCAGGAAATAGGTAGAAGCCCATGCAAGGGCTGAAGGTCAGCACCGTTTTGGTGGGCTGCAGGGGCACAGATGTGGGCCCCAGATCATGGGTGCCCAATGATGCTGATGTAACGAGATGTCATGATGTCACGTTACATCACCCCCGGAGGTGGTGTCTGAGGTCCGGCGAGGCCCAGGACACTGCTTCCAAGGCCCCCCGAGTCGGACAGGACCTCCGGAACCTCACGAGGAACCAGAGGTCCCATCTGAGGCCTTGTAGAGCCTTGCAAGTGTCATTCTAGGCCCCACATGGCCTCCAATATCACTTCTGGTTCCTTGCAAGAAACTGGAAGTGGTGTCCAAGGCCCCACATGGTCTCTGACATCACTTCCAGTTCCTGCAACAACATTCTGTTCACCTGTAATTTCCCAGCAACTAGTACTCAGAAGCATTTCTGCCTCTGACCATGGAGGTGGAACATAGTCTTTGTGCCTAGTAGCCACTGATAGCCCTATCTTCCACCAATATGGCTAATCCTCTTTGTAGGCCATCCAAGTTTGAGAACCCTCTTGCTACGATACCTATCCTATCTGTTAGCCCAAGTTAGTTCTTCTTTTAGATACACCGCATATTGCCAACCTGGATCACAAAACAACCCAGTTAGGAAGATAGTGCACAATGCGTTTTTAACTGATACGGTATCTGCTTCTGTGTTAGGGTGGAGAGAGCTGCAACCTCTAAGAAAACAATGCCTCGTGATTGGAAAGGAGCATCTAATAAAGCTTTTATATTCAGGAAGTTTTAATTTGCTAGCCGGGCCAAAGGCAGCTGCCTGTAGAATAAGACAATATGCTTTCCCCCTCCCTACTGGGCCGACTCATGATTCCCTGGTAACTTTATTGAAAATGTGCATGGGCTACAAAACTAAAGATTAACTGTCCAGGGACCTGCTTCCTGAAGCTTATTTGAAGATTAAATCAAATGGCAGGCAATATATATTTGGTAATTCAGCTTTGTTATAGACTTTTCCCCATTCTCCCGGCAAGTGTAATAGAAGATTCTGACACTCGACAGCAGTAAAAGAAGGTTGTGGGGTGGTGTTTTTTATTATTATTATCTCACTTTTAAAAAAGAAAGAACTGAAACAGTTTTGCTCTCCTGGTGAAACTGGAATTAAAAATTTACTTCTTCATGACAGATCAAAAGCTTTTTTTTTTTGAGAACAAATGGCTAGGGTTCCCTTTTTTTTTAAAAAAAGCTCCATTTATTTCCAATTTATTGTATGCCAAATATCAGTTCAATGTAACTATCAGATAGATAGGTAGATAGATAGATAGATAGATTCATTTAAAGAACAAAACAAAACTCCTGCATATCCCATGCTTAGCCCACTGGGTAAGCTTTAGAAGCAACCTTCATAAAAATGGCCATCTTCCCCTGCAAAAAGACCCTTTTACAAATCTATTTAAAAATAAAAAACACAATATTAAAACGTCGCACCAGGGAAAACACAAGAGGAAATCAAAGAGTGACCAAGCTGCATTCATGCAGAGGTTTAGTACATCTCCCTGATGTTCCCCTACCTGTTAATTTCTCTATTATACTTAAGCATTCACATGATGTAAAAGCCATGTCCAGAAACATAGCAAAATAGAGTGGAAGTTTAGTATTTATTTCTCCATTAATTGGTTCCAGAAATAAACGGTTTGCCTTAAAAAGCAGGACAGAAGCACTAGCGTTTTAACCGGAGAAGTAATGCAAACTTTCCTACATCTACATGTACTCCAGGCCAGCTCCCCTGCCCCTTGGCCTTGGAAACCTTGTAAGGAACTACTGCAAGCTTCCTGCAGCCAACTAGAAACCATGCCTGGGTTTCCGAACGTTTTGGAAGTCAAACAGCCTTCCGGAACGGATTCCGTTCGATTTCCAAGGCACGACTGTACAGGTAACTCTTCACTTGAGCGTGATTGGCATGTGTGCCATTTTCAGTGCCAAAAGGGGATGGGGAAGACCTGGAAAGGAGCAGAACTGGGCAGAACATTATGGAACATTGTCTTACATGTGTCCCACTGACTTCCATGGCAGCTGGGGATTCCCCTGTATTGAAATGTGCTTTTTTCCACCAAATATATTTTAAGTTTCAGTCTTTTTAACATATACAATCAAAACACGCTTGAGACTCCTCTTGCCTAGCATTTGGTGGCAGAAATGTCTAGTAAAGACCCTTACCACATACCTGCCAAGTTCCTCTCTGAAAAATAAGGGACCGGACCGAAATTAGCATGCCGGAAGTAGCACAGCAGCCATTTTGGAACTGGGCGGAGCATGCTCAGAAGTGACTTTTGATGCTGCTGTGCCCAGTTCCAAAATGGCTGCCGCACCAGAAGTCACGCTGCAGCCATTTTGGAACTGGGCAGAGCAGCATCAAAAGTCGCTTCTGAGCATGCTCTGCCCAGTTCCAAAATGGCCACCGCACCAGAATAAACCGGGGAAAACAAAAAAAATCCGTTTTTTTTTTGCTGGGGACAGCTGGAAAAACGGGGGATTCCCGGAGAAAACGGGAGACTTGGCAGCTATGCCTTACCAGAGTGTAGGGAGGATCATTGGGAAAGAAAATCCCCATGTTGCAGCAATTTTGTTCTACTGAAGCAGAAGAGCGGAATTGTTCATTTTAAATAAATACTGTTTAGAAGCCATTTAGAAGACATGTTTAGACGACTACTGATCAGGAACATTAGAATGAGTGGTATGGAGATGTTTTGCATAGAAGAAGAAGAAGAAGAAGAAGAAGAAGAAGAAGAAGAAGAAGAAGAAGAAGAAGAAGAAGAAGAAGAAGAAGAAGAAGAAGAAGAAGCACCCTATATTTAGAAAGCACGTTCAAAGATGGAAGCGTGATTTGTCCTAGTAGCAGACATCTGAAGAACAAGTGACATTCGTACACAAAATCCATATTGGTGATGTATTTAATTACAGAGTTGATTGAAATTGACAGCTTTAGTGACCTGTGTGTGCACTTGCTGTGATTGATGGATGCTTCAAATCTGGTTACTCTTAAACCAAATCGCATATTGCTCAATAATATCGCCCTGTCAAATTGCAAACTAAATTTTCGCATGCAGAGGGAGAGGCAGCAGAATTAAAATCAGGTGGAGATGAGTGGTGTTTAAATATTTATGTAACAGTTAAAAATGTCATATCTGTAATATAATCTGAACGCAGGACAAAGAACACCCAATACAGCTCAGGCCAGCGATGTTCCTTAGGCAGCTTATATTGTACTTCCAAAAGAGATAAGACCCAGAACACATGCAAGATGTGCTCTAAGTCAGTAATAGATGCTCTAGTCACCTCTGAATGTACATGAGCAACTCATGTTCATATTAGGCCTATGTCAAATATTTTGATTTTTTTGATCCAACCCACAGAATTCAGGGTGGATATAGAAACATTTCCCCACCAAAAAAACCCACATTTTTATTATTGCAATTTCCTTTCCCCTCTATCCTCCTTGATGCTGTTTCTCCACAGCTCTAGCTTCTTGCCCCTTTCTGGATTCATTGGGTCCCAACTACAATCCTAAGAACATAAGAAGAGCCTGCTGGATCCGGCCAATGTCCCATCTGGTCCAGCATCCTCTTCCCAGACAGGCCAAAGTACCTGTAGGCAGGACCTGAGCTCTCCTCTCCTGTGGTTTCCATACAACTGCTATTCAGAAGAGCTGCTGCCTCTGACCATCATAGTCAGATAGCCTCCTCCTGCATGAATTTGTCCTCTCTTCTTTTAGAGCCATCCAAGTTGGTGGTCACCACTGTCTCCTCTGGGAGTAAATGGCATAGCTTAACTATGTTCTCCATGAACAAGCACTTTCTTTTATCTGTCCTCAGTGGCAGAGTGTTTTCCTTCTTTGGCAGTCACTCGTAGACGAGTGAGATTGTCTTCCATGAACACAGTCTTAATGCATAAGTGACTGTGGAGGCCAATTCTGGATCCACACGTCCTTCCACGCTGGGGACAAAGGATTCCGAGTGGGCCTTGATCATGGTGAGGGTCTGGCAAATGTGCCTTCTTCTTAGTACGTTTGTCCCTTTCGTCCTGAGTCTGAGTGTCTTCAAATCCCATGACACCTTTGGTAAAGGCTAGTTCTCCAACTGGAGCGCTCGCAGGCCAGTGTTTCCCAGTTGTTGGTGTATATACTACATTTTTTTAGATTTGCCTTGAGAGAGTCTTTGAACCTTTTTTATTGACCACTAGCATTACACTTTCCATTTTAAAGTTCAGAATAGAGTAGTTGTTAGTTGGTGCCCAGCACAGTTGCACACATGTGCCAGGGGGCCAGGACATGGATGGGGAATGCAGCCACCCCCATGCCAGCCCAGCCCTCACCATCACTGCCAGAGTGACCCCCCCTCACTGGAGCCAAGCTGGGCTGCTCTATGTCACATGCCCATCCTTGCAAAGGGATGGCAAGGTGGCATGAGAAGGATGCGACAGCCACGTGTCCTTCGATCCCCGCCTTGCAGACCGAGGGTGAGGCTAGGATCAAAGGGCACATGGGCTGTCACATCCTTTTCCTGCCGTGCTGCCAGCCCCGTGCTGCTTTGCGAGGCTGGGTTCTAATCTGAATGATTCACCGGGCAATATTATTATCACCACCTCTCGAAACAACAACCCAGTCCAAGAGTCTGTTCATCAGCCTGAACTTTTTTGTAGCTGGAGTCAGTCAATGCCTGCCCTCCCAGGCCAGGTGGGAAAAGTCCTGCAAGGCAGTACTTCTGTCTTGTCAGGATTCAACCTCAATCTGTTAGCCGCCATCCATCCTCCAACCGCCTCCAGGCACTCACACATTAGTGGGTTAGCAAGAGAACTTGCTAACGTAAGTTAGGAAGGATATCATTAAACAACATATCCTCTCCTGCCTCCCACAAGTAAGTTATCCAGAAGAGATTGCAACCCTCAGGCTGGAAAAAATGCCCTCTTCCTGCTCTAAGGGATTAGATCCTTTAGCATTGTCCATTCAGTACCAAACCAGTTAACAGCAGGATAGTTTGCCAGGCAGCAGACCAGGGTATAGAGGAGATTGTACCACTAATGTTAATTCTCCCCCAGCGATATGGTGGCCAGGGGAAAGCCAGCTCCTCATTCACAGGCCAAGGGAGTTGTCTTCTAAAGGGGTTGATGACATGACATGCTTGTTTATTCTATATTACAAGTGAAAAGAGGTTACAGGCCTGTATTTGGGGGGCAACATCTAAATATGCCCAGCGTATAACAGCAAAATCCAATACGAAGTAGAATCAGCCGTGAAAACTCCTAAGGAACAGTTGAAAAGAAAAGAAACACAAAAAATTCAGTTTCTAACCCATAATTAAGATGGCTAGATCCCCGGAATGTCACCTTCCGAGGCCTTAATATTCAGAAATGTCTGGGTTTATTTTCCCCTCCTGTTATTAAAAACAACAACATAAGAATAATCTATGCATAATCAAGCGGAGAAGTACCTTGATGTGAGTATTATGCATAATTTAAAATTATCTTGATAGCTATTGTTAGATTTCTTTCTCAACCTTTTCTGTTTTTGTTTTCACCAGCACATCTCAAGCAGACACAAAGAAGTCTATTGATGTGGATGGGATGTAACGAAAGCTATTTGCAGGTCAATTAAACCCATTCATCAGGATATCAGCATGGACTTAAAATATCTGCAGAAGTCTTTTTCATGAGACTAAGAAATCATTAATTGGCAATTAACAAAAGAATGTAATAAGGAACTCAGATACCTGACATTGGGTCTTTAATTTTTATTATTATCACTGCACATTTTGAAACAGGAAAATTACAAAACAAAGCGGGGGGGGGGGAATCTGTTTTCATTAAGCTGAAAAAGCTGTTTTATGTCTACATGGAGTTGGATCTAACGGCAGATGAACCAGATGGCCAACGGTGGGAAGGACTGTAGCTCAGTGTTAGAGCATCTGCTTTGCATGCAGAAGGTCACAGGTTCGATCCCTGGTTGCTCAAGGCAGAGCTAGCAATGTCTCATTTCTGAAAGCTAGAGAGCTGTGGCCAGTCAGTCTGGGCATTAGTGAGTTAGATGCATCCAGTGAATTGACTTTGTGTAAATCAACTTCCTGTGAAGTATTGGGAGGCTTGGGAGGCACCTCTCACAAGCTATCTGCTCAACTAGTGGTGGTTGTTCTTCCCCCTTACCTAGCCTGGGTGGCTCAGTTGGGAAGCTAAGTATGGTACAGGGTAAACCAGGCCTAGGCAAACTCGGCCCTCCATATGTTTTGGGACTACAACTCCCATCATCCCTAGCTAACAGGACCAGTGGTCAGTTGATGATGATGGGAGTTGTAGTCCCCAAACATCTGGAGGGCCGAGTTTGCCTATGCCTGGGGTAACCTCTCCCAGTGATGCACCCTGTAACGGATTAGCCCCAGGATGGAAGATTTATTATACCCTGGATTAGAAAGAGTTAATCCACCTCCAGCTTAACTGACAGCGCATCTTTAGGATGCGGGACAGTGCCCGGTTTAAAAAGGAGGGAATAACTGTTTTGGCAGTTGGGGGAGAGGAAGAGTGGGAGTGTGGTGACGAAGAGGGAAGAAGAAGGGTGTGGGGCCAGGATAGTGGTGGTTTAGGTTAGGCTTAGGATAACTTGAAGTTAAAGTCTGACAGAGCTAATGTATAATTGCAACTAAACTTATGCATCGTTAAGAAAAGAAAAAACTATGTTCTCAAGAAAACAAAATTCATCTTTTTTTTGTGCCAAAGAGTATCGTCTTGGTTATTCCAGCAGCGTATTAAAACTCACAGAGGTGGAGACTCAGAAAAGGGAAAAACTTACCTAAGGAAAAGGGGATAGTTTGTGTCCTAGAGTCACACTGGAAGGGCAGTATGGTGAAAACCTAGAGCAGTGTTTCTCAACCACTGTTCCGCGGCACACTAGTTGTTGCCTGGTGTGCCGTGGGAGAATTACTTTATATATAGTCAATATAGGCACAGAGTTAATTTTTTAAACATTTTCTAATGGTGGTGTGCCTCGTGATTTTTTTCATGAAACAAGTGTGCCTTTGCCCAAAAAAGGTTGAGAAACACTGACCTAGAGTGCCACAAGTTTGCCAGGGTGATACTGATGGCAGACTGATACAGTTTGCATGGCAGACTGATACAGTGGGGATCTGAGTTGAGGGAGTCCCTGTTCTGTAGGCAAGAGGTTGTTCATTCAAATAGCCCTGAGTGTTTGTGAGATCAGGCCACGAAAGCTGGAATTAGACTCTCTTTACTGAGAAGCCCAGAACTGAGGGGTTTATTTTAAGGCATAAGGAATTGAGTGGGGATTGCTTTACCCCTGTACCCTTTCGTCTCATAATCTATTGGCAACGTCGGCGAGGGGGTTCGGCGCACACCCCACCCTCTTGTGCTGGCCAGCCAGGTCTCAAAGTAGAATTAGTTCAATGAAACAACTTGTACTTGAAGGAGCCAGACATTATTTGACTGTGCAGTAAAAGCTGGAAAGCGGTTGAAAATTCTATCAGAATCTTTGGACCAATCAGGAAATCTTGGTCTGAAACAAGGCAATAACCTACAAAACCAGTTTCTGATCATTGGACACAATTATTAAGCTTTCTTCCTCAAGCTTGTACAGAATGTGAGGCCATGCGGTGTGGCTGCCACATGGTGCATATGGACGTCTCTCACATCTGTGGGTTCATGTTGATTTCACTGAAGGAAGTCAATTTTTGCAAGCAAAATAACCTGCACATAGATCACATTCCGTTCTAAAGGAGCCATTTCAACTGATAAGCACTGTGTGTCCATTGGAGTTTTTGCACCAGAATACAATTGGGTCACATGATTATTGGAAGAAATTTTAGAAGCTCATTGTACCTGGACAAATTCAAATGCAAAGAATTGACCTAAATATATGATGAAGGTTAATTTTTCTTACAAAGTCTAAAATATCTCCTATTATGGATTCATGATAAAAGTCTCCTATTATGGATTCAGAGGTTCATAGCACAGACATTTAATGATGACGTTTAAGAGTAATTTCTGACAGGAAACAGATTCCTGCTAAAATTACACACACACTTTTTCAAATTCAAAGTGTTCAGCTTGTCTGAAAAGTTCAAATAACTTTAATGGATTTGAAGTCATTGGGGAGACATCTTTATAGTCAGCAATTACTGAGTTTAAAAATATGAAAACAAGTTCAGTTTGTGTGAAATGCTAGACAGGCTTCCTTTGAATTGGGGCAACTGTTTCTTTAAGTAGCCGTCTTTACCAAGAAAAGAAAATTAAAGACAGTCATAGAAAGCGTCTCAAAATTACACCTGCTCTTCTTCACACAGGTATTTTCATTTTCCTTCCACATCAATAAACAACCCTTTACTTTTAACAATGCCAAAAAAGACCATCCTTGCTTATTTTGTATGATTAAAAGCACATTAACCATAGAGGTGTATTAATTTGCAGACACAGATACTAATTGCTTAAATATTTAGCTCAAAACTACACACCAGCACTGAGGAAGGATAATTGGTTCTTGCCATCAGAGGGGGAAAAATACTATAATAAAGAACTTAAAAGGCCTGTCACATTTCACATAACAAGCAAAATCTCAGAATATTTGAAAAAGATTCTGAAAGCAAGTGTCTTGGGGCTTTCTTAATGAGAATGAATGTGGTTTGAAAAGATCAAATAATATCCACATATGTCAAATACAGGTTCTAATAACAGTTAGAGATAATGAATAAAATTAAAGTAGGTCATTTGAAGTCATTTTGGATCCAATAGGAGGCAGACTGCTTAATATCAGCTTGTTAAAGTATAATTAGAAGCATTCTGTATTTACAAAAAAAAGAGAGAGCGAGAAAGGAATCAGTAAGAGAGATAATAAAAGCATTAAGATGAGATATTTGCCCTTCTTTTAATTTTAACTGGCATTTTGTTTTATTTGCATTTCAGCATTAAGTGGGCCTGTAAATATGTTAATATTGTAATAAGTAGGATAATGATGAATATAAGTAAAACACAGAATAGTGGTGTGTTGTTATTTCTTAATTTCCTGAGGGTGATAGTTTTTAGTGGATGTCATTAAAAAAAGAAGTTGTGAAAGCCAGACGTCCCTGTTTAGACAAGAAAAATAGCAGCATTGCTTGAACCCAGGAATAAAATGACAGCCTAGGATTAAACTTCCAGAAAATGTACAGGTGTATATGTAAATCTACATAACATAAAAATGATGCAGACACATTTTGCTGCCACGGGATGTGATAATAGCTGTTAACCTAGATGGCTTTCAAAGGAATGAGACAAGTCCATGGAGGATGGATCTATCATTGGCTATTAGTCATGATGGATATAAGAAACCTCCTACAAGTTCAGAGTCAGTACGCTATTGAGTAGCAGTTCTTGGGAACGTTGTGGCTAGTCCATGGCATTTTTCTGCCTGATATGAAGGATGTTGCCTCTTCTCTACTCCATGAACAGAAGCCAAGTGGACTGGCTGTTGCGTCCTGCTTCAAACACTGGTTTTGGGATAATTTCATGTACTGCACCTGAGGTAGCAGAGAAATGTAGAGGAGCCAGGTTGCAGAAGCTGGGGCGTATCAGGCAGGTGTTGGAGGACAGAGATGTTTGTACCATGGAGCTGGCCCCTCAATCTCCAAATTAGATCTATCTACTGCAGCGATCTGTTTTTACAGTGGCCAATGAGATGCCTATGGAAAGCATGCAAGGTGGACCAGAGTACAAGAGTTTTGTACTCCAGTTGTGATTCTGGAAACTGCCGTTGAGAGGCCTACTGCCTCCCAGCAGTGAAGATAGGACAGAACTACCATGGCTAGTGAACCACTGAGAGCCATATCTTCCATGAAGTTGTCTAATTCACTTGCAACGCCATCCTTGGTGGTCCCTATTGCTGCCTCTTGTGGGAGCAGATGTCGGAGTTTATTTACCACGTGTGCTGAATCTTCCAGCATTCATCTTCAATGAACCTGCTGCATCAAAAGTACAGAAGTAAGATTTGGCACCATCTTACTTGTGAGGTCCTGTAGGACCTGTTGCTCAAGATGCCTGGGGACTATTGGGGTGGGGTATGGTTTTTGTTGCGGCATTAATTTTGTATTGGTATTAATATTTGTAACTTGATTGCCAGACCTTATTACGTGAGGATTGTTTAATTTTATTGCATACTTCTTGTTTCTGTTGTTTTTCTCTTTGACATCTGGTGGGAGGGCATTCCACAGGGCAGGTGCCACTACCGAGAAGGCCCTCTGCCTGGTTCCTTGTAACTTGGCTTCTCACAGTGAGGGAACCGCCAGAAGGCCCTCAGCACTGGACCTCACAACAGATGTTCACAACAGATCCCAAGATTGGGCACTTTAATGTTCATTAAACTTTGTAAGCTGTATGATTTAAGATGAGTTTTGAATTGAAAGCCCAGTCTTACTCTTGCCTCTCCAGTTCTATGCATGTCATTATTGCTTCTCTCTCCTCTCCTCTAATAATAATAATAATAATAATAATAATAATAATAATAATAAAATTTTATTTATACTCCGCCCTCCCCAGTCAAAACCAGGCTCAGGGTGGCTAACACCAATAAAATTACAATAAGACATAAAAGAAAAGAAAACAATTGATTAAAATACAGATTAAAATACAATATTAAAATTTAAACTGCAGCCTCATTTTAAGTAGTCTATAAATCCAAACCATGAGGGAGGAAAACACAGGGGTCAGACTGAATCCAATCCAAAGGCCAGGTGGAAATGCTCTGTCTTACAGGCCTTGCGGAAAGATGACAAATCCTGCAGGGCCCTGGTCTCCTGTGAAAGAGCGTTCCACCAAGTTGGGGCCAATACTGAAAAGGCCCTGGCCCTAGTTGAGGCCAATCTAGCCACCTTATAGCTCGGGATCTCCAGAATATTGTTGTTTGTGGACCTTAAGGTCCTCCGCGGGGCATACCAGGAGAGGCGGGCCCGTAGGTACGAGGGTCCCAAGCCGCATAGGGCTTTAAAGGTCAAAACATGTAGACTGTAGGGTCTGCAGGGCAAAGAATTATCTCATTTGTTTTAGATGCTGTTAAAGCACCATGTACAGTCATAGAATCATAGAATCATAGAGTTGGAAGAGACCACAAGGGCCATCCAGTCCAACCCCCTGCCAAGCAGGAAACACCATCAAAGCATTCCTGAAATCAAAGCAGTCACCGTCTCTGTGAACTCTGACATGGTCTGTGCATTTTTTGTTTGTTTGAAAAATGAAAGATTAGTGCATAAAATCTAAGTTCTTGGAAATGACATCCTCTCTGTCAAATTGGTGTGGCTTTTTTTCCCCAAAAAGAAAAAAATAAACAAGGACTATGTATGATCTATAGCTGAGTGTATAATGACAGCCAAGTGTGCCAACACAATCGGTGCACTCCATTATTGAACTCAATGCTTTGTAAAGTGCTTTAGGATACCTCGCATATGAAAAGTCATACATCAAAACAAATCTCATTCAATTCTATACGGTGCCTGAGTTGTGTGAATGCATATTCAACAACTGTGTGCTTGTGTGAAGTATCTATGACATTAGAGCATCAGTATTTTGTGTTCAGCAATTCTTGACACACCTTTACCCCACCACCTGGGAAGACATAACTTTGTGATAAAAGTGGCAAATAACCATTTTGGAGCAACAATATTTAGAAGGACAACCATTCATTTCACTCCTGCACATTGATGGAGAAAACAGCATAAATAATGTTCGGCTTGATCCACATTTTATTTTTTATGGTACAAGCCAAAGTAGCCACTCAAAGCAAAATTGGAAGCACATTTTTGAATCTGAAACTGGTGTGATGAAGTGGCTAGAGTTCTGGACTAGGATCTGGGAGGCCAGGGTTCAAATCCCTGCTCAGCTCACTGGGTGACCTTGGGCCAGTCACTATCTCTCAGCCTAATCTACCTTCCATGGTTGTTGTGAGGATAAAATGGAGAACGGGAAAAGTGTGAACACCACCTTGAGCTCCTTGGATAAAAGGAATTGCAGCTGAATTACAACTAAGGATGGGTGCATCTATCAATTTTGGTTTCTCTCAGCTCCTCATTTTCCCAATCTTAAATTCAGTTCTTCATCTTTCCACATAGGTTTGCCATCAAAAATAGCCCTCATATATTCATTAGCATTTTTGTCTGAATTTTCCCCAATACATGCATTTTTGCTAAGTAATTTCCCGTAGTATAATGTGTTTTTGAATATTGTTTTCACCAATATATGCATGTTCATGTGGGTACAGGGCGGTATATAAATGTGATAAATAATGATAATAATAAAATCTCATGTGTGACATTTTCTTTAAATGGTTATTGCTTTGGAGAGGGCATGTTGGATTCTATATCCAACCCCCCCCCCCAAAAAAAAGAGACAGGCATCTATTCTGGTGTGTTTAATGACATACTGAATGGATGGCCGATCATCACCAATGTCTTTGTTTTGAACTTGCAAGAGGTTGCCATCTCTATTTTCTCTGTTTTGGCTTTTATTGGACTCTTTACTGTTTGCCATTTTCTCAACAGGAGGAAATAGATTGTCTTCTTTTGATAAATGTAGCAAGCAAGCCATAGCTCAGCCCCTGGTTTGTTCAAAGAGTGACCACTTGGTTTGAAAAATGTGATTCTAAAAGCAGCACAGATGACAGATCCATTTGTGAATGTCTAATGATCCATTCTCCATTATTTGTGTCTGCTTTCCCTGTTTTTCTATAACATCCCAAACCCTGCAAATTTATGTGGATTATTGAGATGAGGTATGGGGAACCTTTTCAGGCCAGCAGGCCATATCTCCACCTCCCTCACCCCTGGGAGCCAATTTGACAGATGGGAGGGGCTGCTCACCTGCCAATCACTTGATGTCATTGTGATGATGGGGGCACCTTCGAAAGGACTTGCTATCAGCACAGATGAACTATCTCAGTGTCGGTTACACTGACTCAGAGCAACGCTCCAAGGTTTAAGACAGGGGCCTCTCCCAATCCTGCCAGGAGGTGAACCTGGAACCTTCTGCATGCAAAGCAGATGTGCTTCAATTGAGCTACTATCCTTCCCTGCTGTTTCCAAAGCAGCACTGAATACATTAGCACATGGGATGGACCAGGTGGCAGGTTCAGTCCCTACCACCTGATTCTCAAGCAACAATATGGATCTAGAAGTAACCCCCCCCCCCCCGCAAGCTTCGTACTTATTCCTTACGAGGGAGTGTAACTTCATCAAGAGCAGGTCACTTCCCATTCTTCTGGTTTAGGAAGCCACCAACTAACAGTGCCTCAGCCTTATCTGGTTTGTTCAGTTCAGTTCAATTCAGTTCAGTTTCATGGCTCTCATTCAGTCCATTACCGACACAAGACAATGACCCAGCACATCCGCTACCAAACTTGCAGATGTAAAGGAGAAATGGAATCTTTCCCAAGAAGGAGAGATTGGCAGCTGGCAGGTAACTCAGATTTTCCAAATCCAGGGAGGATTCTGTTATGTACTGAGCTGAATCATAGAACAATAGAATCCTGAATCAGCAGTCTGATTGGTCCGCAGGAGCCACCCAATCCAACTCCAGGTGGAAGTGAATCCACAACCTGATTGGCCTGCAGGAGCAGCCAATCAGGCGGTTGGCAGAAGTGAATCCGCAACCTGATTGGCCTGCAGGAGCAGCCAATCAGGCTGCTGGCAGAAGTCAATCCACAAACTGATTGGCCCACAGGTGTAGCCCTGAAGTAGCCAATCACGCAAAGCCCATTGTATAAATAATGTATATAAGCAGATGGTTTTGGGGAAAGGGCATTCTTCTCTTCTTCTCCTTGATGACTAAGAGCTGAATAAAGAGCATGAAATTCACTCTCGACTCCGAGTATATTTCAGGTTCCTTGAGGATTGGTTTGACCACTGCCTCCTTCAAGCAGGCAGGAACCACCCTCTCTCACAGAGGCATTAATAATAGTAATAATAATTTATTATTTGTACCCTGCCCATCTGACTGCACACCTCTCGAGCATCATCTGCTATAACAGTGGAGTCAGTGTGATGGTGGACGCAAACAATTTTATCCTTCAAATGCTTTCCAAACCAGTTGCAGTGAGCTGCTGTTGGTTCTGCCACCTCGTTCAGGCCAGAAGGAGGCCCCACACTACCTGGAAAAGCTCTGCTGGACAGCACAATGAGGATGCAATGGAGGCAGCAAAGTATACCTTATTTACTTGCCTTCGCTGCCCCCAGGTAGGCTCAGAGATGAGCCCTCTCCAGGGTTTGATTGCATTCAACTGGAGCTTTCCTCCACTTGTGTTCCTTGTGAGTTATATTCTGATACTCAGAAAGAAAGTATTTTATTTCAGGGAAACAACCCACCCTTGCCTGTCTCACATTGCCTTTGCTGTTCTCGATAAGATGAAGAAGGGGAGAGTCCATTGGTTATTCAGTGCATGACAAGTCTGGATTTGAAACAAGACAGGTTGGTAAAGAGCCAGGGCATCTCTCTGTTAGTTGAGGAGAAAGGGAACAGGTAAGCACAGATGGTTGAACAGCTGCCTTCAAATTTAGAAAAATATCTTCTTTAATCCCTCCAGCTTCCTGGCTTTCTTTCCCCCTTTTTTGAGGGGGTGCCTAATTCTCCTTCTTAGCATAAAGCACTATGGTAAAACCCATTCTTTAATTCTCATTTCTTCCACATAACAATTCATCTCAGGTTTCACTGTATCGTTTCATTTGGACTTCTGCTGAAAATCCCTCAATATGGAGGCAAATAAACCTAGAGGAGTTAAACACAATTTGAAGGCAAAATGATTTTTTTAAAAGTCCTCCTCCCTTAGTTTAGGTAGAGCAAAGATACACAATTCAGAATACAGGTAGGTAGCCGTGTTGGTCTGGATCGAAGTAAAATAAAAAAATTCCTTCAGTAGCACCTTAAAGACCAACAATTCAGAATCACTCTGAAGTTCCTTCTCAAGAGGGGCCAGATTGCTTTGTCAGCCATGAAAGAAGGCAACTTGCTGTTTTCAGTTTTCTTTTTAACCCAATAGCTTTTGTTCCCCGCTTTACTCTCTGTAGCCCACAGAATAATCTCTCTTTCTGGAAGATTCAGGACAGACAAAAGGAAGCAGTTCTTCACATTGCACAAAGTTCACCTGTGGAAGGTGTAGCAAAGGCCAAGTATTTGGATGGCTTTAAATGAGGATTGGACAAATTCATGGAGGATAAGGCTATAGATGACTAATAGCAACAATGCTGTGTTCTACACACCTCGGTTGCTGAAAGGAGTATGCTTCCGGATTCCAATTGTTGGGGATCTCAAGAGGGGCAAGTGCTATTGTGCTCATGTTCTGCGGCCTTCTCAAAGGTGTTTGCCAGTGTGGAAGCAAAGTCCTGCAACCAATAAGGTTTTGGTCCGATCTAGCAGAACACTCAATATTATTTCATTCTGCACATTCACAACTCTCTGTGCCCACCTCTCTGTGAATTCAAGGAGTGGTATCATGTGACTCCTGGCTCCGCTCCCCAGAGGTGATTGTGGTAAAGGGAGATAGTGAGAATCAGAACTTCTTCAGAGTCATCTCCCCAGTCCACTGGGCCTTCCTGCTGCCACTGTTGCCACTGCTGAGACAGACAGGGGGCTTCAATGACACCTGGCTCTTAGAACCTTCCAGATCAAGGAAGGCACTGGGGTAATGCAAGTGGACAATAATGGATGCAAAAAAGAGAAGAAAAAGAATTTGAGGAGCACATCACTAAAAACGTAAAGACTTATAACAACAACAAAAAGTTCTAAATACATTTCTGGTTTCCTACAGGCCACTGGTTGACCACTGTAAGAACAGGATGCTGGAATAGATGGGCCATTGGCTTCATCCAGGAGGCTCTTCGCAGCATAGCTGCCAAGTTATCCCTTTTTTACAGGGATTTTCCCTTATGCTGAATAGGCTTCCTCGCGAGAAAAGCAAAAACTTGGCAGCTATGCTTCGCAGGTTCTTGTGCAGGAAAAACTGAGCTTGCTTTGACAGTAGAAAAGAAATATGTGGAATGGGGGAAATCTTCTCAAGTTACATTTGTGTTTCTCAACTGCTCAGACTCTTCTCTCTTCCATTCCCCACCCTTTGCCAATGGAGCTTAATAGCTTACTGTACGCGATGGGAAGTTTGGGCCAGGACTCAGGAGACCCATGCGCTCTTCTGAAGAAGACCTCCGGCATTGGTGCCAGCTCTGCTGACACTGCCGAGTGCATTGTCAAGAGTCCTCCAGGTAATACTCTTATTACATGTGTCATTAGAGGATTTTTGCCATTGCCGCTGCAGCGCCACAGACATTTTAAGTAGGTTATTCCATCACTTTGCCATTTTGATTATGACAACACCCTGACACCATCTTGAAATGGATTTTTGGAAAGAAAGGCTAACTGTCCAAAGAGGTCCATGCTCGCGCTAATTAAAATTGGCTTAGGTGGTACAACCTTCATAATTCCGGCGATGACTATGAAGGATGTGTATGTTGAAAGCCCTCTTTGCTCATTAGTGCTGTTCCTGTCAGACGCTGCTACCTGCTCTTTCCTTAATGAATGCTAAGCCATCTCTTTAGAAGATCGTGACGCTTCCTTGAACCGAGGGAACTGTCTTATTTCCTCCCAAGTTGGTTGAGAGTGAAATCAGGGAGTCACCTCTTTGACATTTCCCAACCTCTGTACTTATTTATCTCTTTGAGACCCTGTGCTCCAGAGATATCACTGTCTTAATTAAGAAGAAGGATGTGACCCTGGTAAATTGACTGATTTCATTGATTAAGGACTAGCTGTACAAGTAACATTGATTTTAACAGTGGGTCTACATAAATGTAATTGTTCGAACATGGGGCTGCATAATTATGGTGATGTACGAGAATAGTTGATTTGTCCTTTTCAACCTTCACTAGCATTCTTGTGCATGGTAATGTACTCGTTCAATTAGCAAAAAATCTTAAATGTTACAAAATGCCTTTTGTGAAGGCACATGGTAATCATTATGGTCTAATTTAATCCAACAGCATCAGACAGCTTGTGCCTCTTTATTTCCCTCATTTCCCTAGAATTGTCTGTTCTCACCTTTCTGGTGCATGCTGTTTGTGGCGCATGGGTGCAAACCCACAGATCTGCTACTTCCGACAAGAGGCAATGGTTTGATGCGGTTTCCTTTTGGGCTGCTCTGCAACAGTTACAGGTTCGTTTGTTTTTAAAGCTCCAGAACGGTACCTGGATGGAGTGTTGGACTTGATGAAGTTCAATAAACTGGCACTGGATCCTGACAAGACAGAGGTCTGGTGAGATGGCGCTTCTTGTATGTCTTGGAGATAAATCGATTGCTTGTTCTGGGTGGAATTGCACTCCCTCTGAAGGAGCAGGCTTGCAGCTTGGGGATGCTCCCAGCTCCATCATTGTTATGAAAGGCCCAAGGAGTTTCACCAGCTTCACCTGGTAGGACCAACTGCAACCATTCGTGGACCTGGATGGCCTGACCACAGTGGTCCATGCCACTGGTAACCTTGATTACTGTAGCATGTTTTATGTGGGGCTGTCCAAGTAGACCCCAGTTGATGAACTATGCGTGGAAGGACAATCGGGACTTCAAGGAAGAATGGGAATTATTTACATATTATTTGAAAGAGACTTAGATTCGCTGGCAGGGTTTGAATAAGCAAACACATTTTTTTCTTTTTATTAGTAGAATAGGAAATTTTTTGAATTGATATGTACAATATTATAACATGCAGAAATAATATGAATAGAGAAATCAGAAAAGGGACCTGAGGGAAGTCTGGGAGGGTGGGGAGGGGGAAAAGGGGGGAAAATGAAATTGGTTGTAAAATTGACAAATAGTATTGATTCGAATTTTCTTAATAAAATCATTTTTATTTTTTATTTTTTTAAAAGTGCTTCACTTTGGCTGGAATGTACACTGTTTTCGACTGTACAAAAAAGGGGGCTTAACAAAACTGAAATGTAGAGCTGTGCACATTCCAGCCCCATGTATGTGCAGGAGTCCTTTATCTGACAGTTTCTCTTCCAGCAATTCCCTTCACCAAGCATCCACACAGTGTTTTTCTTTCTTTCTTTCTTTCTTTCAGTTGCCTCTACATTTCAGGAGCAATTTAGTTATTTGGAGTGGAAGCTGCTAAAAAGGCAGCCGGGGGGGGGGGTGTTACCTTGTTGAAAATGATGCAGTTGCTTAGAGTACAATCCATCAAGGATGTGTCATAAGCCATGGTACATTATGGTTTGTGCCATCCCAACAGTGGCAGAGTTGGGAGGGAATGGGCCAGGAACACACTCCTGCCCTGGTTCAGCCACTTGTATTCAGTCTAGTGGCTTAGTCTGAAATCCATGTTTAGAATGAGGGCCAAATCCATGTTTAGAATGCTCTTCTTTGGTATTCACAGGTGCTGTCTCTATTGCCTTTTTGGTGTGCATTGAAGACTTCACACATCCACTGCTGCTCTCCCTGCTACCACAGCTTCTGTTTAAGAAAAGGGAAGGAGTATTGTTTTGGCTTTCAGCGATGCTTTTGGGGAAGGAAAAAGGCTAGCAGAGACAGGAAGTGGTTTTTTCAGAGCCCTGAGATTGGAACACAAACATTGCCAAAGTTCCTTTGATTTCTCTCTCTTTCTCTCAAGGTAACTCAACTAATTCCTGGGTTAATTTAAGGTGAGTTTCTGAGAGTTCACCCATCACTATGTTACCTTGTTTTAAATTAACATGAAGCAGACATCAAAGAAGAAATGGATGGATAGGTCAAAGGCTGATTTACTGCAGCATCCTGTTCTCACAGTGGCCAACCAGAGGCCTATTGGAAGCAGGACACAAAGACTCCTCCACTCTTTCCATCTGGGATTGCAAGAAACTGGTATTCAGAGATATTCTCTCACAATGGAGGTAGAAACTGTTCCTTGAGACTAGTAGCCATTGGTAGCCTTATCCTCCATGTATTTCTCTAATCCTCTTTGAAAGCCATCCAAATTAATGGTCATCACTGCATTTTATGGTTGTGAATGCACTGTGTGAAGACAAGCTTTCCGTTGTCTCCCCTGAAACCTTACTTTCTTTCCTTTTTATTGATTTGTCTCTCATATATATATATATATATATATATATATATATATATATATAAAAGATTTGGCTCAAAGATATATATAAACTAAAATGTAACCATGTCAACAGTAACAGAACCAAACACAGAGCATATTCAGTATATAAAAAAGCAAATTACAGAGATGCTGTTACATATAGCAAAATATACATAACTCGACCACAGTGAGGAGTGAATCATGGGATGTCTGCTTATATGACTATATATATAATCAGCTTGCATCAAAACTATCTGATTTGGCTTCGAATCGGACTACATATCTATGTCTGTCCAGACATTCAGATAAAACAATGTACCAAATATTAGTAAACCATGCTTTCCGTCAATGAACTTTTGATGATTTCCAGTATCGGATTGTTACCAACCTGGCTGCTGATAGTAACATAAGCACTAATACATGCTCAGTTGGCAGAGCATGATCATCTTAATCTCAGGGCCACGGATTCGAGCCCCACATTGGGCAAAAAAGATTGGATGATATGACCCTTGCGGTCCCAACTCTACAATTCTATGACTCTCTGATCTTAGATTTTATTTATTTATTTCCTCCACATCATGCATAACTGTATACACCTCTGTCTTGTCTCCTCTTATTTCCATTTTCTCTACACTAACCCCCCCACCTAAATGTTGTAAACCTTCCTCATGGGGTGTTGCGATACTTCTTTTGCAAGACACTCAAACTACTTCAGGCATTTGGCAAGTTTCAATGGTTTGCAACCATTGGCAATTTCCAATATCGCATGAATATCTATATGGTGAGTTTCTTTATTGATTTTCATTGGATTTTTTTTGATATATTTAGCTTTCTGGAGGACCCTCACTTTTTTTCTGGGAAACATATTGAGGTTCATCTTGTTCAAGTGTTGCCGGTTCTCTCTGGGATCCTCCAGGTTTTTCCTCAAGACTACAATCCCACCTTCTTAAGTTGGAACTTTGATTGAATCTAGAGTCTCGCCCATGCAAAACAGGTCCTCAAAGCTTTCTAATCACATCAAGCATTATTGTCACCTCTCTGTGCACACGCACAAACACACACACAAATTATGCTGAGAGAATGAAAACCAATTCTCCAAACAAGTCACTTAAAACTGGTGCAAACTCCTGCATGGATAACTTGAAAATCGATTTCCTCCCAGTTTGTACCGATTTGCCATAATACAGAAAGGAATCTATTTTAAACTAATCCCCCATTTAAACTACATTCTGAACTTCGCCAGCTCCCAAGGGGACCGATAATGATTGCAGAAGGTTTGGGTGGATTTAGAATTTTCTTTACTCTTTATCCATCTGGGAGCAAGCAAGTGAACTGCCCACAAAATTTATGGCATTGGTTAGGAAGCTGGTGTGTTCTGAATGCCGCTTATCAGCTTGGCTGAAGTAGTGTCCCTGTTAACATAGTTCAGTGGTCCCTTGAAAGAAGAAAATTCTTCAAGACAAGGTGCTAGAGTTCTGCTGGGGCTTGTTTCTATGATCAAGGTATTGAGGTTGTTATCCCAGAGCTTTTTGCCAGCAGATCTCTTGGGCCAAATCTGGTTGTCAGTTGCCAACCCATCAGAAAAAAAGGAGGGGTGTCATCAAATAAGTGGCAGCAGTGGCAAAGGAGCAGTGGCGAAATCTGTCAATTTCACCTTTTCTCGGTTTTTCTTTTCTTTTTTCAATCTCCAGTTCCATTGCCCACATTTCCACATCAGCCTGCAACTTCTTCTTCTTTTAAAAGTCTTCAAACACACACACTTATTTTGCAATAAAATGCATCCTCCCCCTGAAAGAATTGGATATATTTTTTGTTCCATCAGACTTTCCTAGATGGAATGAATTAGTCTCTGCTAAGGGTGTGCCTATTTGTATTTTTTTTTCCTTGCTTGCTTTTTGTGTTTTCTTTAACTGCTCTTCAGCTGTTTTTATTGTACATTGGCTTGAGACATATGTGTGGAATATGAAATAGTAATAAGAATAAGAATTAATAACTAATAATAATAAGGTTTGTATGTTATTTCCTCTAATATACACTTTTTGTATGCCTTTATTTTTGGGGGGTGGAAAATTGCAACACAAAACTTGGAGGAGATTTGGATTTCTAAGGATAGCTGAGTTTCAGTTTATGTCTTGGTCCATGCAAATGAGGGAAAATATGGGGGAAATAAGAAATGGAGAGACACTGAAATTGACAGATTTGTCCATCCCTGAAGTGTGTATATCCCTGAAGTTTCTCTCTCTCTCTCTGTGAATTGCACAATAACTTCCCACCTAATCATCTCCTGGTCCTGCTTCTACCACTCTCCAGTAACAGCAATCAGCTCCAGCCTTTCCTGATGCTAAAAGTAAGCCATAGACATTGAATTTCCTTGTCAGATATACCTGGCAAGGTGACTTTAGCATCCTCCCATCGACCTGCTGAGTCCTGTGTTAAAGAATTGCCATCCATTTGCCATTGTCTGACAAACAAGAAGCTGACTCAGCACCTGGAGGCCCTGCTCTTTTATTGACTTTCTGATGTGGCAGCAATGGGTTGAGGGGTTGTGTGCACATTTACAGCACTGTGCTTTTACTGAGCGAGACCTTGGCACTAACCTCCACTCTTGTTAATCAATGACCTCTCTCTCAACTTCTGAGAGCTTTGACGCTTCACACTAGTTGACGGTGCCTGGATGCTTCACCCCTGTTTAGGCCAGCCAATGGGTTCTGTTGTCCGACCTGGATATCACGAGGTTTTGCTTGATAATAGGCCTTTCAGTACCAGCTACCGGGGAACCTGAGATGAACCACAAAATAACATCCAATCAGGGGGAAAGGGGTGAATACATCAGAAACAAGGTAGGGAAGAAAGATCTACATGGGGTCAAAGGTGGGAGGAAACCAGCAGTGCTTCCTATTTGCCAAGAGGCCACTGTAGAGACGGCATGGCGGGGGACCATAATCCTACCCACTATGATTCCTTTAAAAATCTGTGTATAAAAAGCAATTTTCAAAAATAGTAAATGTAAGTAATATTGGTACTACACACGAGGTGGGCCAAGGACTGTTGTCATTCGTTGTTTCATAACAGCTTATAGATGCTTGGAAAAGCTACAAAGGGTAGTGCCTTTTGTACTGGGTACAAATGCTTTTAGAATAGTCCAGGAAGTGGCTGCACATTGCTTGCTGTGTAATTACAGTGATACCTAGGTTTATGAACTTAATCCATTCTGGAAGTCCGTTCTTAAACTGAAACTGTTCTTAAACTGAGGCATGCTCATAGCTGCCAAGTTTTCCCTTTTCTCGCGAGGAAGCCTATTCAGCATGAGGGAAAATCCCTTAAAATAAGGGATAACTTGGCAACTATGGGCGTGCTTTCCCTAATGAGGCCTCCCGTCGCTGGTGCCCTTCTACCATTCAGCTTCCGTTCTTAGACCAAGGTAAAGTTCGCAAACCGGGACACTACTTCCGGTTTTGCAGAGTTCATAAACTGAATAGTTCATAATAATAATAATAATAATAATAATAATAACAATTTATTATTTATACCCTACCCATCTGGCTGAGTTTCCCCAGCCACTCTGGGGAACAGAACATTAAAATGCAACAATCTATTCAACATTAAAAGCTTCCCTAAACAGGGCTGCCTTAAGATGTCTTCTAAAAGTCTGGTAGTTGTTTTCTCTAAACAGGGCTGTTCTTAAATGGAGGTACCACTGTATTTGCACAGTGGTAAAAGTTAGCTGCCTAGCAATCACCTTTTTTCTTATGTGTCCAGTTATACAGGAAGTACAGGAAGTGACACTCAGCTGCTTCCTGCATACCCCACAAGTGTCGCAGAAAAACTGGGACACCCCACCCCCCGTAAGAGCACAGCAGCCATTTTGGTCACCGTGATCTCATGTGATTTTGCACTGAGATTTCATCCAGGAAAAAGCGGGGGTTATTTTCCAGGGCTGTGATCTTGTGTGGGTCACATGACTTGCACTGGAGCACAGATAGGTAGATGTGCACCCCAGTTTTGGGACTCAACCCGTGGGAGGGTATGCTTCCTGGTGTAGCACTGTTATGAGGCACAACATTTAGTAGTTTCCACAAGCAGCTTTAAATTCTCAAGACAAAATGGGAAATCTCTGTATTCCATTCTGAGTTCTGATTTGAGGGGTGTGAACCAAGGGACTTCGTAAACTGCTAAGCAAACAAAATCCTGAAAATCACCACAAGTGAACACTTTCTCATGAGTAGCTGAACACAAATGCAATTGACTTGTACCCAGGGACAACATAACCTGTGAATCATGGTGGCTATTATAGGTGAGAGGAACCCCTTCCACAGAGTAGAGGAAACAACCAGGCAATGGGTTGCCTGACTCTCCTGTCAATGTTTGGATTTGGGTCAACCACACATGGCAAATATTTGGTTCACTTCTAATTTAGTTCTTGCAATGCAAAGAGGCAAGGGAGTTGCATTTACATTCCTTTGCGCCTAAGTTGGGTGTTCCAGATTGCCCACAAATCAGATGTGATTAATATAGGCAGAGGATGGTATGAAGATAAAGCACACAGGGATTCATCTGCTTACATGTGCAGAACGCTGATTATAAATTGGATGAGTTTCTATTGCCATGGCAGGATAACCCTGAACTTCATTGTGTCTAATCAGAAATGTTATGCTCAAAATCCTGAGAGAATGAATATAGATTTAAAAGACATTGGCCTTCAATGAAATTGGAGGTCAAGAAATGTATGATGAACACCCACACACATGAAAATGTAGGGGGCAATGGAATATGTAGACTTTGACACCACAGCAGGGCCTCATCTACTCTGAAAATTAGGTTTCTTTAATTCAATTGAAATAAAACTGATTGGTTTTAGTTTTTGTGATTAACCTATTTCATATTTATTGACTCCTGGATCTGATTGCTTATTTATCTTGTTTGTTTCACTGTTGTGGATTTAAAGGGGGGGAAAGTATTGTGAGCCCCAATTTGCAGAAGAAAGACAGGAAATGGTGAAATAAAGCACAAAGGTGATTCAGTTTCATGGGCGGCATCGAGTCATGTCCTCCCACTTGCTCAAAAGAAACTTACTTGTCAATTGGGACTTCGAAGTTCCTCTTCTCCCTTTAGTACATCCCTGAAATCTTCTCTCTGACCCTTCAGAGCAGATTTGGGGGGCATGGCAAGGTGCTGAAGGGTGAGGAGAGGGAGAAAGGAGAATCTGTGTGCGCCATGTGTGCTCATGCAAGGCTGGATTTCAGAGAGAGGAAAGATGGACTCTGCATGCTGCCTACTTTACGCAAATCAAGGCAATTTGCTCATATTATTTGGCATATTTTTTGAAGCATGAAGGGGCAGTGCTTATGAAAGTTTTCTAGAAATGTCCTTGTACATTTGAGCATATATCCACAACCATGCTCTACAAGGAAGTGTTGGATACCAAAAAAAAAAATCACAAACAATGAGTATAATTTGCTTCTTTCCAAAAATCAGCAAATGGCAAAACCACCACCCCCATCTTTTTTTTCCCCTCAACCAGACAATTGCAGGTAAGTTTAGGCACTTTTGCTCTTTGTCATACTGTGGTCATGCATTCCTTGTAGTTTTGTTTGAAACTATTTTTGTTGCACGATCACGCTGGCATCCTACCATACATGAACATCCTTTTCCTTCCATGATGGAACTTCACCATCCTGTGGCCACGCTCACCCTCAAAATCTGCTTCAGACAATCTCCAGGCTTCTGGACAGGAGTGCCAACTTGAATAAAAGTTGGGGCGGGGCAGGAAAGCCCCACCCTGCATAATCGATCACATGATGTGGTGCACACACACCATTTGAATGGCAATGCCCATCAACTTGGGAGAGGCAGGCTCCTCAAATATTTTATTGGGGGGGGGGACAAAGCCCCCTCGGCCCCGTTATTGGCTCCTATGCCTCTGGAGAAGGTTTTTTTTTTGGGGGGGAGCCACAGAGAAGCCTGCAGCTTCTTTCCTACTGGTCAGGGGACACATTTGAATTTCACCCAATGGTTGCATATTTTAGTATGGTTTTCCTTTGTTTCATTTTTTAAAAAGTGTTCCAACAATGTAGACCTGTAAATGTCTACTCACATGTAAGTCTCATTGAATTTAATGGGACTTGCTCTAGTGGTAATATTAAAACAGCAGGTGCACAGAGCCACTGTGGTGCAGTAGTTAGCATATTGGACTAGGAAACCAGGGTTCAAATCCTCGCTCTGCCAAGAAGAAGAAGAAGAAGAAGAAGAAGAAGAAGAAGAAGAAGAAGAAGAAGAAGAAGAAGAAGAAGGAGGAGGAGGAGGAGGGTTTGGACTTGATAGCCTGCCTTTCACTCCCCTTAAGGAGTCTCAAAGCAGCTAACATTCTCCTTTCCCTTCCGCCCCCACAACAAACACTCTGCGAGGTGAGTGAGGCTGAGAGACTTCAGAGAAGTGTGACTAGCCCAAAGTCACCCAGCAGCTTCATGTGGAGGAGCGGAGACGTGAACCCAGTCCACCAGATTACAAGTCCACTGCTCTTAACCACTACACCAAAGCTTACTGGGTGACTTTGGACCAATTGCTGCCTCTCAGCCTACCTCACAGGGTTGTTTTGGGGATTAAATGAGGACGCATGAACCATGTAGCACCTTGGAGAAAAAGGTAGGATATGAATTCAATAAATAAATATAATTTGTGTTGCTTTTTCAATATCTGTACTTTATGAATCTAATTATTTCAGGTGGGGTTACATTAAGGTAATGAGATAAAAATATATATTCCATGTCTCACTTTTTTGCATCAAGGGGAGTAGGAACCACAATTTTTTAAATACAAAAATAACCTTATGCAGAACAATTTCTGTATAGCAGATACCTAAAAAGCTGTCAAATACCACTGTTAACTATAGTAATTTATTCTATAATTTAATGTAAGCCTGACCTCTGTCACAAGTTAATACACCATGAAGAATAGTGTGCAAAAACAGCTTATTAATGAATTGGAAGAATAATGTGACATTGTTTTTGCCATGTTCTTGTGAAATATCTTAATACCAGAGTTAGCAGAGCTGAGACAATTTTCACTATGTAATTACGTCTTGTCCATATCTTGCTAACTTGTGCTGTGATTAAGAGACTTTTTTTTAATTATGCCATCCAGAGACAGTTGTTTAATTTCTTTGCTGGGGTGGGGAGAGAATCACACTAGGCATGATCACTGTAATGTTTAGTCGCGTTTATGTACGTGTGTATGTATATATGAGAAATCATTGTGATCATAATGGCCTGGTTGACTGATTGACAGCTCAGGTTAGCTTTGCTAGACCCAGGCTGGCTGTACTAGACACAGACTGCTACCAAAAAAATCCATGCAACTTGCAAAAGAAGGCTGTTAGGCACTGCTTTCCCCTTTCTCCTTTCCCCGCCTTCTCCAATCCCTCCCCTCACCCATGATGCACCTGGAAAACCCAGCTATAGTACAAATGACCAGAAGAGAGATTGCAGTGGAAGAAGAAGACAAGAAGAGTTTGGACTTGATATCCCGCCTTTTACTCCCCTTAAGGAGTCTCAAAGCTGCTAACAATCTCCTTTCCCTTCCCTTCTGTGAGGTGAGCGAGGCTGAGAGATTTCAGAGAAGTGTGACTAGCCCAAGGTCACCCAGCAGCTGCATGTGAAGGAGAAGGGAAGCGAACCCGGTTCACCAGATTACGAGTCCACCGCTCTTAACCACTGCACCACCCTAGGGGTTGGTTATCCACAATCCTACCCATGACATTTCCTAGGGATAAGGTAGAAATGGGTTCAGCTTGCATCTCAATGTAAGCCTTCCTTAATTTTCAGTTCTTGAAACAACAGGACACAAACACCATCTTTCTTCTAAATTTGAACTTCTCTGGATTTTGTGGTGCAGCCCTCCAACCGACCCAAAATATGTACAAAAATGCAAATATTAGGGGAAATTGGCATTTTTGTTGTTGTTGCCCTCCGTCTCAAAAGACAATCCAATGTACCCCTAGAGTGAAGTCAAATCACTGGAGAGTCACAGCCCCCACTGCGGCGGCGGCAGAGACTGGAAACTCAAAACTGCTGTTTCCCACATTGTTTTTTATGTGTTAGCAGCACCAAAGGGGCCTTCCCGGGGCACAAGCCTGGGCAATAAGTTTGGAGGTCCTGGAATGCCCAGATGACAAGACCCTACTGTCCTCAGCCTTGCTGATGTGGTCCAAAGGAAAGCAGAGCAATACACTTGGCACCAGCCTGCTGCAGGAGATGCCAGAAGGAGGTGTACAAAACGCTTTCAAACTGCCTTAGGGGCTCAACTCTGGATTTGTATAGGGTTTTTTCCCTTAGCCTTTTCTTTTCCTGAAGATGTCCCACAAGGCAGCAGATACAGATTTTTCCCTCAGGGTTTACTCCCAAAGCCTTTCTCATGAATGAGTACCTTGGAAGTCAAACGGAATCAGTTCCGAAAGTCCGTTTGACTTCCAAAATGTTTGACTTCCAAAGTGCGGCTTCTCATTGGCTGCAGCAAGCTCCTGCAGCCAATCAGAAGCCACAAAAGCTCCATTGGATGTTCGGCTTCCAAAAGAATGTTCGAAAACTCGAACACTCACTTCCGGTTTTTTATTGTTCATTAGCCGAAACGTACGAGTTCTGGGGCATTCAAGAACCAAGGTACAACTGTATAACTGAAAGGCAGCAGACGTTTTGGGTCAGAGTTTTCCTTCTCCTAGATGGGCTACCTTCCCAGATAGACAAGCCCCACCTGCCCCTCACTTCCCTCTACAGCAAGTGTGGAAGCCGCCTTCTTGACTGTTGGACCCATGATCTCATCGGCTCAATCCACCAGAGTCTATCTTCGCAAACTACCCCAATAGGAGCATGGTGTGTTCCCCACCAGAAGTACTACCCTTCCCTTCACACCCCATACACTCAAAATGTGTACAAAATTGCAAATATTATGGGAAATCAGTGCTTTTCCCCCAGGGGGTACTCAAGGGTATGTAATACCAGCACCTTGTTGTTGTTAAAAAGTGTGGCACTTACTGTAACAACTTCATGGTGAGTAAAAAGGTAAAGGGACTGCTGACCATTAGGTCCAGTCATGACCGACTCTGGGGTTGCGGCGCTCATCTCACATTATTGGCCAAGGGAGCCAGTGTACAGCTTCCAGGTCATGTGGCCAGCATGACTAAGCCGCTTCTGGCGAACCAGAGCAGCGCACGGAAACGCCGTTTACCTTCCCGCTGTAGCGATACCTATTTATTTACTTGCACTTTGACGTGCTTTCGAACTGCTAGGTTGGCAGGAGCAGGGACCAAACAACGGGAGCTCACCCCGTCACGGGGAGGTCCGAGTTTGCCTATGCCTATATTGTTTATTTACTGACTCTTTTAAAGGTGCCACATAATACCCATTCCACATGTGTAAGAAATTGATCTTTTAGTGTGGCAGAACCTATACTTTGGAACTCCCTGCCTCTTGACTTCTGGCAGTTGTCTGCACTGTGCTCTTTTCGGTGCCTGTTGCTGCATGGTGGATCAGAAAAGCTGTGCACAACCTACTTATATCACAAACTGACGTGGCAAAGTGTTGGAAAAAACAAAGAAGAGGGAGAAACAGAAACGATCACACATCCATCCCAACTCCTTCTATGCAAAAATCCAAGGCAAAAAAAACTTTAGGAATGCCCTAGGATTGCTGAGGTTTCTGGAAGTCTTTTTGAATTTAGAGGAATCTGCTTGTTGTTGTTTAGTCATTTAGTCGTGTCCGACTCTTTGTGACCCCATGGACCACAGCACGCCAGGCATGGCGCTACGGAATCTGCTACAGAAGTTGAAAAAGTTCGGCTCTGCTGAAGTGACTGGCTTTCTCTGTTCCAAAACATGTCTTGCATTTCACAGAAAATGCAGCTGGAGGTGTCATCATGACTAGGCATTTTTTATAGTGCAATAAAATTTGAGAGTCACCATAAATTCTGATTGCTAAAAAACTCTGGCATTTATAGCATCGTCTACAAGGACATATTTTAAAAACGCTATTCAGGATCAATGTGGCAAGTTTTATTTAGTTTAAGAAGTAAGATCAGAAAGCCAAACATTGACTCTCCTCCTTCTGCAGAGAGAGAAGATAGAGTGACACCATTTGAAGGGAATGAAGGAATTGGCGATGGGTGTTTTTCATTTTTAAAAATAAATAAATCCTAAGCAAATTCATTAGTCCCCCAAAGTGTGAAATCCTCATGCCTTATTCAAATGAAACTATTAATTAAAACCCATAATTAGCATTTGCCAAATTATGTCTAATACAGATTGTTAATAATAGTATCATGTATCAAGGATGCAAGCACATTATAGCATTGCTTTGAAGTTTCAGTGTGCATGTAATTGATTTGCATATCGTTATTTTGATGTGAGGTCTCAGTGCTATGGGCAACTGTTGGCTGAATACATCTCTTTTTTTATTTAAAAAAAAAGGAGGGGGGGGACCAGCATTCATAATGCATTTGATAAAGATTTGTTCCACTTTGGATTTTCAAACCTATAGGAGATTGCATTCTTTTACAGCAAACTGCAAAAAAGGGAGGGGGGAGCCTAGCAAGCTACCTTATACTGAGTCAAACCATTGAGCCATCTAGCTCAGCAGGCCGGCCCAACTATGAGGCAAGGTGAAGCAACTGCCTCGGATGGCAGGAGCCTCAGGGGCAGATGATCCTGATGTAGATCCTTCTTCCTTCCTTGTTCCTGATGTAGATATTTACTTACCCCTTCTTCCCTGGCAGGGAGGGGGGCGTGCCCTTTGGTCATACCTGCCAAGTCTCCCGCTGAAAAATGCGGGATCAGCAGCAGCGCGGCATCGGAAGTTGTGTAGAAGCGACTTCTGGGGCCGCTCTTCCCATGTGTGGGCACTGGAAATAGGGCAGAGCGGCACCGGAAGTTGCTTCTACACATGCTCGGCTGCCATCTTGGTGGTGGCCGCCGAGCATGCGTAGAAGCAACTTCCGGTGCCGCTCTGCCCAATTTCCGGTGCCCACACATGGGCAGAGCAGCACCCAAAATGGAGGCTCCCTGGCAGGTAGGAAATCCGTGGGATTTCCGGGATTTTTCTCCATTCAAGAGAACAGCGGGAAACAGATTAAAATCCAGGGGTTTCCCACAAAAAACGGGATACTTGGCAGCTAAGCCTTTGCCTCAGATGCCGAAGTGCCAACATTGTAGCTCAGTATTGTATACAATGACTGGTAGAAGCTCTCCAGGGTTTCAGGCTGGGAGTTTCTCCCAACCTTTCCCAGATATGCCAAGGATTGAACTGGGATGTTCAATCCTTCTGCATGCAATACAGGTGCTGTACTGCTGAATTACAGTCTTTGCCCAGGATCAGCAGAGGTGTTCCCAACTGGCATTTCCTTTGTGATCCTTGGTCATCACTTCTTTTCTCGTCACCCCATTTCTGAAGGGATGAGATTTGCATCCTGACCAGAGAATAAACAGATGAGACACCTTTGGCTGCATAACAATGAAGTGGATAGAGGTGTGTTTCTCTCCCTCTCTCATAATACTAGAAATTGGGGGCATTCAATGAAGCTGAATTTTGGAAGGTTCAAGACAAAATAAAGGACTTCTTCCCATAACACATGATATCTATCTATCTATCTATCTATCAATCATCATCTATCTATCATCTATCTATCTATCTATCTATCTATCTATCTATCTATCTATCTATAATTTTTAATTGATTTTTACACATTTTCCCCAGCATACCATTCTTTTAAACATCATTTCAAATTCTTTGGCTCTCTCAGCCTGAGACTTCCTGCAACCTCGACTGATGGTTGCTATAAATAGTTACTACGGTTATTTTATTATTTTATTACTATAGTTTTTTCCATAAATTCAAATTTCTATGAGGTTTCTTGAGGTTTTTGCAGAACTATAGCCTCTCCTTACAATTGCCCCTGTAGAGAAGGCCGCCACTAAAACACTACAGACATGTGGAATGCGCATGCGTGCAATCATGCAAGGGTGAAGGAAGGGAGGGAAGAGTCAAGATATGGGCAGCCCAGTGAAGGGAGTCATAACTACTGCCTTACCCAGCTGCTCCAAAGCATCCCACTACTAGGCATGTTTGCCAGGCCATACTCAAAATTTGCCTCTTGTTGAGCACATGGTCGTTTTTCTCAACATAGTGTACCTCCAAAGGGCCAGCCCTGCTTTTAGGTGGAGTGAGCAAACCACCCGAAGTGACAACAGCAGCAGCTCCTGATTTTTCCTTCTGAGCCCACAGCATAGCTGCCAAGTTTTCCCTTTTCTCGCGAGGAAGCCTATTCAGCATAATGGAAAATCCCTTAAAAAAAGGGATAACTTGGCAGCTATGGCCCACAGTTGTCCTTCCCTGTTGCCATGTAGCCTCTCCAGGAATTGACCTGCAACAGGATATCTAGTGATGGTGAGAGGCAGATGATACATCCAGCAGAGATTGATTAACAGCCTGCACAATTTTTGTTCTCATGTGAAATTCTCCTGCGAAAGTCAGTGATTTTTTTTAAAAAAAGACTCTTTTATTTTCCTTGATATGTTGTTAAAGATTCTTCTGAGCAAAACCTTCCAAATTTGCCTTGACAGTAGCTTCATATTAAAATAAAATAAAAACCCATTCACAACTCTTTCACTGATTAGCTGGACTGTAACTGATTTATCAGATAGAATAATTAATTTTTAAAAGCCTTTTAAATTCACTAAAAAGCTATATCCACTTAATGGAACAACTTTTTTTATTACTTAAAAGTAAATTAATGATTATAAAAACTGTGGATGGTGGGCACTAGGAGATGACAGGAACGGATTCCATAATTTTTTTCCCCAGGATTCTCACATCCAGTTTGTTCCTTTTTGATTTAACTCCAGTTGCAAATTCCAGACCACAGGGGGGGGGGGGGAAGAAACCAGAACTTATATGCAATAACAAACTGGTAAAATATTGAGGGGTGGTGGTGGTGACCCTTCTGAGTAATACCTCCCCCCCCCCACCATCTGACTATACATAAGGGTCTGGTGACTTCTGTTTCAGTGTATCTGAAGAAGTGTGCATGCACACGAAAGCTCATACCTATGACAAACTTAGTTGGTCTCTAAGGTGCTGCTGGAAGGATTTTTTTTAATTTGTTTCGACTACGTCAGACCAACACGGCTACCTACCTGTAACTACCAAAAACAATTATTTCAAACCATTATTGTTCCTGTTAGACATGCTCAGTGCTTTTTTTCTGGGGGTATGCAGGGGTACGCATACCCCTAAACATTTTGTGAATCTACGTTTGGCCTCATTGAGGGGCAGTATTTCAATATGAGTAGGAAAATGAGAGTACCCCTAAGCATTCTTTCGGGGGGGGGGGAGCACTGAAGAAGCTTATTTGGGTGCAAATCTCATTGAACACCATAAACCTCCTAGCAAATGTATAGGACTAAGCTTGGGAGTGGTTATTTATTGGTAGATGAGCTTAGGAACAGCTAGGGATAGGGAGAACAATCAATGCCATGTGTGTTCATCCATAAATCTATTCATTCCTGTATCCACATTAATCTGTGATTTGAGTCCACATTAAAATTTGCATTTCCTGCAAGTTCTAAGCGTCGCTAAACCCATGCTTTCAAGAAATTAAAAGAGTTTTGAGTTTAGAAATTCCAGGTTTGCTGCAAGTCTCATCATCAAAACCATGCTTTCAAAAATAATAATAAAAGGGTTTCTAATACCATAAGGGATTTTTTGAAAATAGATAGTCTGATGCACATTTCTTTCTTAACTTACTGCCCTCCCCATACTGAAACCTCTTCTAAAGAAAAAAGCCAGGTAGAGCCACAGTTCTTATTTACAGTATGCAAAGGGAGAGATAACCACTATCCCAGAGTATTTAACCAAACCATGAAAGCAGTGAAGAAAATGAGCTTCGGGGCAGACTCAGACATTCTGAATAAGAGCGAGCATTAGAGTGAAGGGGAAACGGCCCAACTAATGAATGCACAAGTTAGATACATACTGAAAAAGTCATGCGGGCAAGGCAAAGTGGTAATAATTCATATAGCCACTGATGGCGGTGGTGTTTCAGAGGTAACATTTTTACAAGGTTAAGCTGTCTTTGAACTTTTTCTATGAAATATTATGTGCAAACACCTCTTTTCTCTCTCACACACAAATCTGTCTTGTTCTTTCTTCCTGCATTAAAAATAAAGCCATTCCATTAGGGTGGCTGCAAAACAAAATGTCTCACTTCATTAATGTTTGTCTTTTCTCATATTCCATCTACACCACTTCCCACCCACCCCCCTTTTTCTTTTGCAATGAATGCATCAGTCACCCCTGTTTGCCTCTGCAGCCCTTTTCTAACAAACCTATCGCCATTTAAACACAGCCTTATTCCCCCAACCTGTTCACTGATCTGAACTATTCTGTGGTGTGTTCTTTCTTTGGGGCATGGAAATTAGTTATTCTTATCATGGCATGTGAAATTTTCAAGTTGGAGACACCTCTTGGATCAGCCCCATAGGCTTGTAAGAAGGGTGTTGTCAACGTGATGAGACTCTCAATAAAATGCATTTGAAAATAAAATAAGCAGTTATTGATTGTCTACTGTGGAGAGCCTCAAAGCTGTTCAGAGAAGCTGGTGCCTAGTAGAATATAGGAGCAAGGGAAGCCTGCAGAAGAGGAGAGGCTATTGGCAGTGCAAAATGGAGTGCTTTGTTATTATTATATATTATTATTATATATATCTGTGAGGGACAAGGGATACAGGGAAGTCCCTCCCATCTTAAGTTCCAGCCCATCCCCAAGCGCTGGGGAGAGCAGGGAGAGCTCTGCCTCCAGCGGAGAGTCAGGAAGTGGTGTCCGAGGCTCAGGCAAGGTTGCGGAGCCCATGCCCCAGGTGGGACAGGAAGGTGTGAGCACGGGGGGAAGGCCAATTCCCCCAACTCCGGAATTGCGACGCAAACGTAGGGGGAAGAGGCTGGGTCTCCCAAAGCTTCTTTGCTGGAAGAAAACACACCAATCTCCATTCGGAGGTTCTGACACCTCACCGTAAGCATGTATATAGATCGTTCTGACCACTGTAAATAATCAGCACTTAATAAAAGTCTAAAAAGACTATGCTGCGAGGAGTCGTTACTCTAGAGTAGCCACATCACCGCCTCTGACAATATCCCTCCAACATTTCTCCGATGAAAATAGGTCCACACTATTCCATGATAATAAAAAAATAAAAATCATATTTATACCCCTCCCACCTGACTGGGTTGCCCCAGCCACTCTGGGCAGCTTCCAACGTATATAAAAACATAATAAAACATTAAACATTTTAAAACTTCCCTATATAGGGCTGACTTCAGATGTCTCCTAAAGGTTGTATAGTTACTTATCTCCTTGGCTCGGGGGGGGGGGGGTCACATAATTCCATACTCTCCAACATTTGTCCAATGAAAATAGGGACACAACTAAGGAAAAAGCAGTGTTCATAGATATGGCAGTGGTTCTAACCACACACCCACACATTGACATCACCACCTATGTTGTAGGAACAGAGCTATCAGGGAGGCATAAATTCACCATAGTCGTTCACTCTAGACTTTAAACATAAGTTGATCTGTGTGCTGGAGTCTAAGACAGGATCTGCATACAAACAGTGTATGGAAAACTGCTCTACTGTTTTATGGAGCAGCGATATTTTGTTTAATGCCTTTCAAGTGTCATAAAATGGCATTAGAAGAATTTGTTATTTGGCTGCTGAACAATCTGAGCACCGGCGTTAACTCATCATAACACAGCAACTTTGAATGTTCAAGCACCATAAAATTTGGATATAAATAAGCCAGATCGCCCAAATGAAATTAGAGTGTCATTTTGGCCCTTCAAAAGCCACAATATACTTTATGGATTCTAGATGTTAGCTCGCCCTCAATCACATATTCTTATTAATCAAATTTCACCCCACCTTGTCCCCCAGACTCTCCATCCCCTTTGCATTCACAATTTTGTGAGGTTTAGACTGAGAAATGGCAGTCGATGTCACAAGAGAACCCAGTGAACTTCAAGATTGAGTGTGGATTTGAACCTAAATCTCCCAGGCCAAAGGCCAGCACTCTACAAACTACCACAATGGCTCAGTAATGTTTGAGATGGTGCAGTTTATGAATAAGCTGATGCTGGAGAAAAGCACTCCAATCTACTTATTAGTATTAGGATTAGAATTAGTATGCATATCTCACACCCCTGATCCAATTTGGGGCTTGACCCAGTGCTTTGCAGCAACCCTCATCCAGCTTGGGACAGTCAAGGCCTGATGTGGCCTGGTTCCAGGCCCAGAATGGATTCGGGCCCTTGCACTGTTATGAGGTTGGGGGTTCGAAGGAAACATGCCTTGCTTTCTCCTCCCTCCTGACTGTATGCTTAACCAGGGTTTTAAACCCTAGTTAAACATGCAGCCAGGAGGGGAGAGAAGGACACACTCCTCTCCTTTCATTGTCAACAGACCACCTTCCTTTTGACAGTCCCAGACATTTGGACCCCAAGCTGATCCATGACACGTCCACACAATACATTTCAAGCACTAATATACCATTTTCACAGTTATAAAGAATCCTGAGAATGGTCATTTTATTAAGTGTGCTGACCTCACAGAGCTATACACTTAACAAGCTATGACCCCCAGGTTCTTCTAAGACTGCTAAAATGGCATCACATTGCTTTAAATATATGGCGTAAATAGGACCTAGAAGTCTCAGACCGATAGGATAGCTCACCATACCCCTCAACTGCCCTATTTTAAGTGGGGCATCCGAGAGTTACAGAAGCCAATCCAAGCTTCTGATTAGATCCCAAAATGTCCCTTTTTGGGGTTGAGTTTCCACACCAGAGCGCCAGACCAAAAGACGCTCGCTCTGGCCTGAGTCAGCTGGGTCACGCCAGAGCACTGGAGTGAAAGATGCTCTTTTCTCACTCTGTCGTGAATTAGTTGGGTCATGTCAGTGCAATGGAATGAAAGCTGCCCCCTTTCTTTTGCTCTCACGAGACCAAAAACCCAAACATCTTTTGGTCTCGCACTCTCGGGCAACTCGTGACCGAAAAAGGAGTGTCCCGATTTTGGTCCCAAGAACGTTGGAGAGTATGTTTCACAGAAGACAGTCCTGAGGACAGTCAAATAGCAGTCTTCTAATTTAAGCAGTCCTCTGTTTGGAGGGATGTCTCTGGCCCAAATCCATTTTAAAAATGAAGAACTAGAAGAAGGGTGAGCAGAGGCAGTGGAGTAGCATGGGGGGCTGGGGAGGTGTTCCCTCATTGAGGGAAGCCATGCCCGGGCTTTGGGGTTAGTGCATAGGCAGCAGAAGCAGCTGCTCCACTCTTGGCTGAGGCCTGACCTGGGGGTGGAAGCATCAAGAGGTGGCAGCGCAGCCTCTCTCCGATGCTGCAGTGATGCTGCAATCCCCTGCAATCACCCATCGGCAGCAGTACTGTAGATGATGGATGAATGGCCATGTCTCCTCATGGGGCCGAAGCTTGTCCCTCCATGCGCCTGTCACACCAAGGGAGAAACAAGCTCCATCAACCCTGCTTCTGTGGGGCACTGTGGCCAAGGGAGCTGCTGGTGTGTGGTGGGCTCCTCCCTCCGAGCCTTATCCCCAGTGCCCCCTGGCAGAAATACACACCTGCCCCGGGCGCTACAGGCTCACACAACACCACTGAGCAGAGGGGCCTTGAGTTAGCACCTGGAGAACAAGACTGAGCAGGCAACTATATCACCCGCTCCCAATTTTCCTCTATACTGTAATGAAATTATAATAACAGTTTCAACATTTTAGTTACAGGTAGGTAGCCGTATTGGTCTGCCATAGTCGAAACAAAATAAAAGAAATTCCTTCCAGTAGCACCTTAGAGACCAACTAAGTTTGTCATTGGTTTGAGCTTTCGTGTGCATGTGGTATCTGAAAAAGTGTGCATGCACACGAAAGCTCATACTAATGACAAACTTAGTTGGTCTCTAAGGTGCTACTGGAAGGATTTTTTTTTTATTTAGTTTCGACATTTGCATCTCTATGTGGCATATGCAACTTTTGTCCTCTTTTCTTTTGGTGATATATCCCCTCTCTCTTTTTATGACAAATAAGGTTGCAACTTACCTTCCAAGTCCCGGACTGCAGAATCCAGGACCGGCAGCCGTGTGACACCAGAAGTTGCGTTGACGTAACTTCCGGTGTTGCTTTGCCCTTCTATGGGCACCAAAAATGGCCGCAGACGACACCGGAAGTCACCACTATGCACTTCCGGACATGCGTAGATGCGACTTTTGAAGCCGGCAGCAGCCATTTTTGGTGCCCATAGAAGGGCAAATCGAAAAAAAAAATGGCCGCCGGCAGGAGAAAATAATGGAGAAAAACGGGAGACGAAGTGATACGGGGGACCACCGGGAAAAGATAAGTAAAAACAGGGTTTTCCCGGGGAAAATGGGGTACTTGGCAGCTATGGGTTGCAATCCTAACTCCACTTCCCTTGGCGTAAGCTCCACTGAATTCAATGAGTAGGCATGGTTAGGACTGAAGCATTTAAGTGTCCACCCTGACAGGACCACCTTTTTAAAAGGTTCTCGTTGGACAATCTACATTGACTTTTGTGCTCCAAAATATCATGGAACTCCAGGGGCAGTATTAATCCCATAAGGCTACCCTGAACATATCACACACTAGTGAAAGCATGAGCCAAAGACAACTGTGCATTGCTGGGTCATTTGGTGGATTCCTCCCACATCTTTCTATCTGCAAATTGTATCAAATGTGACCTGTGGCGATGCTGAGAAAGAATTCTTCGTGGGGGGTGGGGGAGAAAGTCTGTCTGCTGCCATTTCCCATAGTTAAGACATTTGCCGGCAGGTTTCAGCATCTCATCCTGACATTAGCCAGCAGTAATGAATCATTAAATAGTTACTGAGGCAGTGGACCCCACAAAATATCTCCGTGGTCGACCATATGCTGGAGCCAGCTGCAATGAGTCCTCGGAAGGGAAGCCACGCAGAGGAAAGACTCTAAACCTGGCAGTCTCCTGCTGTGACGTTCAAGCACAGCCAGCTCTCAACTAAGGGCCAAAGACAGAATGTTTGCTTGTACTGACCTTCATTACCTGTGATTGTTTAGAAGACAAAATGTCAGTATTAATGCGCTGGAAATCTCAAATGTTACCACATTGTCAGGGATTCTTCTAGCCTCCCACACTCTCGTTGGGTGGAGCAAGCGCACTGGAAAGCTGAGATGAAAGGAAGTGTTTTATTAGTAACTCAGAAGAGCACACAGGTACCTTATGCCACGGGTAGGCAAACTAAGGCCCGGGGCCCGGATTCCGCCCAATTGCCTTCTAAATCCGGTCTGTGGATGGTCCAGGAATCAGCGTGTTTTTACATAAGTAGAATGCATCTCTGGGCTATTTGTGGGGCATTGGAATTCGTTCATTTCCCCCCCTCAAAATATAGTCCAGCCCCCCACACAGGGCTGAGGGACAGTGGACCGCCCCCTGCTGAAAAAGTTTGCTGACCCCTGCTTTATGCTGAGGAGCAAGGCTTTATATTGCAAAAAGCACAGGATTGACACTGAAATCAGCATCTGCAAAGTTTCCTTTTCCCATCCATCTTAACCCATCTTCTGGCATAATCACACTGGAATATTTTTTCATCCCTGATCCTCTTCCAGCAGCCAGGGATGGACAAGTTGCTCTGTTCCTGGCCAACGTCACTTCCACATTCAGAGTCCTCAGGATGGGGGAAGAACCTACCTAACTTACACTTTCCTTTTGGGGAGGAATTGCTTTTCATTATTTTCTTAAGTTGCATAATACACGTAAGCAGTCGGAAAAAACTAATGAGAGAGAAAAGGTCATCGCAAAACCCGGACCCAAAGCAACTGAGCAGAGTCAGGGACAAAAACAATTTGTGCTTCCCATAACAAAAAGTGAACCAGAACAGAATCACCCTTTGAAAGCTTCCCTCCTCTGATTTTTTGGATGGGAGTTACAAGAAAATTCCTAGGGAACAGTGCTTTTTGCATCTGTGGATACCAGAGAGCAGAGGGCATTATAAACTATATCTTACGTGGAAAGTTATAGGAAATGCCAAGGGCAAAGTATTTAAAGAAATCCTTGGAGCCGATCACCACCTTTTATGGCATTGACAAAATTAAGCATCTGCTGTCTAGCATGTTATGTTCAATGCACCAAAGTTTGTGGCAACTCAAGAAAGCCTATAAGTTTAGCCCCGTGACCTGAGATATGTGTCACATGTGTTTTTGAATTTATGTTTTATTATTATGTGTGTTTCATTACATATGTTTTATTCTGCTGTTCTTATTAACTTCGGTTGTTTGCTAAAATCTGTTTGCCTGCTAGGTTTTTTTGGGGGCTATAGCCTGTATTTGGTTGACCAATACATTTTGATTTTATTTATATTTGATTTGAAATTCCATTATCCAGCAAAGAACATGTAACTGAGATGAACTGAAATTGACAGATTCATCTATTCTTAATGTGGGCTTCTGATTACATTCTTTCTCACTTCAGTATTAGTCTGTACTTTTTAAAATAAAGCATCTGTATTAAAATCTTCTCTGAAATATTCAGAGTCAAAAATTTAAATGAATTGTGACTCAAAATATGCACTTTATGGAATCATAGAATCTCAACTAAAGCATCTATGACAGATGCTCATCTGACTGCTTAAAAACTTCCAAGGAAGGAGAGTCCATCGCCTTCCAAGGGAGTTCGTGCCACTGTTGAGGAGCTCTTGCTGCCTCATGACCAAAGGGACAGTGAGAGGATCTCAGAAGCATCGCGGGCACCAGGGAAAGACCTCAAGAGTACAATTGCACCCATGGGTGCCACGCTGGCAGCCCCTACGCTAAAATAATCACCTAATCCCTAATTAGCAAAATGCAGGAAGAACAGTGCAACCCTATATGTGTCTACTGAGATGTAAGACCCATTGAGTTCAGTAGGGCTTACTTTGAGGTTAGTGAGAATTGGATTGTAGCCCAAATTAATTTGAAATAAGATCCTTCCTGCTCCCGCCCCTACACATGGAAGTGTAAAATTGAAAATTCCCAGAGTATGTCAGAGAAACCTGATTTCTAAGTCCATTCACACAAACAGGTTTCCCCCAACATGTGCCAATTCCCCACAAATTGAACTTGCTCTTGAGAAGCCACCCGTGCAAGTTGGATGGCTGAGGGCTGATGCTTCCATTGTTGCTATGAAGTCAAGTTCAACCACAATTTACACTACATGAACTCTAACTACAGATTTTCTCTATCTCCAAGCTAATGACTCCACAAATTCATTTTAACAGCAATCCCTATATTCCCCTTTTTTTAAAAAAAGTGGTGCCTCCCATTGTATGACCCCAAAGCCCTTTAGAGAGTTAACAAATTAAGGTGCTGAAGCCATGCCAATTTGCACCAGTTGAACAGCTTGCCCTGTGCTTCGAGAAACTCTTCAGAGGTGAAGCTAATACCTTGTGTTTTATTTATTCCCACACAGAGAAAATGAAGCTCAGAGATGTTAAATCACGGAATAGATTTTCAAAGGCACATGTGGCACTTTAGGGGCCTAAATGCCATTGATTTTCTGTCAATATTTTCAATCAATAATAGTTAGGGTGTCTAAACTGCCATTTGTGCTTTGCAAAGTCGACCACAACTTTGGGGGGGGGGGTGTACTGTTGCTTTGACATCAAAGTAGAAAAGAAATGGGTATTTCTTCCATCCATTCTTCCTAATTTGACATTTAGAAGTATTCAGGCTTGGGGGGTGGGTTTGTTTGTTTCATTTTGGCTATTGAGTTGATTCAATATTGTCATCTTATGGTGCTGCATCATCCCTGAGTCAAAGGAACAGTAATAATAATAATAATAATAATAATAATAATAATAATAATAATAATAATAAATTTATATCCCACCTATCTGGCTGGATTTCCCCAGCCACTCTGGGCGGCTTCCAACAAAATATTAAAATACAATGGTCTGTTAAATATTAAAAGCTTCCCTAAACAGGGCTGCCTTCAGATGTCTTCTAACAGTCTGGTAGATGTTTTTCTTTTTGACGTCTGGTGGGAGGCTGTTCCACAGGGTGGGTGCCACTACCAAGAAGGCCCTCTGCCTGGTTCCCTGTAACTTGGCTTCTCGAAGCGAGGGAACCACCAGAAGGGTTGTTTTGCTTCAAACACTCTCATATCTACTGTCCATGGAAAACTACAGCAGAAGCTACAGCAGAGGTTGGGAACACCCAGCCCATGGACCACCCATAGCTCTCCAGAACCATCTATCCAGCTTCAGGTCATGCCTCTCTACAGCTCTCCTTTGCTCTTTCTTCAAGTGCTTTTGCCTGACTGGATTGTGCCCTGGATGGAGAAATGTGTGTGCTGATATCTCTGGCTCTTGTGCAGCTGGAATGTGGTCTGCTGTACAAAGGTCAGAGTAGCATCCATTGGTCCACCATCCGTTCCCTCTGACCCAATCTATTTTTGCCTCTGAGTCCTATACACTACTGGTATGTGGCTCCCCCAGACATATGCCCATGAGAAAATGCATCCTATGGACTGAAGATGTTCCCCCACCCTGCTTCTTATGGACTGAAGACTTCATGAGGATCTTGACCAATATGGTGATCTTCTTGAACCTGCTCCCACGAGAAGTAGTGATGGCTACCAACTTGGATGGTTTGGACAAAGCAATGGAGGATAAGACTATTGACAGCTACTAACCACACTGGCTATATTCCATCTCTACCATGAGAGGAGATATTCCTTTGAATACCAGTTTCTGGAAATCACAAGTGAAACAAGTGGTGTTGCACTCAGATTCTGCTTTTGAGCTTTCCATGAGCATCTGTTTGGCCGTTGTGAAAACAGGATGCTGAACTAGACGGGCTATTGGCCTGATCTTGTTGGCTCTTATTGTGTTCTTATGTCTTTAGAAACCAGATCCTATAAGGACACTTGGGTATGTTTAGCCTGGAGAAGAGGCATTTAGAGAGAGATGTGATAGGAGTCTTCAAATATCTGAAGAACTATCATGCAGGAGCTAAATCAGATTTGTTCTCTGTTGCTCTAGAGGGCAGGACTAGTGGGTGGAAATTGCAAGGAAACAAATGTCAACTAAACATTTTGAGAGTCTTCCTAGTGGTAAGAGATGCTCGACTTGCCTAAAGAGACTCTCCTTTGCTAGAGGTACTTAAGCAGATGCTGGGTGGCCATCTCTCTGGGATGCAGTAGTTACATCACAGATCTTGTGCTGAGCAAAAGGTTGAGCAAAATGCACCCAAGGTACCTGCTGTAGCATCACATTGCCAAAGACCTTTGTATCATTAGGAGATCATGTGATGCCACCGAGCCTTAACTTCTAGCTCGGTCATTCCCCTCCCCAGGTGGCAGGAGAAGAAATGACTCTCTGTCCATGACATAACAGGTGTGTCACAAATCCTCACAGTACACGCATATCAAGAATGGAGTGTCAGCTTTTACTAGTGTGACAAATCGTAGCTATCAGGCTGCTGTTAAATATCAAATTAAAGAATCAAAAGGAGGACATTGTTACAGAGAACCTTTAAGTGGAATCAGGCTAAAAAAACCAGTGGAAGTCAAGAAGTTCCTCTTTAAGGTTAAAATGATGGTCCTTCATGCCTCCCGGGGTGTCGCTTTGTTGAAGGATGTAGTACAGTATGAAAAATCCCCTACTGTGCCCAGACCTCTGAAATGTTGACACACACCGCAGGGTGACCAGAAAGTTGTGGAATCAAGGTTAACCCGCTATTAGCAGAATTTGAGTAGTCAAGTCATACAGAATGTATTGACACATGGGCTTTGCCAAAAATGGCTAGTGAGATGCAAGTCCAACGAGAGGCTAATTAAATTGTGGGATTTGCCATCCCAAGATGTGGCAATGTCTACAAGCTTCAAAAGGAATTGGGTTAATTCATAGATGATCCATTGTGTAACCTACCATTCAGCTTGCGGTTACTCAGAGTAGGGCCTTTCAAGTGGTGGCACATGCTATCTGGAGGACGCTTCTCCTGGCAACGTGGCAGGCATCTATAATTTTGTGCTTTGGGCATGAGCTAAGAACTTTTCTTTTTACCCAGGCTTTTCCAGATTCATTTGTCAACCATAGCAATAAATAGATAACTCCACTGCTCATCATTGTGAATAATAATTCAAATTATTTTTACATTGAACTTCTATTATTTTTGTGGTGCTGTGCTGTCTCCAACTAAGTTATACTCAGAGAAGACCCAACAAAGTCGTTTTATTCCTTTCTGTTCAAAAACACCACCATAGCTTCGTACAACTTCTGACTTCAGCTGGGGGGGTCACCAGTGCAATTGCAATTGCTTTGATAAACGGGGTGGTGGGGGAGACACACACAAAAGAAGCATCTCAAAATGTTACATATACCAAGATATGCACAAATAAAGATTAAAGTTATTTATTTATTATTTCAAATTAATAACCTGCCCCACTACCCCAAAGAAAGCCCAGAGTAGCTCACAATAATAAAAATACTTAAAAGCAATTTAAAGCAACACTGGGCTACCCAAACCCAAACCGAGAATACACTGCTGAGTGAATGGGAAAGTGGTTCATATAATCTTTCTTTCTTTCTTTCTTTCTTTCTTTCTTTCTTTCTTTCTTTCTTTCTTTCTTTCTTTCTACCCTGCTGGGAAAGTTACCAGTGTTTTCCAGGAAGTGATTGAAAATTTTAGCACATATATTTTATTTTATGTACAGTGTCCCAAAGTCAAAATTATAGCAGGCCTGTGTTTTTTGCCCTGGGGTCTCTTTCACAATTATACATGCAGATGATCTCTAATAAATTGATTTAGGTGCTCGCTCTCTCTCTCTCTCTCTTCTGACAGAATTATGACTTGTAAGAAATGCCTCTTGCTCTCTCCTGTTTCAAGGAAATGTTGAGTCACCCTGGGTGTTTATTGCATAAGACATGTATCCACAGCACCGGAGAGTGCACCTAGTTCTTCTATTGGGAATTGACCTTCCAAATTTCTTTTATATTTAGAACTCACAATTTGTGGGCTTTGTGCAGAGGGAGAGCTTGCATTGTCTTTTCAATATATGTATTTCATCATATTATGTTTATATATTATGAACTGCTCTGGTGTAACTTAAACGAAGAGTGGAATAGAAATGTTTTAAATAAATATTTCAACCACCCTCTGAGGGATTCCTCTCCAGCCAACCACCATGAAGGGAAAAGGGTAGGCTTTGCCTTCATCACAATGTTGCCCCACGAACCTATCAGTGCCATGTGACCTGCCTTGTGTCACATGCCTTGTGTCACTACAGTAGCCTGTTCCCCTCATGTGCAGTGAAAGACTCTGGACAGTGAAGATTCAACTACCAGTCCAATTGGCTTCTTTATGTGCCTTGCAAGAGGGCACCCTTTCGTCCTTTTCCTAAGACAGAAAAATGCCTTGAACCAGCCCAGTTATGGGGTGAAAGCTCTTCTTGAATCCCCGAAGAGCCCTCACTTAAGAACATAAGAAGAGTCTGCTGGATCGGGTCAATGACCCATCTGGCTAACCAGAACCCAAGCATAAGAGCATTGTCCCCCCTGCTCCTTCCAGCAACTTGTAACCAAACAACACTGGTCTAGATGTTCAGACTCAATAATCACAGCAGCTTCATAATGTCTCACTGGACTGGATGGCAGCCATTCACTTCCAGGGCAAATTCAAAGGCTGGCATCAGACACAATTGTGGGAGAGACACTAAACTTGCTATCTGGGTGATTCCAGCCATTGAGAATCAAACCTATGTCTATAATCTCACCCCTTCAGCTGAAGAACCCCATCTCAGGTTGTGTGCCTTGGTTATATTGGAGCATCAGGAGTGCTGTGTCTGGCTGCCCCATGTGGTGAACCACAGAACTGCAAGTGGTGGGTGCCGCCTCAAGTGAAGGACCTCCATGCCCTAGACTGCAAAGTTCAGCACCCAGCAGAACCGAACGCTCCTGCTCTCTGCAGTGCAGTCGGGTTGTGTGTAAGGAGGCAAAGTGTCTCCCCCTCCTCCTCCTCCTCCTCCTCCTCCTCCTCCTCCTCCTCCTCCTCCTTCTTCTTCTTCTTCTTCTTCTTCTTCTTCTTCTTCTTCTTCTTCTTCTTCTTCTTCTTCTCCCAAGTGTAAAAAAACACAAAACCTAAGAAAACATTGGCCCCATCTCCAAATTGATGTGGGACGCTTGCCCAGCCCTAATAGAAGTTGTAGCAACCATCAGAGAAGAAAATGAAAAATAATGACATTTTAATAATATTTAGAAATGGGAAGAAGCATCTTCTCTACCACCACCACTACAATTGCTACTGCACTACTAGTAGTAGTAGTTGCAGTTCTGACCTTGTCTGAGCAGTTTGCTTGCTTGTGTGTTTATTGCATTCATATCTCACATTTTCCTCCAAGGAGCTCAAGGCAGCATACATGGTTCCCCCACTTGCTCATTTAATCCACACAGCAACCCTGAGAGGTAGGTTGGGCTGAGAGGCAGTGATTAGTCCAAGGTCAGTCAGTGAACTTCATGGCTGAGTGGGGATTTGATCCCTAACAAGAATGCCAACTCGAGTGAAATATTAAAGGTAAACCTAATCTAATTTCTAATCTAATTTCTAACCTAATTTCTAAATTTCTAAATTTCTAAATTCTAACCTAATTTCAATGTGCTGATTTCATATCTGAAGTCAGTTTTGTTCTGTAAGCTCTAGTTTTTTTGCAATTCATGTTTTTCACTTTTCACTTGAATATTCGTTTTTCACAATGCAAGAATTAAATATTTTATTAAACACATAGCCAAAGTAGTACAATATGATTATAAATGTAAGTGACTTATATAGCATTGAACATGACATGTATAGCATTGAAAATGTACCGCTTTGAAAGAAAATGTAATGAAAATGATGTATAGATGGTACCTAACACCAGTAAAATTAGCTAAAATGTATAGAATGAGTAGTAAACTATGCTGGAAATGTAAAAATAAAGATGGTGAATTTTACCATATGTGGTGGACATGCGAAAAAGTAAAAAGATTTTGGGAAATGATATATAATGATTTGAAAAAGATGTTTAGGTATACCTTTCCCCCCAAAAACTGAAGCTTTTCTATTGGGATTAATGGGAGAGGAAATAGCAAAAGGAGACCAGAGATTATTTATGTATGCTACAAACGCAACAAGGATTTTATTAGCCCAAAAATGGAAATTACAAGAGATACCGACGATTGAGGAGTGGCAGACGAAAATGATTGACTATGCAGAGTTAACAAAGTTGACCTGCGGGATCCGTAACCAGGGAGAGACAAAGTTTCAAAGGGAATGGAGTAAATTCATTGACTATATGGAGAAGAACTGTAGAAGTTTAAAGACACTTGCAGGACTGAAATAAATCCTACTAACTGGTTTAAAATGTGGGTAAAAAGAAACTGCGAGAGAAGAGTGAGAAATAAAGCCAAATGATGGGAGGAAGGGAAGTCACAGCTCGGCAGAGTGAAATGAACTGAGATGGGTGAACATAAGATGAATTGCATTTAAAAATTGTTTTTGTTTTGTTTGTTTATTTGGAAAATTTAATAAAAATTATTTGGGGAGGGGAAAAAAGCTTTACTGAACATATAACTGTCCATATTTGACATAGGAGACATGAAAAAGGATGGCTTGATGAAACAGTTCATGAAGGCATTAAATACTGAAGGTAAATGTTTTCAAATACAAGTGCAAATTCTTACCTGAATAACAACAGCTTGTATCGGACCAAGGGAATACATTTTTTTTTTCATACCTCCAACTGTACATAGATATACATGTCATTTTCAATGCTATACATGTCATTTTCAATGCTATATAAGTCACTTACATTTATAATCATATTGTACTACTTTGGCTATGTGTTTAATAAAATATTTAATTCTTGCATTGTGAAAAACAAATTTGAATGGCAATGCTCATCAACTTGGGAGGGGTGGTGGTCCACTCATATATATAGGAGTTGGCTCCTATGTCATGTCTCCCAGGTCCCAAATTCAGCACTCTAACCACGGGACAGCAGTCATACCACAGTACAACCATAGTTGTGGTTGATTAGTCCTTCCTGTGTAATGTTAAGTTTTGTTCACATTTCATTTGTTAGATACAGGAAGAGGAAACCACCAGTTATTGGGCGACTTAAATAAATAAATAAATAAATCCAGGTGTGTGCCTTTGTAAAACGAGACTATTACATTTCTACAGGGGGAAATGAAAGCCCTTTGATTTTGCCTTTTCGCTCACTGGGTTTTGTTCTGCTCGCTTACACAGTTCAACGGGGTTTAATGCGCTCATAATAAAGATGCATGTTGTGTGCTGATTTCGCTACTCCTCTCCCCACCTTCCCACACCTCACGTTGATATTGTACAGAAGGACAGAAGGGCACTTTCACCCCACGCAATCACCCATGCTCGACTGAATCGTGTGCAGATCTCCTGCGGATGAGAGGCTACCTCACTCTTGCAGCCTGGAAGAGAAGGAATAATGGCGAAAAGTAAGGTTTGTAAGCGCCATGGGATTTTGCAAGAGTAATTACCCTCGTCTCCAATATTAATGAGCAATTAGAGTGCCGTCCATGCAGCAGTCCGCCGATCCTGCGGCTCAGACAGTGACAGTTCTGTGGCTTCGCTATTAAGAGTTTAACTATTTGTCTAAGCGGCAAAGCACAGGGACTGCTGTGGTTACCGATGCTGTGATCTCAGTATCCCAGCTCAGAGTGCGCTGGTGAACTGTAGCAGGCCGCTCTGCTCTCATGCCACAGGTTTACGCAGCATTTTAGGAGAGTGACAGGGATCAGAATCCAAACTTTAGCTACAGCTCAGGAATGATGGGAACTGTAGTCTCAAAACATCTGGAAGGCCAAGTTTGAGGAAGCCTGATCTAGTGCGAGTAACCTCTGCCTTATCTTTCGTCCTTGGTTGCAGAGAGAGAGAGCGCTCATGTAGATATTGTTGAACACGAGTAGGCTTAGTTCAGACCAACATGCTGAAGGGTGAAAGGAGGGTTGGCCAGACTACCCTACTCCCTGCTGCAACCTTCCAATTTGGCCCATCATTTCGCAGGCAGAGAGCCAGGCAGGAACACTTTGGCAATTTGGGGGAGGAGATGGCAAAATGGAGATCGGACATGGGGATGTGTTGCTTGCTGTGGTAGGTGGTCTGGTGGAAGCAGCTGGAGGACAGTTCTGTTGCTGCTTCTTCCACCAGTAGATTTTGGTAATGGGGGGGGGGAATGAGAAGTTGCTGCCACCATGGTAAGCACCCCCCCCAACAATTCCCTTCCCTTTCTCCGACCCCACCCCAATGAAATGAACTGTTTTGCCCTTGTCCTTAGAAACTGAATCTTGCATAAAGACTTTTTAATGGCGTTCTGCCACTCTCTCACACTTTTGGAAGCGATTTTCACTAATATAATGCATTTTGTATGCAATTTTCACTAATATATGCTTTCTTATTATCACTTTCCCTTAATATGCACAGTTGTGTAGGCCTTTTAAGGGGTGGGTTGGAGAACTGCATCACTATGTTCAAAGGACTGCAAGATTTTGAAGGAAAGCTGTGCTTCGGTTTGTATATTGTTTCAGGAAGTGGAAACAGGGTAGTTTCACGTTAAGAGACAAACTGAAACAAATTTCTTTCCCTAACTGCAATCATCTATGGGGAGATGGGTTGGTGGGAGTAATGGGTCATCTCCCTTTCCCCACATTCAATGGACATAAAACTACAGTAAATTTCAGAACTATAAGCCAAATATATAATAGAGGAAGTTTCCTATCAGGATTTTAAGTAATTAATTATCCCTTGGGGAGAATGAAGGGAAGGGTCCTTAATAAGAAAATAAAATTTGACATCATGTACCTGCCTAAGGGGGAGAAATTTGTCTGGATTTTAAATGTTTATAATGCCCATCATCATGAAATCTAGACATTTTCACACACACACACACCCCAATTAATAATGGATCAAAGTCAAGTAGATCTGGAGCAGAGTTCTGCAGGGGGTCTGTCCTGGTTTTTGAGCTGTTCGAGATTTTTAGGCAGGGGAAAGAAAACTTGAAGTGTATCAAAAATTTCAGACGCCTCTAAACTGAGAGGCTTGCCAACACTTTGGATTTGACTCAAAATTGCAAAATTCCAAGAAGTATGAAATCTAAAGAACCACAACATTCTAATTTTTATATTCCTCCAGGAGGTGAGAATTAGTCTGTTTTGCTAAAAATAAATAATAATAAAAATGCAAACCAAGTCAACATTTCCTCCACATCCCCAGAACCAAGAATTGCAGTGTGGAACCACAGTAGTAGACCTTTCCTGGATTCTCCCTGAAAAAAACCCCCAAGAACAATCATAAACGAGAACAGAATGTCAAACCAGGAGTACTCTCGGGATTTCTACACACTTCACCAGGGGAACACCCGCAAATTCACAATTGCACCAGCCACATCAATTTTCTTATTCAACCTTGGGAAGGTATTATTTGCAAAATTCGGTCATTAGATACGCCGGCCTCCCAACACTTCACCCCAATTTTCTATGCCTGACAAGCTCTTCATGACTGCAGCATGCATGGAAATATTATTTTGATATGTGTTAAATCCTGTTTCCTATTTTCATTAAACTTTGTTGGCAGAACAGGCGAACATGCTGTCATTGGTCTCTGTTAATTAGAACATGTTTGGCTGAAAACCGGCAGCTCAGATACACCAAAGCAGAGCATGTTTTTCATACCATGGCGTCTCATGTAATAAGTGGTGCGATTCCTCAATGGGTGTGCATTGCTTTCATTTTTAGAACTATTAAGCCAGGATAATTATGGAACAATCTAGGCGATGTGCAGTAGCCCATGCAGATGCCTGACAGGGCATGTTTTCTCTTAATTAGGAATTTGAATGCCTAATGCTTGTATATTAATGGAAATAATTGGATAGATGTTTTACATTTTCTCCACTTTTGCTGACATCCAAGAATGAGATTGCATGAATGAATGCGCCTTCCTAAACCAGTGCCCTTCCCAATAAATATAAGGTGGTTAAGTGGGTCTTTTAGGGGAACTGACGTTCCTGACCACACATTTCAAAGTGGACCCTTCACCAATTCAAAGATCTACTAGTGTCTCCACATACTGAGCTAAGAATACATTACTCCTTGTAGGCCAAATCTCCATTTTCATAAATATGGGGCTACCTTTGAAGGTGACCCGGAAACTACAACTAATCCAGAATGCGGCAGCTAGACTGGTGACTGGGAGCGGCCGCCGAGACCACATAACACTGGTCTTGAAAGACCTATATTGGCTCCCCATACGTTTCCGAGCACAATTCAAAGTGTTGGTGCTGACCTTTAAAGCCCTAAACGGCCTCGGTCCAGTATTCCTGAAGGAGCGTCTCCACCCCATCGTTCTGCCCGGACACTGAGGTCCAGCGCCGAGGACCTTCTGGTGGTTCCCTCATTGCGAGAAGCAAAGCTACAGGAAACCAGGCAGAGGGCCTTCTCGGTAGTGGCACCCGCCCTGTGGAACACCCTCCCATCAGAGGTCAGAGAGATAAACAACTACCTGACAATTAGAAAATACCTAAAGGCAGCCCTGTTTAGGGAAGTTTTTAATCTGTGATATTTGATGTATTTTAATGTTTGTTGGAAGCTGCCCAGAGTGGCAGGGGAAGCCCAGCCAGATGGGCGGGGTATAAATAAATAATTATTATTATTATTATATCACTAGTCATTTAGCAGTGGAACCTGCAACAAAATGCTTCAATGTGCTCCCTGATGTGTACCAGTCCATGGCCTGGTCTTTGGCTTGATCAAGCAGACTCTTCTGAGGTTCTTATCACTTCCGGATGCAAAATGCAGACAAGGGCCATACCAAGAAAGTGGAGATGTCAAGGAAGAGAAGAGGAAGGGTGTGGAAGGCATTGTGTGTGAAGGGATGTTCAACCAGTTGTGCAGAAGATGCCCAACTCAATGAGACTAAATTCCTTTTTAAAGAACATTCATTTTTTATTAATTTTCAGTTTTGTATATACAATATAATACATTTTCTATTGCTTCTTGGAGCCAACTTTCTTTCTTCCGTCTTCTATCTTCTTTGCCTCGTCACTTCCTTTTGTGCATTATTTTACACTTTTACATATTATTTGTTATATCTATTCATATTTTTCCTATACATAATCACTCTACTTTACAATATCTGCCAATTTCAATGGTAAACTATAACATATTTTTACAATATTTTATTTTGATATTTATTATTCCTTACAATAAATGAGAATTCAAGTTCTGTTACGAGGTTTATTTCACTCCGCTTGTAATCTTTCCATTATCATATTTTGTTAATATATCATCTTTCCATTATCATATTTTGTTAATATAATCTCAGAATTTTCCCCATTCTTTTTGATAGGTTTCACTACACTGTGCCGTATTTTTGCAGTCAAATTAGCTATTTCCATATATTCAGTCATTTTCTGCTGCCATTCCTCAACTGTGGGTATTTGTTGCTGTTTCCACACCCGAGCCAACCTAATTCTTGCCCCTGTTGTCCCATAAAGAAAGATTTTGTGATCATTTTTTTTTCTATATCTGCCAGAAACATTCCCAGCAGAACTGCTTCTGGTACTTTTTTGAAAGTATATTTCAATATCTTTTTGAGTTTGTTGTATATATCTTCCCAGAATTTTACATTTTAGATAGTTTAGTTGGGGTGATGTACCATCTGTACATCATTTTGTAAATATTCTCTTTTAGTAGTGTACAGGCTGTAAATTTAACCCCCGAGTTCCAAAGTTTAAGCCACTTCTCATATTCGATATTATATCCTAAATCGACTGCACACTTAAACATCACACTTTTAGTTTCTTCGTCTTTTGTATGCCACTCCAAGATATATTCATAAATTTTTGAAAAATACTTTGTGTTACTCTGCAAAAAAATTTTTTTTCCAGAATTGCTTTCTCTGGTTCAATGAGACTAAATCTCAATAAAATTTTCGTTCACTTGATTACAACTCAAGAACATGTCTAAATCATTAATAATTATTCATACATCCAAAAATGAATCTGAGTTGTTAGATGATAGATATAGATATAGATACATGGGATGCAGGTCACAGTCCCAGGCATTGTTTAGATTTAGGGTGGTATCAGAAATGGGTGTTTATTTCATTAGTATTTGGAATAAAAACTCTGTTAATAGGAACAAATTGCTCACTGTTAGTAGAAGGCCTAATAACCTATTTCCATAAATGTTTTCAGGAAGAAAAATCTGAATGTACAAAGCCCTGCAGACACTTTATGGAAATTAGATGGTATTGTGCAAAAGTGCTCCACTGTCTGATTTTGTTGTTGTTGCTTAGCATTTTTGTTTTGAGTGCTAAATTGTTTTATTTCCCTTATATAGGGCAGAGAGAGAGAGAGAGAGAGAGAGAGATATGCTTGCTAGAATTAAAACAAAGGGAAATTAACGTGAATATTTGCAGTAAAATAAAAAAATTCCTTCAGTAGCACCTTAAAGACCAACTAAGTTTTTATTTTGGTATGTGCATGCACACGAAAGCTCATACCAAAATAAAAACTTAGTTGGTCTTTAAGGTGCTACTGAAGGAATTTTTTTATTTTACTTCGATCCAGACCAACACGGCTACCTACCTGTAACGTGAATATTTGCATTAGGCATTCTGTTACATCACTCTTTTGGTTCAGTGCTTCCTCTTCCACATGCCAAATATGATGGTGAGCAAGATCGCCATTGGCAATAGCCAGTAGAACACCTTGAAATAGGGAAATCTTGGGGCAGAGGGAGGTAGAGCTGAACCCCTTAAGGATCCTTTGGATTCCAAGCCAGTCTCACTGTTGCCATATGATAGAATTAGGCCTGGTGGGCCCAATCACTGTACCAGCTCAAGGCTGGCACAGTGATCTTAAAGCTACCCCACTTTCTGCCCCGGCCACCATGTGTGCTGCAGATGTGCTGGTGATCCTGCCACTCTGTAAAGTCCCAGCAGTAAGATCTAGTGAGCAATATGGTTGGGCGATGTTTATTCATTCATTCATTCATTCATTCTGTTTATTTATTAGTCACTTCCTGGGGCCAAGTCCTCACAAAGTGATGTACACAGAGAAATGCAACAGTAGAACCTTAGAAGCACTGAGCAGATACAGAAAAATGGAAAGGCACAAGTTTTAAAAAGTCACATTTTTAAGGCCTTATTGAATGACAGAACTGAAGGAGAAACATGGGTGTTAACTGAAAGAGAGTTCCTCAACTGTTGGAAAGATTATTTGACCTTAACAATAATATGGTGTCCTTCTTATGTTTTGGACTACAGCTTGCATGGCACGCTGGCTTGGGATGATGGAGAGCACCAGGTTGCCAAAGGCTGATTTAAGAGATAAACCTTAATTTTGATTACCATTTCAAAATTAAGAGCAGACTTGGTAGCTTTTCTAACAGCAGTCATTTGCATTCCCGACAGCCTGTCAAACATGGAAATTAGCACAGGATGACATACCTTTCCCATTTTAAGGGGGAAGAAATATACAAACAAACATCAAAAAACATCAATACAAAAGCTAGGCACAAAAAACTCTTCTAGAACCTTATAGTATTTTCTTCTGTCATTGTTTCTGTTTAGAAATTATGCCATTCATACAACTGCTTTTACATGGTGTGGCTATATTGCAGCTACCATATTTTGAATATTTCCCAGGCTACATTGAGCTGTGGGGTGGTGTGTGTGTGTGTGTGTGTGTGTGTGTGTGTGTGTGTGTGAGAGAGAGAGAGAGAGAGAGAGAGAGAGAGAGAGAGAGAGAGAGAGAGAGAGAGAGATCAGAAGGCCATGAATAGTACTAGGGGAAAGTTGCAACAACTGTGTAAGAAAGACCCATTTGAATTGTCTTTATGAGGTGGCAGGGGATATACTACAGTCTGGTCGGCAGATTTTATTATTGCCACCAATGATTTTCTTTCTCAGTGGAATCATCTGAAAATGCCTTATACTGAATTATGCCATTGGCCCATCTACCTGTGAGCTGTTTTATCACTGCAAGGTGGCCAAGGGTGTTGTTATTGTTTTGTGTGTGTTTTGTAAACATTTAAACATTTCTCTTGCAGGCTTCAGCCTCCCTGGCTGCCCATACTTCATGATTTGAAAAAAGACCTGAGAGATGCTGATAACCCAAAGTCACAGGTTCCATCCCCATATGGGACAGCTATATTCCTGCATTGCATATATTCATTGCACTGGATCAAATATATTCCTGCATTGCAGGGGGTTGGACTAAATGATCCTCAGGGTCCCTTTCAACTCTACAGTTCTATGATTCAATTATTGTATGAGATTATCTGTAGAGTGAAAGAAAGGATGCTCACAAACAGTTACCATATATATATAGGTGCAATGAAAACCTGCACCAGATTATAACTGATTTTTTTTTTCAATGCGGTTTTATTTCTTGTTAATTGATAGGGGAAAGGGCGGGGGAATTTTTTTTTGGCACAGCACTAACTAGGCAGCAGCTCTCTAGGTTCTGTCTTTCCCAGCTGTGCTTCTTAAGATCTTTTTAAATAGTGATACAATGCAAGGCACATGCTTTGCTAGTGAGCTATGATTTTCCACAAAACAATTTTAAAAGAAATCGAAGAGTAGCTAAGAGAGTTTTGATAATCCCAGAGAAGTTTCTTAAAGAGTTTCTGATCAGCCTAGATTTTTTAAAAGCATCTCCATACACCTGAAAAACTTCCTTACGAGCTTAAATAAATGCAGAGAACCTTCTTAGAGATAACATGGGAATCAGCCTTTAACATCTGGGTCAGTATTTTTTTTTAAAAAAAAGTATGTCAAAAACAATTAAAATAATAGAAGTAGAAATATAAAAAAGCAGTGCAATATATTGTGAAAGACTTAAATCTGGTATGTAGAGTACTTAAGACCATTAGGTATTGTGGAAAAGTAGTTCTGTGTGTCTGTATTTGTCGTATACAGTGGTACCTCGGTTTTTTAACGTCTCCGTCGACAAACATTTTGGTTTTTGAACGCCGTAAACACTTTGGTCTTTAAACACACCTCGGAAGTCGAACATGCCAAATGGCTTCCGTATTGAGTTTTCCGTATTGAGTTTTCCGTATTGAGGCTTTTGTATTGAGTTTTCGGTTTCCGGATGTTTCAGAACTCGAACGGTCTTCCGGAACGGATTACGTTTGAAAACCGAGGTACCACTGTATATGATAAAATACCACAAAACAGCATAGATTTTGTTTTTTCAGAATCCTCCAAGCCTTTGGCAACATGTAATTTATGAGTTTTAATTTCAGCTGGTGCTAAACGCCACATATTTTTGTGCCATAGCGAGAGTCACGAGTCTGGTAAGATTTTCTATTTGGGGGCAATTGAAGTTCTGGAAGCCACCAGAATCCACGTCAAGAGCTCCTAACAGTTGAAGCCTTCCAGTTGAGCATCCCATTGAAATTTGCAGTGAAGTTGGAATAAAATATTTGGGGGCCATCGCTGCTTACACTGATTGGAAGCAGCTCCAGAGTTTCAGGCACAGGACATTCCCACACCCCTACCTGATGATGGTGAGGATTGAGCCCCTCAACCTTTAGCATTAGACATGGATGTTATATGGCTGAGCTTTATCCCTTCCCAAAGTGAGACATAAGTAGTCTCTATACTCAATACTGAAATGTAACATTTGTCCATTTGAGTGCTCACTGGAAGGACAGATCATGAAGCTGAGGCTCCAATACTTTGGCCACCTCATGAGAAGACTCCCTGGAAAAGACCCTGATGTTGGGAAAGATTGAGGGCACTAGGAGAAGGAGAAAGAGAAGGAGGGCACTAAGAAAAGGGGACGACAGAGGACAAGATGGTTGGACAGTGTTCTCAAAGCTACGAACAAGCGTTTGACCAAACTGCGGGAGGCAGTGCAAGACAGGAGTGCCTGGTGTGCTCTGGTCCATGGGGTCATGAAGAGTCAGACACGACTAAATGAGTAAAGAACAACAACAACAACATTTGTCCATAAACTGCTCATTTGGGGTGAAATGGCAGTTTCCCACTTCTCTTGCCAGTTGCTTCCTCATCTCCTTTCCCACATCTGTACGGAAACTAATTTCCTCCCCATAATAATAATCACGATAATAAAGACAGATAATCACTTAATGCAGCACTTTCTTTCTTTCTTTTTTTGCATTTGCACCAAAACAGCAAATCCTGCCTAAGTGGAAGTTTACACAAAGAATGATTTATAGGAATCAATCATAATTACATTTAATGCAGGCTGCAGCTGTTTATAATTGTGGTTTTCCCCCAGAAGGTTATTCCCTTCCCACCTTCCACCTCCACACACATGAAACGTGCTTCCGTGGAAATGGCTCTGGGAAGATGATAATTCTCTTGCAACTTACCGCAATGGCGGATTTAGCAGCTGACTGCTGTTGGAGGTAGATGAGCTCTTGATTAAAGGATGCAGTTAAAGAAAAAGACCGGGGAGCTAATTATTTTGGAACTAGTAAAGCGACCGTGTGTAAAAGTGGAATTAGCAGTATCTGGAGATAGTAAGCATTCCACATCTTTCCTGGTAAGGTTATTGACACAGGGACACTAGGGATTTGTGATGAAGAAGGCCAGATATTGTTGATGCATTAGCTCTCAACAATCGAAACGATCAGCTCCCCCTTGAGGAAAGGCTGCAGCGTTTGGGACATAGTAGTTTAGAGAAAAGGAGAGGAAGAGGTAACACGATAGAGGTTTACTAAATTATACAAAGCATGGAGAAAGTGGATTGAGAAGAAGGTTTTCCCCCTCCCTCACTTGTAATGCTAAAACTCGTGAAGAAGAATGTTGCATAACATTACAGTTACCTGTAACTGGATAAAAGAAAGCATACCTTCCAACATTTCCACACCAAAAACTGGGACATGCATCTTCAGAGACGTGCGCCCAGGTGAGTCACGTGACCTATGCCCCCCCCCACAAGAGCTCACATGAAAAAACAGAATGTCTAGGTTTTTCCCAGGACCGTTGATGGGTATGAAAAAGTACTTCTTCACACATGCATAGTTGTCAGGCTTGAGGGAATCTGATCCCTCCCATGGCGGCAGCCAAGAAGCAGATAAACAAGAAGTGTTCTTGCCAAGTCTTTTCTTCAATATTTACAGAGAGAGACGTAGAAATGCAGTCTCTCTTAGATAATGGCATTGCTCCGAGTAAAGTTGGACCCCCTCCGTCTCTCCTATTCTACGTCATCCTTGCGTCAGCTGAACTGTGCTTTCTGCCTCTGAGCTTTCAGTTCTACTACTCTCAATGCCCACCTAGTCCTGGGAGAAGGGCGGTCAGGGATGCTTTCTAAAGACACTGAGTCTGTCAGCTATCTCTCCTCTGGTGCTTCTTCTTCCTGCTGCTCCTCTCCTAATACTCTCTCCCTTCTGCATCTCCCTTCTGCAGCCTCTGAGCTATGAGATTCTGCAAACCACCGTAGTAAATTTACACTGTCCTCCTCTTCTTGTGAAGGTTCAGGAAGAGGGTGGTGGTGGCCCCCGCCCTTCCTCCTCAGTCCAGCCCCTGACAATAGTCAAACTATGCAACTCGTTCCCACAGGAGTCAGTGATGGCCACCAACGTGGATGACTTTAATCCTCCACCAACATGGAGGATTAGACAAATATGTGGAGGACAAGGCTATCAACTGTGACTAGCCATGATGGACATATTCCACCTTAACTGTCAGATGCATTACACCTCTGAATACCAGTTGCTAGGAATTGCAGGTGAGCAGATTGCTGCCGTGCTCATGTCCAGCTTGTTCGCTTCCCACAGCACCTGGGTGGCCACCATAAGAACAGGGTGCTGGGCTTGATAGGCCAGTGGCCTACCTGATCCAGCCGGCTTATCTTATGTTCTTTCTCTAAATGAAAAATGGGCCCACCATTAGCACTGCACTTTGTTGATTAGTCACAGGAAGCTAATTATTTTGGAACTTGTAAAGCAGCTGTGTGCAATATATGAACTTCTATGCACTGGTATCTGTATTCTTGCACACATTACTTGGATGCAAAACTGCATTGCAGAAGTTAGGGTTGCCAGACTCAATAGAGGACAGGACTTCTGTGCCTTTAATTGCCCTGCTCTCTTTTGAGTCTGGAAAACTTAAAGATAAACCAGCAGACCCTTTGTTTAATTTCCAAGCAAAGGGTTGGCTGGTTTCTCTTTAAGGTTTCCAGACTCAAAAGAGAGCAGGGCAATTAAAAGCACAGAGGTCCTGTCCTCTATTGAGTTTGGCAACCCTAGCAGAAGTCTGAGCTCGAAAGACAGCTGTGTTTGCACCTTGTTTCGGAAAGTGACAAATAGGTAAGCTTACTTTTAAATATGAACTTAATCAAACATCTCTCGCATTCCTATGCATGGGACATTTCCTCCTGCAGAGGTTGGCAATAATATAATAAATGTGGTCCTGTTGTTGTTGTTTAGTCATTTAGTCTTTTCTTCTTGTGAGGTGGCCAAAATATTGGAGCCTCAGCTTCAGGATCTGTCCTTCCAGTGATCACTCAGGGCTGATTTCCTTCAGAATGGATATGTGGTCCTAGTTCAACCCATATCTTGACTCTTGACTCCGGTCACAATTTTACCAAAAAAAAGCAAACAAACCCCCCCAAACCAAAAAACTGGGTTTGGATTTGCTATAACCACAGCATGATCCACAATCTGTTAATGTGCAAGATCGACTGAAATGTATATGGGCTAGCAAGAAGAAAAGGATTATTAAACATGCAATCAAATATTGATCCCTTCCACATTGGTACCCCTCTGCCATGTTCTACAGTGGGTGGTGTGGAACAGGATTGGATTCTGCTTCACCGCATTGCCTGCTGCCATGTTGGGTCCATGAAAGGTGGTGCAATTGATCTGGCAGCAGGCCAAGCTATCAGATCATTCTTTGATTAGGGAGAACGTGGTTGGTGCTTGTTTTTTGCTGGTGCAAACTGGGACTAACAGAGAAGCAAAACCAGACGGTTTGAAGACCTATGTATAAAAAACAAGACCAATTGTACATTTCTCTCCTGGAAGGGAGCGCTTTAGGGGAGCAAGGAAGGATTGGGGCGGGTGATACCTGGCATATATTGGTCTACCTAGGCCCAACCTTGCTATGCAGGAGAAGGTAGTTGCGAGCGCTTAGGGCTTTAGAGACTGCTGAAGGGACGAAAGACCACAGCGTTGGCTCCAGGTTAGCTCTTATGATCAACTATTCTTTTTATCTTCCCAGAAAAGACCACCTCTATCTTTTGTTGGAAAGCGAGAGGGAGGAGGGAGAGGGCGGGAGGAGGGGAACCGAAAAGGAGCCAGGGTGTTTGATTTCTAATAGGAGGTGGAATTCCTCTGAAGAGCAGCCTGTAGCAATCAGGGAAAGCAGATTAAGTTAAGCAGACTTGGGGAGCAGGAGGTGGTGCGCTTTATATGTCACGTTATTGAAAGCGTGAACAGCTTTACAAAAATAAAAAAATAAAGTAGCGGGCTGGGGTGGAGGGGTGTGCGGAGAGACAGTGGCCTGTTTTGTGTTTAGACCTATACAAACTCCCCGCCCTCTTTTTCACACACAATTTCTTTTTTTTTTTTTTGTTCCTCCTTTTTCTTTGTTTATCTCCTGAGAGATAACCACATGTGTACAATACAAAGAAATCCAGTCATAAAAGACTCGGCCTGTCGGCTTCCCTGAGGACCAATTAATGGTGTTCCAAATCTTGTGGGCAGGCAGATAAAAAGGAGAGAGGGAGGCAGAGGAAGGGAGGAGGGCGAGCAGATGAATACTCAGCCAGAGCAAGGCAGCATTTTTCAGACGCTACTCAGTACTTCTTTAGGTATTCTTATCCAACTTCTATATGATGAGATTTGGCTCTCTCGCTCAGGCACACTTCCCCTCTCTCTCCGCTCATAGTGTGAATGGAGAGAGAGAGAGAGAGAAATAGCACTTGAAAATATCAATTAGCCTTTTTTAAAACCAGCCCAACAACAGTGGAATTCCCAGTTTGAGAAGTGCAGGCAAATAAAAAAAGGCCCTTCCTGACGGTCCTTTCATAAATTGGTTGGGATATATATATATATATATATATATATATATATATATATATATATATATATATTGATAGCGACTCAAGTTTTCATTACCATTTGTAAGTAATGGCTGCACAGGATAGGATTCTCGACACGAAGGTGCTTTGTAGTGCAACCTTTCCGCCCCCTCCCTCGAACTCCCGTCTCTCACCCCCTACGAGTCCACAGGCCTTTGAATAACAACCGGGTGGCACTTTGAAATCAGGAGTTGAAAGTCTTCGGCATGGAAAAGGGGAGCATGAAAGTCTCGTTCTTTGAACCTTTCTCTTTTCTTTTCAAAGTCCTGCCGAAAGTGCAGGCAGGACAATAATGGACCAGGTAAGGGGCTCTCTAGGTGGAGAGGGCTGTCTGCGGTGATGAAGGTTTTAAAATATTTCAGCAGGTGTTTGGGTCAACGCTTTCTCTCTCACCCACAATGCGTTGCCAGAGACTTAATTTTGAGTAAAGTTAGCTAAATTGTGCTTTCAGAAGTTCTTCACCTTCCGGTGCAATAATTACTATTAGTTATTATTTATTTTATAAAACTTGTTTGTTGCTTCATCTTGCCCAAGGTAACCCAAAGCTATGCACGACCAGCCAAGCAAGCAAATGAAAACCAGAAGCACCTGCAAGGTGCATACCTGAGCCTTCATGCAAACTCCATTAAGAGTGGGCATTGGTGAGTAACTAAAGAGCCCTCCAAACTAGTGTGATTTGTTTGTTTGCTTGCTTGTGGATGTGTTCCATGACATGTCACTGATGCAATAATCCCACGTTAGTGGTGAATTTCTACAGGGCTATCCTGCTGCATCAGTTGCTCTGCACTGCAGCATCATTGCCACCCGGAGGGGCATTTTGCACTATAGCGCAACTGCAACAAATAACACTGAACACAGAACTGCAACAAGTAACACAGAAGTGTGCATGCACACGAAAGCTCATACCAATGACAAACTTAGTTGGTCTCTAAGGTGCTGCTGGAAGGAATTTATTTTTATTGCGTTTCGACTACATCAGACCAACACAGCTACCTACCTGTAACTAGAACATTTGTGGTATAAGAAGTTTCAGCACCAACTAACAGGACATACACCGATTGGAAATGAAGCAGTAGGTCTACTCCCAAAACATTTGTAGGTGCACAAGCTTGTTTTCTCCTGCTCCGGAGGATAGGACCCAAAGCAAGTTACAAACCAAGTCACAATACAAATGCAAGTTACAATAAAGGATATTATGACTAAAGATCAGGGAGAACTTTCTGACGGTAAGAGCTGTTAGGCAGTAGAATGGACTCCTTTGGAAGGTGGTGGAGACTCCGACCCTTATTAAGCAGAGGCTGGATGGACATCTGTGGTGGATGCTTTAGCTGAGATGGACATCTGTGGTGGATGCTTTAGCTGGGGTTGGACTAGATGACCCTCGGGATCCCTACCAAGTCCACAGTTCTGTTTTTATATGGAAGAGGGATTGTGTCATGAGCACAAATCATCATGAATGCGCAAGAATGATTACCCCCCCCCCAATAATACAGAATCTACTATTGAAAATACAAGCACTGGGACTCATAAGGCTTCTTTTCAATACCAGGTGACACTTCACAAATCCATTTGGCCGGCTTGCAATATATATATATATATATATATATATATATATATATATATATATATATATATTAGAGTTTGAAACCTTGGAAGCTGGAGCTACCTGAGGTTACTCAGTCTCACCACCACTTGTCCTATCTCATTTTCACACATCACTAGTATCACTTAAAAGGGGGTGAAAGGAACACTCAAGAGCCCTGTTGGTAAAGGGAGACATGGTTCTTTACAGTTAGTACTCCATATTCAGAAGGATGGTTTCGGATCCTACACTACATGACTGATGTTAATCTCATGGCATCCTCATGCAAGAAGGAGGAGAGAGTAAGCAGGAGGAGCAGCAGATCTAAGGGGTTTGGTGGGAGAACACAAAGTGCATTTTCCTTGACTTTCTGTTGGTCACAACCTTGCCCTCTACTAACTGGATCCAATGGTCTGTGGTCCCCCTAAGACAGGCACCCCCAAACTTCGGCCCTCCAGATGTTTTGGACTACAATTCCCATCCTCCCTGACCACTGGTCCTGTTAGCTAGGGATCATGGGAGTTGTAGGCCAAAATATCTGGAGGGCCGCAGTTTGGGGATGTCTGCCCTAAGACAAAAATACTGAGTCTGCTATTGGAAATGCAAGTGCTGGGACTCATAATGTTTCTTTTAAACACAAGATGATGGTCAGCACTATTTTTCTAGAAAAAAGAGGTGCTGGAACTCACCATGAATGCCTCCCCCATTGTTCTCTTATAATGGTGATGGTGCCCACCTTAGAGATGCTGGGACTGAGTTCTGGTGGGTTCCGGCTTAAATAAAAGCCCCAGTATGGTGTTCTTGACAAGGAACATAGGGACATAGGGAGTCAGAGCAGTAGTCTACTGGCAGTGGCTCTTTGGGGTTTCGGACAAGGAGTCTCTCCCAGTCATACCTGAAGATGCCAGGGATGCTGCGCCAATGAGCTATGTCCCCTGTATACAAAGGAGGTGGGAGAAATTGGTGAAAAGGAAAACAGGCTGTATTATCCTTTGGTTTGCTTCTCATTGGAAGAAGAAGCCAATGCCTCTCTCTCCCCCCCCCCCCCACTCCCGGCCGTTGTATTTTGTTTTCCAATTAAATGAAGCCAGATGCACAGCAAACATGAGTTGTGTGTGAAAGATGGCCAGCTGTTGCGTCAAAAGATTTGAGGCAGACCTCTCTAGGCTCACTGTCTCTCACCTGTTTAGGGTCAGGAGGGCGAATTAGCAAATATGCCAGCTGCCAAGATGTGCTTGAATAGTTTCTGCCTGCATGTACACCCGGTACGAGAGAGAGAGAGAGAGAGAGAGAGAGAGAGAGAGAGAGAGAGAGAGAGAAGAAGAAGAAGAAGAAGATTGTTGGTCTATGCAAAGCAGGAGTGCTTTTCAAATCGCAGTAAGTAATCTCTTTTTGGAAATGGAAGACTTTTTATTTAGAGGTGATTAGTCCATAAAGGTATCTGAAGAAATGGTGCTTTGAAATGAAGCGGCTGTGTGGGTCTGTTTTCTATATGCAGATCTTAAAGAGTGGCAAAGATGGTGATCAATAGGCCACGCCTGCCTGGATGTTCCCCAAGATGTAGGCTGGCTGACCGTGAAAGAGGACTAGACCAAGTCATGGAGGATAAGGCTATCAATGGCCATGCCTAGGTTCTGCCTCCACTGTTGGAATACAGTAACCGGGAATCACAAATAGGTAGAAGGTTGTTGGATTTTTCAGGTCCTGCTTGTCAGCTTCCCATCGGCATCTGGTTGACCTCTATGAGAACATTGCTTGCTTCTTTATTTATCCATTAAATTTATATCCCACCTTTTTCTTTAAGGAACGCAAGGTGGTCAGGTAATATGCCGCCCTGTGTGAAGCCAAAACGTGATGCCCTCCCCAAGCCAAAGCCACCTTCCCAAAGCTGGGTAAGGGAGGTGCCAGGCTTTGGGAAGGATTTTCAAGGCTATGGCAGGCTCCTAGAGCCCTCCTTCCCAAAGCTGGACAAGCATTGATTAGCCTTTGAGAAGGAGGACTCTAGGACCCTGTCAGAGCCCTCAGACTTCCTTCCCAAAGTCTAGCACAAGGCATAAGTTGGAATGCAACCGCCACCATCCTTGGTTATCGGCCATGCTGTCTGGGGCTGATACAAGTTGGAATTCAACAACTCCGTAAGGCTAGCACATTGGCAATCCCTGTAGTATATGCTACAGTGGGATATCTGCCTTTACTGTGAAGTATGGACTGTGCAGAATGCTCTTCATCTATTTGCCTTAGAGGGATGTGGGTGGATGCCATTTCTTCCCTCCGCTAAGTACCCTTACACCCCACCCAAACCCCACCTTTGTTTTAAAGAGGAAAGTATCGCCTTCCATCAATGCACACTCTCTTTTGGCACCTTCTCATTACTCCTCTCTTTTTAAGCGGGAAGACAAATTTCTCCCTGAACCATGTGGCAATCATCTTACACTCTGAAGCATGAAATTCCATCATCATTATCCTGGCATGAATGATTGTACAGATGTTATTTGGCCATAAAGTTTACCCAGCCCTTTAAAAAATACAGCCGCCAGCATATGACTTGATGACCTCTTGCAACAGTTTGTTCCACGGGTTGCCTATCCTTGGCGGCAACATTTTCTATTTATGGCTTATAAACACAGCTCTTTAAGGGAGAAGCCGACATGGAAATTTCATGCATAAGTGCAAGAACAGATCTGAAGTCTCACAGGCCTAGGAAAGAGCAGAAGGACGTATGGACCAACACTTTTTCTTAAAGCAGGACCCTAATGCACATCAATTCCCTTAGTCTCAACCCCCAAGTTAGCTCACATAATTTTATTATATACCAACTGATGTCCATCAGAATGGAATGGACACTTGGGAGGTGGTCAGCATAGAGCAGGCATCCCCAAACTTCGGCTCTCCAGATGTTTTGGACTACAATTCCCATCTTCCCTGACCACTGGTCCTGTTGGCTAGGGATCATGGGAGTTGTAGGCCAAAATATCTGGAGGGCCGAAGTTTGGGGATGCCTGACAAAGAGTATCGCTAGAAGTGTGCGTAGGACATCAGATTTGGGGGGGGGGGCTGTAAAATTCTCAACAAAGGTTTGAAGCAGTGGTTCCCAAAGTTTTTTGGGCCACGCCCCCCATTGGTTCCATAAACTCATCCCCAGTTCCCCCTACCCTATAAAATGTGCTATGCAGAATAGTGGTTTGCACAACCCACTAAGGAAGAAAATAGCACAATAACATTTGAAACATTAACGGTTAATCACACATTTATTCAAAAATCCAATTAAAGCTATTTGGTTGAATGGATTCAACAAGAATGATGAACTTTATTTGGTGATACCAGCTTTTCAAGGTCTGATAGTCATATACACCTCCAGTGCTCAGCTCTGGTGCTTCCTCAGTCCAGATTTCTGACATTGTCCTTGATCTCACGTTTGGGGTTGCTTGCCGGTTCTGACTCGCTGTTTAGCCCTCAGTCCTAGCTTGCTCCTCAGTCTTGTCACCTGGGTTGTCCTTGTTTGCTCAAGAAGCACAACTACTAGCTTGCTTCTTGGCCCCGTCTCACAGTTTCCTCTGTGCACTTATTCTTTGGACCTGACTAGTGACGGACCAGGAAGATCCATAGCTCACTTGCAGAGCATCCACCTCGCATGCAAATGTACCCGGTTTAATCGTCAGCATCTCCAGGTAGTGCTGGGAAAGACTTACGCCTGAAATTCTGGAGAGCTGCTGCCAGCCAGTGTAGACAATACTGAGCAACATGGTCCAATGGTCTGACTCGCAGACCCTCCAAGTGTCCCTATTTTCCAGGGACTGTCCCCGATTTACAGAGGCCATCCTGGTTTCTGATTTGATCCAGGAATGTCCCACTTTTCCTTAGGACGTCCCTATTTTCAGCAGAGAAATGTTGGAGGGTATGGAGTTATGTGACTCCTGAGCCAAGCGGATAAGTATCTATCCAACCTTTAGAAGACAGCAGGAGGCAGCCCTGTATAGGGACGATTTTTTAACGGTTCATGTTTTATTATGTACTTATATATGTTGGAAGTGGCTGGGGCAACCCAGTCAGATGGGCAGAGTATAAATACAGTGCTACCTTGGTTCTTGATCTTAATCCGTTCCGGGAGTCCGCTTGACTCCCGAAACCATTTGGAAACCAAGGCTCAGCTTCTGATTGGCTGCAGGAGCTTCCTGCACTCAAGCGGAAGCCACGTCGGACCTTCAGCTTCCGAAAAACATTCGCAAACCGGAGCACTTACTTCCGGGTTCGCAGCGTTCGGGAGCTGATTTGTTCGGCAACTAAGCCGTTCGGGAACCAAGGTATTACTGTAATAAAATTGTTGTCGTTAGGGAATAGGTCGTCCCTATTTTCATCAGAGAAATGTTGGAGGGCATGTACTCAGCATAAGGCAGATTCCAACATCCCTAGCTTATAGCTCACCCCAGACCCCAGTTCCCTGTCCAGGGAACAGCTGTGACACTAGGAAGAACTCACTCCCCCCACCCCACAAAAGCCACACCCTGATGATAGACACACAGTAGGGGCGTGCTGAAGGCATTTTTTTTTTTTAGCGCTTAAGTAATAGTATGATCTCCGGAGATCAATGCCATCTCTTCCCCCAGATGGCTGTGCACTTCCCAGGGAGAGGCAAGCTCTGTCGGGTTCAAAGCATCCCAGCTCAAATCCCTTTCCTGGTTTGGTGGCAGGATTTTAACTCAGGGATCCCAAGGGTCCCCTCTGGCATATTATTGGTCTAGTTTGATATCAAAAACAGCGGCACGGTTACTTTCTCCCCCCTCTCCCCGCCCCCCTTCTAAAAGCTGCTTCACAACCTATATAATCCTCAGTGCTTGGGCATTTCGAGCGGTATTGCTTAAGTGTACGTCTCCCTCTTTCTTTCCAAATTACTTCTCTTCGTATTTGCAAGACGCTGCCCTAAATCATTCGTCTCCATCCTTGACACAAGGGTAGGAGTAGCTGTGGACTCCACAAGGCATCCTCTTTTAATTATCCCCTCAATGAGCGCTGCATATTCAGCTCTTTTTATCTTCCCTCAGATGTAAATTCCTCATGGTCCCCTGACCATTTTGTGTTTCTTTTTCTCTGAACTCATTCCAATTTGTCAATATTTCCCTGGTAATTAGGTGCCCGGAACCAACAGCAATTTCTCCTGCGCAGGTGTGCTTGAGATAAGGCTCGGTTTGCGCATTTGCCTCGGCGGTCCCGCCATAGGCGTGGGTGAGGAGGGGGCAAATGGGTGGGGGGCTCCCACCAAAGTTGACTCAGCAGCACGTGAGGTGGACCAAACATGCGTGGATGGTTCAAGGAGTCCTTCTCCATCTAAAAGTTTCCACTCGAACAGTAGACTCAGATCTGGAAGGCACCAAGGAAAGTGATCTGATCCAAAGACACACTCACATGATACAGCGACAACCAAATAATTTGCTACTTAGAAATATACATGGCGGGGAAACCTAGGGTTTAGTGCTATGGTGTCCTCATCCACTTCAACCATCCTCAGAGTTTTGACCTCCGAGTAAGGACACATGTATCTGCACACAACCAATCGGGTTCCAAGGCATGCAACATGACAGTGATGGTATTGCAGACTGTCTCTCGAGAGAAAGAAAAATGAAAACTGAAATCTCCACACGAGAGCTAAGCGGGCTGAATGGATGTCTGAATATATGTCTAAAAACCGTGACTTTTTGAGATAAGGAAGATTACGCATCTCACAAATGCACACCAAAACATTGTTGTGGATGTAGGTGGTAGAACCATGTTTTGCAGATAAGGTATAGATAGACTGGAAATTTCTGAGAGGCGCTTTTTTTTTTTGCTCAAGAGATCAGAACAGAGGCTGGGGGTGGGGGGAGTTCCCAACCTATTATGTAAATATGTATTTAGGACAAGAGCTGTACGTAGATGCATTTATTCTTTAAGAAAACAACAACTTCTCCATCTCTTTGAAAATGTTTCACATGTTGATTGCAGCACTGACGTTTTAAATATTAATATTTCAGCTGTTCCCCTCCCCCCCCCTTTTTGAAAAATTAGACGTCAGCTGAAACTTACTGGGGACCAATTTACTGCCAAAATTCCATTAGTTGAATCAAATAAGACTATATGGGGAGGGATTGTGAGTGTGTGTTTGTGTGCTGCTACTCATTAACTGCGAAGAACATTTAAACTGTTGGGAGTAGAGAGGGCTGTTGCACTGACATCCTGCTTGCAGGATCCCCAAAGGCTACAATGAGAACAGGATGCAGGACTATATGAGCCTCTGCTCTAATCCAGCAAATTTATTGATGTGCAGCATTAGCAGGTTGTGGCTCATGAATGTGGCAGGAATGAGCACAACAACTACATGTCTGCGACTTTTGGCGTGGGATTTCTGTTTGAGATCCATTATCAGGGATGCCAGTGAAAGAGTGCAGCCTGACCAGAAAACTGGTAAGAAGCAGCTTAAAGGTAAAGGTAAAGGGACCCCTGACCGTTAGGTCCAGTCGCGGACGACTCTGGGGTTGCGGTGCTCATCTCGCTCTACAGGACGAGGAAGCCGGTGTTTGTCTGCAGACAGCTTCTGGGTTATGTAGCCAGCATGACTAAGCCTCTTCTGGCGAACCAGGACAGCGCATGGAAACGCTGTTTACCTTCCCACCGGAGCGGTACCTATTTATCTACTTGCACTTTGATGTGCTTTGAATTGCTAGGTTGGCAGGAGCAGGGACCAAGCAATGGGAGCTCACCCCATCGTGGGGATTCAAACTGCCGACCTTCTGATCGGCAAACTCTAGGCTTTGTGGTTTAACCCACAGCGCCACCTGCATCCTAAGAAGCAGCTTAGGGGGAACCTAATGCTGATTGTTGATGTGAAAAACAGCTCCAAATAAGGTACAAGAAAGGCTCTGCATGTACAGTAAAAAGGGAGTGGAGGGGTGAATAAATGTTTTCAAGGATAGTCATTGGATGAGAGATGGTGGGGCGATGGGGTGGCAGAAGGTGGTCAGGAAGAGGATGAAACAGCTGAGATAATGTAAAAGTAAAAGGTAAAGGACCCCTGGACAGTTAAGTCCAGTCAAAAGCGACTATGGGGTTTCGGCACTCATCTTGCTTTCTGAAGGAGCTGGCGTTCGTCCACAGACAGCTTTCTGGGTCATGTGGCTAGCATGACTAAACTGAACACCGTGATGGAAACCAGAGCACACAGAAATGCCATATACCTTCCCCCCACAGTGGTACCTATTTATCTACTTGCACTGATGTGCTTTCGAACTGCTAGGTTGGCAGGAGCTGGGACAGAGCAACGGGAGCTCACTCCATCATGGGGATTTGAACCACCGACCTTCTGATCAGCAAGCCCAAGAGGCTCAGTGGTTTAGACTACAGCACCACCCGTGTCCCTGAGATGACGTATATTTGCCTATATAGTGTGTCATAAAGAACACCTAATGAACACAGATTCTTTGAACACTGTCCTGTAATGCATTACTGAATAAAGTCTGACCAATTGGGAGTTTGATGTGAACCTCCGTACTTGAACCCCGAGGGGAATTACCCCCACACTTGAAACACAATTTTATTTGGTTTATACAACAAGTCAGTTGGGTTGGCATGGCAGTAAGTCAAGTATCTGGTTTTCCTTCAAGTGAGGTCTGCACAATGTAAACAAGTGTAAAAGTGATGGGGAATTTCTTTTCTTTTTTTTAAAAAAAAATCACATATATGGGGTCAGAACGGCCAGTAACTGGCTTGGAAGATGACCTTGGGGTCATAGTGAACAGTTGAATGAATGTGTTGCCCAAGTGAGCAGCAGCAGTGAAAAGGGCAAATTCCATGCTAGGGATTGTTGAGAAAGAAATAGGAAATAAAACTGCTGGTATCACAATGCCATTATAGAACTCTATGGTACGGCCACATTTAGGCTACAGTGTACGGTTCAGGTCACCTTGGAAAAGATTCAGAAAAGGGCAACCAAGATCATCAATAGGAAGAAGTGACTCCCCTATGAGGAAAGGCTGCAGTGTTTGGGAGTATTTGGGAGTTTAGAGCAAAGACGAGTAAGAGCAATATTGTATAGAATTAGAGAATCATTTTTCTGCCTCTCTCATAACACTAGAACATGTGGACATCCAACAAAGATGGATGCTGAAAGATTTGGGACAGATAAAAGAACCTCTTCACATGGTGCATAGTTAAATTATGGAACACGCTCCCACCAATTTGGATGGCATTCAAACGATGGATACTAGCCATGTCTGTGCTCTGCGTCAGGGGCAGTAATGCTTCTGACTACCAATTGCTGGACACCACAGGAGGTGAGGGTCCCCTTATGCTCAGCTCCCACTTGCAGATTTCCTACGGGCATCTTGTTGACCACTGTGAGACTAGGGTGGAATCTACACACATATAAAAAACTCTGTGTAAATGCTTTTTTTTAAAAAAAAATGTTTTGAAAAATGCATTGAATTTGGCATAGCTCATTGTCGCCATCTAGTGTCATATATTGCACTTTACAACACATTTAAAACATTTTATTTGCTGGATGTCCTAGGATGCTGGACTAGATGGGCCACTCACCTGATCCACCGGGACTCTTCTTAGGTTCCTCTAAAGGAGAAGTACCTGCTTCTTTCACAAAAGTCCAGCACAAATCAAGGGACCTGGAACTTCTAGGCCTTGAGCCGCAGTTGGCCACCTGAGGGTCATAATTTGTCCGGTAAGACTGTTCCTCCTATGCCACACCCACTTGCCCCACACCTGTCATTAGATGGGGCAGGCAAAGGCATGGCTGCAAATGGACAAAAAGGAGACTCAAAGTGTTCCCCCAATCATTCCTCAAAAAGTAGGTAGTCAACGCCTTTTAAATTTGGCAAGCCCCACTGGCATCAGTTCCACTCTGGAGCTCCCACAGATTCAAACCGTGGCTTCAAAGAGTCTTCTTTTGCAGTCCCCGTTTAAATTACAACTGAATTTGAAGTCTGACACCCAATGTCATATGACAGCAGCTGATTGACAGGTGGGTGGCCCACAGTGGATGGGCCAAATATGGATTTGACCCACCAGCAGACCCAATCTCGTAGTGAAGCAAAAAGACCCACACACCCTAAAGAAAAAAGATTCATGGAAATGTAGCTTGTTTAGGGTGCTGGGAACTGTAGCTCTGTGAAGTAGCCTGAAATTCCCAGGATTCTTTGCGGAGCAAAATGTGCTTTAAATGTATAGCATGTACACAATCTATGTATTGAAATGCACAGCAGGTTCATCTTTGTCCAACCTCTTTTCACTCTGCGGTACAATTCTGGCAACTTGAAGCTTCCCTGTTCTCACTCTTTATTTATGATTACTAGGGGAGCGCGTGTGAGCTTTTAACCTTCACAGAATTTCGGTGACTTCAGTACAGAGAAGTTCTGTGAAGCCTGAGATCTTGAAAGCGTGCTCTCGCTTCCCAGTGCTTGGGGACCAAAAGTCTAATAAACTTCTCAAATATGCCAGTAGCAGAAAGGCTATGTAGTTTCAAAGGTTGCATTTTTTTTAATTTTTTTAATATATATATAAAAAACGCAACACAAAACAATTGTCCCCGAGTACTTGTAATTCTTTGTTGCTAATTAGATCAAGCTAGCTCTCCACTGAGACTCCTATTGCTGTTGTCACCATCCAGTAATCTGTCAAGTCCCCTGGAAACCTCCTCCAATTGTCTTTTTGAGTTTAGTGATGGCTGAGCTCCTTGTCTAGAATGCCTGCTATGTAGGAAGATAAAAGCTTGCTTTGTGCAGGGTACAAATTCCAACCGTCATCTGGTGAATGCAAACATCTACCATCCAACGTTCCCAGATAATTGTTGTTAGTTGCACCATGATCAGGACAGAAAACCAAGGTATTACATCCATATTAATTTCTTCTGTGTATTACATGCATATTAATTTCTTTTGATCACTTGATTTAAGTTGTCAAGAAGTTTGGAAGTTCTTGCCTAGAAAGGGAGGGGGGCATCCGAAGGAGTTTTGATAAGGCTAGTTTTTTTTAAAAAAAGAAATTCCCCAGGATTTTTTTTCTTTTTCTGCACAGGTTGATACTGGATTTTGCCTAAAGCAAAATTTGAAGGGTTGTTTAGAGGTTTTTTCCTCAGGTGAAACATCTGAAGATTTGAGAGAAAGAGAGAGAAAAGTTTCAGGAAGACGAGAAAAAATTCTCAAGGGGGAGGGTATCTGTGCTTCGCTGCTGGGGACTCTCTGGAGAAAAAGCCATGCACAGCTGGGCTGTGGGTGTCTGCTGCTCTGCTAGGACTGATCAGGAAACTGATGCCTGTTTAGTCAATAACACCTGGGACTACTGATGCCCATCATTGAATTTTGCCTGTAGTGCCAAACTGGGTACAGTCATACCCCGGTTTAAGTACGCTTCGGTTTGAGTACTTTCAGTTTAAGTATTCCGTGGACTCGTCTGGAACAGATTAATCCACTTTTCATTACTTTCAAGGGGAAAGATCGCTTCAGGTTAAGTACGCTTCAGGTTAAGTACAGACTTCCGGAACCAATTGCGCAATTAAACCGAGGTACCACCGTACTTGCAAAAGCTCAACCATATTAGAACAGCTGTTAAGGAAGGCATCAGGACCCAGGTGGCGCTGTGGGCTAAACCACTGAGCCTGGGGCTTGCTGATCAGAAGGTCGGCGGTTCGAATCCCTGTGACGGGGTGAGCTCCCGTTGCTTGGTCCCAGCTCCTGCCAAAGCACGTCAAAATGCAAGTAGATAAATAGGAACCTCTATAGCGGGAAGGTAAACGGCGTTTCCATGTGCTGCTCTGGTTTGCCAGGCCACATGACCTGGAAGCTATACGCCGGCTCCCTCGGCCAATAATGCGAGATGAGCGCACAACCCCAGAGTCGGTCACGACTGGACCTAATGGTCAGGGGCCCCTTTACCTTTACTTTACCTTTACCACTGTACTTGCAAAAGCTCAACCATTTTAGAACAGCTGTTAAGGAAGGCATCAGGACCTGTTGAAGGAAGGAAGGGATTGAAGGAAGAGAATACACAAATGCCCATGCACATATCCCAAGGTACACATGAAATTCTGCTATCTCTCCGAGTTTCTTTCTTTCTTTCTTTCTTTTTTTTTTTTTTTTGGCTTTCTGAGCAAATCTTTCTGCTCGAAGCAGATTCCTGCCAAAGCTTAAAATCATCTCTCAGACGATTTATGTTTAAGGAAACTATTTGTGACGACAATCTTGCAACATTGTCAACTGTTTGTTTAAAACTGATAGGCAACAGTTGCCTTTGTGCACTTGTATTTTGCTCGTTGTCGCACTGCACCTTGTGGGCCTTGTGGTTTTTTTAGCCTGCATTCGACATCCTTACACATGCTTGCCTTGCTTTTGAGAATTAAGGTGGTTTGGCATGAAATGGTTAAAATGCTTTAAGAATGCAGCAGCTTAAACAAATTTGAAATATTTTTGGGGTGCCAGGTACCAAAATTTAGCTCAATAGCTAGGATTTCTAGGAAATATCTATGTGGCAAGACATGATTTTCTCTTCTTGAAAACAAACAAACAGTGTTCCTCTGTTTATCATTGAAGAAAGGGAATGCAACGCAGTGGTTGAATCCCTAGCTGCGCAGAAGTCAAGGGGAGTTTGGGGATACCTTCCCAAGCTTCCAGGATCCCTACCAGATAGGAGGGTTTCAGAAATCTGACTAACGTTGTAATCCCTAACAATAGTTTCAGTCCTCAATTAGCTGTCCCCCCCTGTACGCTTTGCAACTTCAACAGCGTCTTTGGGAATGGATTATAGCACACTGATTCAGATCCAGCCTTTTAAACTGTGCCAGCCAAGGTAATAAGGAACTTCTGATCTCATGCTCTAGGCAGTAACAGTTGGATAGGATTATTTTTCCATTTAGAATTGGCTTAGGTGCACAAGGCTCCCCCCTTTTTGTCCTTCCCCACCTTGGGCGATGGCGGGCCTTGACCACAGCTGGAGGCAGGATGCTGAAGGCCTTGTCTGATTAGCTATGACAAAGCCTGTGCTATATTCCTCGTTTTGAAAGGTTTGCTTTCATGAAATGGTTACAAGGCTGGGAGCAACCCAGGGATAGCGGAGTCTGCTGAGGCAGGATATTCCGTAGCGACTCTTTCTTGCAGGGTAGCCCATGGCCAAATTGGATGTGTCAAAGGAGAGCAGATCACTAAGGGTGCACCCTGCAAAAAGTGCATACAGGGGCAAGGAATAATAACAGTTTAAGACAAAGCACAAGAGACTCTTATAAGCAAGTTATGGCCCATAGGGCAAGATGATATGAGCCACATTCTCCAGGGTCACATTGGGACCCATTGAGAGAATGCAGGAACCGAAAGCAGAGATGCCCCTGAAGTCATCTTTCTGGTAGAGAAAATATAAATGTTTGAGTTCATAATGTTTCCTTTAAATACATTGAGATTTATTTATTTTTTTAAAGGAAGATGTTTTATACCAAATCAGGCCACTGGCCCATCTTGCTTTTGTAGCAGCTACCGGTGGTCTCAGTTTATTCCTAGTCCTACCTGGAGCTGCTGGGGATTGAACCTGGAACCTTCTGCACCCAAAGCAGATGTTCTTCTACTGAGCTATGGCCAAAAGGCAGAGGTCCAAAATGGCAATAGGGAAGGCTTCTTGGTTAATCTCCTACTGTAATTCAAATCAGGGTCATCCACAGTGGTTGACGGCTGATTGTCTGTAATCCGCAGCATCAATATTGCATCTTCATATGTGGTATGTGTTTAAAATATGCACTGGATCTCTTTCTCTCTCTCTGACCTGCTAGTTTTCTGTAGCCAAAGAGATTTTTGTATGTGGGAACCTGTCAAATGTACTACCTGCAGCCCAAAATGTTACAGTCCCAGGAACTCTTTGCCACATGTTTTATCCGAACATGAAGACGGTCTCTCAGATTTCCTCTCCCCTTCTTTATCGCAGTTTGAGAATGAAGGTGTGAGGCTGCCCCTTCAGCTCCACACATTCTGATGGGTGACATGTTCCTTGTTATTTCTGCAGATCTGTTTTATGCTTGTCTACGGGAGGGTGAAGCCTTGGGACATTTATCTGCACACCTGGATATGCGGTAATCCCAATGATGGACTTTCCTGCTCTGTTAGTTTTTATATTGGTTCAAATCCTAGTACTAGTGTGTGCTGCTCCCTGCTCATTTTCGAGTGGGGTAAGGAAAGTGATTCAACAGTCCTTGATTCCCCATTTTAAAATGCCAAGCAACTTGCTAATGCTCATTATGTTTCCCGTTCAAAGTACTGGTCGCTGTGGACCATACAGAGCTAGGTAGACCAATGGTGTGTCTCGGTATAAGGCACCTTCCCATGTTTCCTGGGTTAAGGTCAGTGGCTGGATCAGGTCAGTGGCCCATCCAGAGTGGCCAGCCAGATGATGATGATGATGATTTGTATCCCGCCCATCTGGCTGGGTTCCCCCAGCCACTCTGGGCAGCTTCCAACAGAGATTAAAAATACACTAAAACATCAGTCCTTAAAAACTTCCCTAAACAGGGCTGCCTTCAGATGTCTTCTAAACGTCAGGTAGTTGTTTATCTCTTTGACATCTCATGAGAGGGTGTTCCACTACCGAGAAGGCCCTCTGCCTGGTTCCACTGTAACTTGGCTTCTCTCAGTGAGGGAACAGCCAGAAGGCCCTCGGCGCTGGATCTCAGGGTCCAGGTAGAACGATGGGGGTGGAGACGCTCCTTCAGGTATACTGGACCGAGGCCGTTTAGGGGAAGCTCTAAACGGAAGCTCACAAGCAGGATTTGAGCACAAGAGCACCTGGAGTTTCCAGCCACTGGTATTCGACGCCTCTTGTGGGAGCGAGTTCCATAGTTTAACTTTGTACGGCATGAAGAACTAATCTTCATGCAGAAGTGCTTTCTTCCCTTCTTCTTCCAGTGTAGATTGGAGAATTTCTTTTCTATGTGGCACGCACACAGTTGGCTGCAGTTTGCAATGCTTGCCTTCCCCACCCTGCCAAGTACAGAATGGGTGCTGTGAATGATGTGCCCACGTCAGTCCTTTGGCCTGAGAACCCTGCCACTCAAAACACCGAATCAAGCAAAGGAAAACAAACAAAAAGGACAAGGGAGCCTTCCTACTGTCAAGGCTACATCTTGTAACAAAACTGCATTGTCCCTTTGCATTTTGCTCCTTCTGACAAGTTTGTATGTCATACAGTCCATCCTTTGGCAGCCTGCTCAGTTGATGAAGTGATCGGTCGAGGTAAAAGTCAAAGAACTCTCCTCAGAGCTGGTCTTTTCCTGTGAACCAGTCACTTATAAAATTCCTCCTGACAAGCCCACAAGGCTTGAAGGGATGACTGGGGAAGAGCAGAGTGCAGTTTTCAGGCGACGTTGGAATTTGTGTTTTGCCTTTGTTTTGCTTACCCGTTGACAAGTCAGATTTGTAGCACACTCCGCACGCCTCTCCCAGGAACGTTATCACAAACCGGTTTCGTTTGATATTTACAAGCTATTCTCCCTCTCCTTTGTATAATCAGACACGTGTATGCAAATCCGCTCACCTGATTCTACAAGATGATATAACCTGAGTTAGAAAGTGATACATTCAAAAATATGCATGCGCGCACGCACACAACCCGGTGAAATTTTATCTCACCTTTCTCGCGCCTCCCGTAATTTTCGGGCAAGAACAAACGGCTTGCTCATCGCATTGCTCATCCGAGATATACGGGGAGATACCGCACTAGGGTGAGATTGCACATTAAAAAGACTTAATTACTTTTGCAAAAATATACCGCCAAACATTTGCTATGATGAGATAGTGCCGCGTATTAGCGTAAATAATTAAAGCTAAACTGCATTTGTCAAATAAATGAACAAAGTTTATTTTTGTGCTGCTGGGAGCCTTGATTTTTAATTGTGCTTGTTGATTTGGTCTCTAATTCACAGATCCCTGCGACTCACATTAGGTTTTCCCTACACTAATATGTTTTGTATATACTTGGCTGTTGAAAGAAGGCGGCGAACAACCCTTTTGTTCGTTTGAGGCTTATATCCCACCCTACTTTGGAGTCTCAAGGCAGGTAACAATATATTTTAATGTGAGAGTATTTAAGATATAAATAAACCCAGTCGATACCACTGTTGTAGATTATTTTAATTAGCTGGTATGTATTCTCATTTCTTCTTTCGCAGAACTCAAGAGGGATAGTGTGTGGTTCCAATCCCTTCCTATTCTATGATTCTGTGAGGGGGGGGGGGAGAAACAGTCACCTCTTCCCCTCCACTTGAGGCAAACAAATGGGCCCAGGATTTGCCACACACCCCCTTCATTTTAGTATAAGAGACTTAAAACTCAGACAAAAGATAGCTAAACTAGTGCTGAGCTAAAATTTGTCTTATAGTTTCCCAAACGGTTTAACCCTCTACAAAGCAATGCTTCCATTGTGTTGACTCCTTCTCAGGCTACTTTAGATTTTTATCTATATTTTTGAATTTCAGTGGATGTGGGGTTCTGAATTTGGCCACATTCACACCATACATTTGAAGTATTATGATACCATGTAAAAGAGCCATTGCTACCCCCAGAGAATTCTGGGAGCTGTAGTTTCTTAAGGGTGCTAGGAATTATTGAGAGACCTCTATCCCCTTCGCAGGGCTGCACTCCCAGAGTTCCTTGGGCAAATGGATTGATTGTTAAAGCAACGGTTTCCCAATTTAATGGACTGCCTTGCCTTGAGTGCCTTCAAACCTCAGAACTATAAATTAAAAAGGGAATAACAGAATCGTAGAATTGGAAGGGATGCCGAGGTTCATCTAGTCCAACTCCTTGCAATGTAGGAATCTCAACTAAAGCATCCATGTTGAATGGCCATCCAACCTCTGCTTAAAAACCTCTATGAAGAAGAGCCCACAAGCTTCCGAGGGAATCCGTTCTGCTTTCAAACAGCTCTTACTGTCAGAACCCCCCCCCCCCCATGTTTCGTGGAATCTCCTTTCTTGTAAGTTGAAGCCATTGGTTCAGGTCCCACCCTCCAGAGCAGGAGAAAACAAGCTTGCTCCATCTTCCGTGTGCCAGCCCTTGAGATATTTGAAGATGGTGATCATATCTCCTCTCAGTCTCTTTTCCAGGCCAAACATACCGAACCATTCCTCATAAGGCCAGGGCCGTCTCTAGGCCTGGGCTGGGTGGCGCAATGCGCCAGGGCGCCTGGCCACCAGGGGCGCTGCTGTGCTTACCAGACAGCTGATGTCTGTGAGAAGGACTTTCCTTCCTTCCGTTCAGTGCCGCACCCGGAGCCTCCATCCCACTGCCCGCCCGGAGGGCTGCCTCTCGCCTTTCCCGTCTCCCCTTCAGTGAAGGGGCCCCCCCTCAGGGCACGGCGGCGGGAGCTCCTGAAGCGCCAAGGTGCACTGCGACGCGTGTGCTTCGTCAGACCCTCGCAGCACGCGAGGGCTGCCAGGAGGTGGCTGGACGCCGAGTGCGAGCCCTGGAGCTGCTGCCTTTTCCTCACCACTAAGAAGCCTGTCCTGAGCGCAGCAGCAGCAGTGCTGAGGAAGGGAGGCATGGCACTGGCTCCTCCTGGGCGCCGCACAGCGTACAACTTACTTTGGGCCCCCACCCCTTTAAAAAGGTCAGCAACTCTGGGAAACAGGGTGGGGGGCGGAGGGACCTTTGCACCACGGCTGATCCAGGGCCAGCCTGAAGCCGGCTACTCACGGGCATCTGACGGGCTACTATGATGCCAGATGGGCTATTAGCCTGATTCAGCAGGGCTCTTCTTATGTAAAACATATTTATGTCTGAGGTGAAGGACAATATGGCTCCTCCTCCCTATTCCACAGAAAGAAGCACATGTGATGGGACAGGCCCCAGGAGATCAGCTTTGGCTACACAGGGTGGGCCGCATGTCACTCCCAGCACTGTCCTCCTCAACCTCACCAAAGCTGCCTGCCCATCAGCTTCTGCCACCTGAGGCAGCAGTGTCACTCTGCCTAATGGTAGGGCCTGCTCTGTGTTTTTTTTAAAAAAAAATTCATTTAATATTTACATTCTAATTGCTGAGCCTGCCAACATGGGAGCGAGAGAACCCCCCCTCCACCCGAAACACTTCAACCCAAAGGTGTTTGGGTTTTTTTTTTTTAAGGTCTAGAATTTATGTAATCCATAATGTTAACAATATGTTTGCTTCTGACAATTTGTATGCAAATGAGAGAACAGACTTACGGCTCCTGCTCTCCTGTAACCTCAGCAGCGTTGCTTACCGGGCTCCTCAGCAGTAAAGTAGGGTGCCTTTGTCAGAATTACCAACATTTTCAGAGAAGTAATTTTGACTCGAATTAAAATGACCTCCTCACCATAAAGGGCAGGGGAAGAGGAGGTAATTGCAGAGCCAGGAAAGGGGAGAGAGAGAGAGAGCGCGCACGTAAGTGTGGGAAGATATGAGCTGGTAGACAGCCTCCCTGTTCAGGGATAGTAGCATGTCAAACTGAACGCTTTGCAAAAGAAAAAGAAAAAAACATGGGGAAATACAGTGGAGCTCGTAATCAGTTCCTCAAGAGGAGAGCTCTTGGCAGTGATGGCATTGCAGCCAAATTCCAATGCGCTATAGCAGCCTCAATGGTGCAGTCATATCTATGGCTGTGTACACACTTTACCCATTTGTAGCACAAAAATGTCGTTTTTCCTCAACATGGAATTGTTTGTTCTCATCCTCAACGTGCTGCTTTCAATCTGGATTGATTACAGGTCCTGCTGTGCAGATTGGGTGTATGTGGTTACTTGCTTTGAAATTAGATTATGTCTTTGAACTCCCCTCCCCTTGAGATCTTGGTATATAAGCCCCCTCCCCCCAAAATGACAACGTCATCAGGCTGGTGTGGCTACACAAACACCCACATCCCTTGGGCCGCTTACATTTGTTTTCAAATGGACACACTGGAGGGTAATGCAGAATCAATATGCAATGACTTTTCATTTTCAGAATGAATCCAGAAGAGCTTTTCAGGGGCTACACACACAGAGAGACTAGAATGTGTGTGGACTAGGTGTGTGTGGGGGGGACACACAATAACTGTCTTCATTGATTCCAGAATAAACTTTGGGTGATATGCAAATAAGCTTGACTCAGAGTAGATCCATTTAAATTAATGGACATGACTAAGTTGATTATTTTCAGTAGGTTTACTCCGAGTCAAATTTAGTTAAATACCACCTCATCCATATGTAACCTGTGCCAGTTTTTGAATGGCATTTTGCTGTGTTGCAACCTGACCCTTTGAGAAGGGCACCTTTCTGAAACTGCTGTGCTTTTTTGGTGAAGAGATTAGTGTGTGTTGTTGGCGATCTCCATTAAAGTATGTCCCCCTTGAGGGTGAATATTATTGTTTTATTTATTGCATTTCATTTGCACTTTTCCCCCAAGGGGCTCAAGATGCCTACATGGGTCTCTCCCTCTTATTTTAGTCCTCACAACAACCCTGTGAAGCAGGTTAGGCTAATTGACAGTGGACTCTTCTGCTACCACCACCAGAAAGGACGAGTCTGAGAGATTTCCTGCTTGTTGCTGTGCTTCCCAGGGAAAGCCCAATGTTCACTGCTGAATGGGAACCAATGTTAGTCCGCAGAAAAACAGATTGACATATCAAGCCCATTTTCCCAGAGGAAAGTGGCGCCACAGGCAGAGGTGTGGATCAGCCCAGTGACTGACGCAATATCGCCCAGTGAGCTTCATGGCTGAGTGGGGATTTGATACTCCTAGTTTTTTCAAATCCTCGTCTGACACTCCAACCTCTACACTGCACTATCTCACATACTCTCCTTTCACCATAAAGTCCCAGAATAGGTCACAAAGATGGAATATACATGATTATAAAACTGTTTCTTTTGTAAAAATGGCAAAAAAGTAAAAACAAAAAAACAAAAAAAGTCCAAAAACAACAGGAAAGCACCAACTCAGGCAATGAGGTGCACCCCATCAAAAATGCAAGGAAAAGAGAGATGGTTTTAATTTATATGACACTTAATGCCAAAATAAGCTTCTGGGCTGCCTACAAACTGTAAATGAAACAGGAACACCAACATGCCAGGAGGGCCTATGGGTGGGGGAATGGTGGGCAAAATTACTGCCTATATATTTTGGAATTTGGAATATTAAGGAATTTATTCTGATCCCCAATCCCCGATTAATATGCAGATTGGAGCACAGTTTCGTACTTCTCCAAATTGTTGCGATGCAATTCCTAGCTGCAAAAACGCACCAGAATATATATTTTAGGATGAAATAAATTCAGTGGGTGGGGGGGGGAAATAAATTAATAAATGGAGAGTGGAGGAAACCCACTCTCTTATCTACTCTGATTTGCAGCAGCTCGGAAACAGATATATTTTCCATGCATACGTATGTGTGCTACATATGTCAGTACTGTCTGCACAAAAATGCAGCTGTTTCCTGGAGATGCCAGGGATTGGACCAGGAACCTTCTGCATGCAAATCAGGCGCCTGATCACTAAGCTACGGCCCTACCATTGGGTGATGGAACCTCAGAATGTTTCTACGGAACAATGTAGCTTGATGGCAAAAAGATGACAAGAGAAAGAGAAGGCTCTTGGAGGAATATAGGATACGCCCCGCTGGACCAGGCCAATGGCCCATCTAGTCCAGCAATGTGTTCTCACAGAGGCCAACCAGATGCTTATAAGAAGCCAGCGAGCAGGACCTGGGTCAAACAGCACACTCCCCTGCTGTGGTTTCCAGAGGCATACTGCCTTTGACAGTAGAGGTACAATACGGCCAGCATGACTAGTAGTCCTCCTCCTCCACGAATTTCTCTAATCCTCTTTTAAAGTCATCCAGGTTGGTGGCCTGTTCCATAGTTTGACAAAGAAATGTACGAAACAAACTTGCCTATGATTATTTATGTCTCCATCCTGGGTGATTGCTTCTTTCCTTTGCTGGAAAATGCACGTCCATACACAGAGCTGCTCCGGAGGAAGTGGTTTGAAAAGTTTCTTTACATCGTATAACTTTAAATAATATTGTAAAATAGGCTTAAGGAACTTCCATTGTCCTCCCTGAGCTGGAGGCTTTACCTAGGCTTTCATTTAAGTCCAGGCAGCAGTTTTGGGAAGGATAAATGCAGCGAAGTTGCATCACAGTAATGAGAAATAACCATCCCCAGTTGCTTTAGCTCGTGCAACGCTGTCACATTTGTTGCTGACACCCAGTGGCTGATTGCTGTCACTACACAATAGTAGTGTGAAATGCTGAAGGGGGGTTCAGTTATAAGCAGTGATAAGAGAATCTAATTTTTTTGTTTCTCAGTATTCCCACCTTAAGTTCAGTTCTCCACATTTCAACATCAGTTTGCTTGGTTTTTAAAGTCCTCCTGTAAATTCATCAGCAGCTTAGTGTGGGCTTCTCCCATTGTGAACTTTTGTATGTAGTTTTACCCAGTAAATACAATTTTGCAAAGCAGTTGTCCTCAGTATAATGCATTAACCAATATATGCATTAATATATACATTTATTCTAATGTATGCATGTTTGCACACGTTACTTGGTTGGAGAACTGTATTGCAAAATTCAGAGAAGTGCCACTTTAAATGCTAACTTTGTTTTTGTGTGTGTGTGCGTGGTTTCAGAAAGTGTGAATCAGGTAGGTTCACCTTTCAGTGCAAACGTATCCCTCATCCCTAATTATAAGCCAATCTAGACAGAACCTCATCACCCAGATCATAAATGACCTAAATCTCTGAGGTAGCTCTGTTCACTATGGTCCTGACCCAGAGAAACCTACAAATCGGGTAGGAAGGTTGCACAATTAGAGTTTGGCTATCAACTGGATATTTGGCTATTGCAGTGGATATACATTATGTCTCCACATGGTTGCTAGAATATAAACTTTGTGTTACTCCACAGCTTTCAGGGAGTTCACGTAGGACGGCACCTAAAGACTGACCTGCAGACCAGGTGGTCTTCCCTCAAATCTTATTTCTGCCCTAAACTTAGGGATGTTTGAGGAACTAGAACTTCATGAATTTGAATATGATCTAACCTGAATGGACAAGTAAACACTGTTTCCCTTTCCTCCCTGTATTAATCACATGAAGCATTGGTTCCTTTCCACTGCCACTCATCTTCTTCTCAAAGCCATGTTAGGAGTCTTGGCAAAATTACATAACTTACGTAAATTATGTAACTTGGCTTGAATTGCATTAGCCACCCCATTCATTTCAATTCAAAGGAACCACAATGGAAAAGGGGGTGGGGGGTAATAGCTTATGTCTCACTTGCAAGGTGAAAGCAGCAACAAAATCTGGGAGTCCCAATTGTACTCACTGGATTGATTTCTGTTCCGCACATGGAACAAACAAGCAGTGATGTAGCGTGGGTTGCTGGTGTCCAGGATGTCCAAGTATTGAGCCCCCCTGGTGGACTGGGCAGCTGGGGTGGGGGCACATGCGGAGCCCACACAGAGGGTGAAGGGAGCCTGGGAGGCAATTGTCTTCTGGCACTCCCACTGCTGGTGGTGGCCATGCAATTCTCGGTTTGGCAGCTCCACCTCCTCCAGTCGACCAGGGGGGGGGGTGCAACAGTTGCCCTGCCCTGGGCTCCAGCAACCCATGCTACGCCACTGGGTGAAGATGTCCAGTTTTGCTGCTACAGGTGCACCAAGACGTTTCTTCTCTCTGTGCTGCTCCCATGGTCATATCTCCTCTGGGTACTGCTGTGGATACACAACACACACAGTTAGAAGCATTATGTACTCTAGAAAAGCAGCCATGTTTGTGCACTACGACCAAACAAGAGAGTCAACAAGCTTCTGGAATACTAGTGAACTGGTCGTGACACAAGCTTTCATTGCCAACAGTCCACTTTATCAGGAATGAGAAAATGCCTTCTACTGAGTTAGACCATTGGTCTTCTGTAGCTTACTATTGACTGCATGGATCTCCAGGGTTGCAGGTAGGGAGTCTTCCCCAGACCTACCTAGAAATCCTGGGCATTGAACCTGGGACATTTTCCCCTGCAAAGCGGGGACTGTACTACTGAGCGATGACCCTTCCCCAAATGATCTTACATGGCAATACATTTTGTTAGTCTTTGAGGTGCCACAAGACCCTGCATTTCTATTGACGATGCAGCACAGCATTTCCTCTCATAGTGGGCTAACAATTAACATTTCACAATGTTTGCAACAGCCATTTCCTCCCGTCCCAAGGCTTGGTACATTTCTGTACATCTTCCTAAACTAAGGCAATTTCCTATAGAAGTAAATTTCACACACCATCGGCTGTGAGCACCAGGCCTGGATATTGAGTCACTATATTAATATTCTCATCAGACCAAATCCTAGAGTCATTATTCACTCCATACCCTGGCACAGCTCCTGTTGAAGTCAAGGTGCTTTGATTAAGGACCACAGGGCTAGCCCATTGCTTTTATCTTAACATTAGTCATTTTCATTTTGGAGGGTCGGATTCGGCGTGTGGAGTTGCACGGGCACCTTCCCTCCGCCAGCACGAGAGCCCACTGGCCTGCAGAATTGGATTCTTTAAAATGCAGATTGGAGCTCAGACTGCATGGAGCAGCCAAATGAAATAGTATAGTCATTAAGTTTCTTGGATTTCACTGCATAGATTTGCAATGGAAGTTCATGGCATTATTTCCAGGCTGCAGGGAGGAGCGTCAAGGATACCTCTTTCAAAAATTCAGATGTATTGACATTCTCTTTCCAAACACAGGCACGTACTGAGCAGAGAGTGTTGCAATGCCGGAGGTGAGACACCCAGACGACTAGGGTGCCTTTAGCCTTTTGAAAGATATGATTGTGCTGCAATTGCCTCCCGCGCTTTGCAATCACAAAAGAACAGTCTTATGGTCTGTCTAGTCCAGCATCATGTTCTCAAAGCAGGATCGAAGCACAAGCCTTCTCTAGATACAACTAACCCATTCCGCTAGCAGAAGCCAGTACAAGTACTCCTGCTGGTGTAGTTGGGATCCCCCGCCCAGGTGCACTGCTGCACCTCTGCAAAATCCACTCGGGGAGGGGGGTTAGAGAACCCCCACTGTGTGAGAGGGGAGGAGAGAGGGGATTGTTCCACCGGGCAAGCAGAAATATTTGCGCTGACAGAGCAACCCCCTACATTGAATCCCACCCAATGGATCTTGCTTGAATAAAACTTAGTTGAATTACTTCCACCCTGTGTCAACATGTTCCGTACGCTGCACATAGGACATGTTTAAAAGCAGAATTCATAATTATTGTTAAAAAGGAAAACACCCAACCAGTTTGGTTTTCAAAGGCTGCACAAGATGGAAACACAAGGCTGCAGCAACCACAGCTCATGGTCCTAGGGAAGTTTTTAAAACAGCAAGCAGATATTCCCCACTTCTCCTTCTTTTTCCAGAAGCCACACAGTAAACAGCAAGCACTAACAAAGTCAAATATTAATAACCAAGAACTACACATCCCCAAATCCCCTTCCCCATGCCGGCAAAACCCACAGAAATTTACACTGACCAGAGCAAATAGAAAATAAAAGTCAAGCCACTTAAATACCTGACATTTAGGGAGAGATCCAAATACCCTTTCGGTTTTCCTGAATGACCAAAGTTATAACGTTTAACAGCAAATAAATACCTGTTTAAGAGCACTCACCACCTTAACTACCAGGAAGCTCCTGTTGCAATCTCTTAATATGGCTCAAGGACACCTTAGAGAGAACAATTTTTGGACAGATCTGAATTAATTTTCAGTCCATGTGATCTAGATAGCTTTTCCTGTCCAGGGCACCTTCTGCAATATTACGGCTAAGCTGCGTATTAGCTTGGACTTTTGTGCTTTGAATTCCTATTGGAACCTTCTTATTATAAGATCAGCTCGGGGAGTGCAAGAAACTAGTTTGGACTGAGCCAATGGCACAGTGGGCAAAGAGGGACAACCTTTTGCCCTGCAGACCTGATCCAAATCCCACTTCCCAAAACTATTAGGCATGGAAGGCGTGTGTGACTTAAGCCAAGGAATCGGTGCAAGGTAAAGGGATTGGATCTCCTCAAACCATGGCCCTGATCCAAATCAGCAGCTTTTACACCAGGAGTAGTGGTGACCTGGTGACCATTGGGACTGGAAGGGCTGAAATCAGGGAGGTCAACAGTAGGTGGCGCCAGAGCCAATGACAGGTAGAGACTATTAATTCCAGTTTTCTCCTCATCATCCTCCCTGTCAAGTTCTACAAGGGAAGCACTGAGACTTAAGGGCATTGAGACAGACATGGAGCCAAAACTGAGACTAAGGTGGGGGATGGTTGAGGGTGGGCTGAGGTTGGGGCAACCCAGCCAAATGGGCAGGGAATGATAATAATAATAACAACAACAACAACTATGCATCTGACAAGCTGTGCTACCCACTGGACTAGTGGTAAGAAGGTAGGTTGGTAGGTTGACTGAGGGTGGATGGTCCACCCTAATGGACCATGCTCCACTGGTTGGAAATTTTAGTCACATATGCAAAACTCCAGCAGCATAACATAACATAGCTTAGCTATGTTATGCAATAATATCAGATAAAGGAGGAGCCTTCTTATGAGTGGAGACAGGAAATAGTCTTTTGAGAAGCCCTATTCATTTCTACTTTTACTCACATGTAAGGTAAAAGGTAAAGGACCCCTGGATGTATAAGCCCAGTCAAAGGCAACTATGGCATTTCGGCTCTCATCTCGCTTTCAGGTCAAGGGAGCCGGCGTTTGTCCACAGACAGCTTTCCATGTGCCCAGCATGACTAAACCACTTCTGGTGCAGCAGAACACCGTGATGGAAACCAGAGCGCACATAATTTCTCTTTACCTTCCTGCCACAGCAGTACCTATTTATCTACTTGCACTGCCATGCTTTCGAACTGCTAGGTTGGCAAGAGCAGGGACAGAGCAACGGGAGCTCACTCCATCACAGGGATTTGAACCGCCGACCTTCTGATCAGCAAGCCCAAGAGGCTCAGTGGTTTAGACCACAGCACCATCTGTGTCCCCCACTCACGGATAGGACAGGTGCACTGCAGCAGGAGCCGGTCTCCACTTCTGGTCCTAACCTTGGTGTCCTCAATGCCACATTGCCCCCACACCACACGATGAGAGCATTTCCCCATGTTATTGTTAGGGTTAAAAGCAAAATCAGCAGAAACTGGTTGAGAAACTTACACATAGAGACCAAGACTTAAACAAATGCTTGGTTTAATGGAGAAAGTAAAAATAACAAAAATTAAATTAAGCTTGCACAAAATACCCGCACAACCAAACCACCCACCAAGAGCACACTGGGAAAACGCCCAGCACAGAGGCAACACACAACACCCCTGATATACCCTGCATCATCAGCTTCACAGCAACACCTGTAGAGCTGCTCCACAGCTGCAGAGCCCCAGTCATTAAATCTTTCCTGACTCTTAAAGGTACAGTGAAACAATAATGACACTTTTACACAATCATTCAACAGTTATGGGAACCCTTCAAACAAGCAGCTGCTCATGCCTAGCAAGCGCATGTGCAAGGGACATCCCATTGCAAGGGCGGAGCCATGCCTGAGAGGAGCATCTCATAAGAAGGGTCCTCCTTTATCTGATATTATTGCATTTATATCCGACTTTGCCTTCAAGGAGCTCAAGGTGGCATATGTGGTTCTCCCCTTCCCCATTTTATCTTCACAACAACCTTGTGGGGTAGGTTAGGCTAGGGGACAGTAAATGGCGCAAGGACACCCCATGAGATTCATGGCTGACTGGGGATTTGAACCCCGGTCTCCCAGGTCCTAGTCCAACATTCAAACCACACTGCCTCTCTGGGTTCAGCTTTGTGCGACGGAGACACAGTATCAGGAGCAGACCAGGTACATGGCCCTATGGCTGCTGCTTCTGGGTTTCCTGCACATGAACAGACGTCTAAATATTGCCAAGGAGTTGGCGGTATTCAAAAAGAGAGGATGTTGTTTGTGGTATGTACACACATCCTACTTCCATTTTGCTTTTGAGTAACATGACTTTCTGGGTATTGTTTGAGAACCCTTTTTGACCCGAGGCAACAGTGGCACAAAAGAAATGTGTTTATGTATCACGGGAAGAGAACTCTTTCTGAAACCAGTTTCAACTTTCTTTGCAAGAAGAAACCCTATATGTCCACAGCACAACAGAGCTTCTCTGAGTCCTTTGAGAGACAGCCTTAGATTATGTACACAAAGGGAAATAAGACCCTGAAAATAAACCCCACCCTTGAAGACCCAAATGTTTGCCTATAATGTGAGGAAGGCAGGCAGGGAGGGAGGGAGAATTAGCTATAGCTTTTCCAACAACCGACATGGGAAAATGTGTATTTGTAACAATTCAGTCAAATGCATCTGTCATAGACTAACTCTTCCCTCTTTGTTCCTTTCTTGCAGGCTGGTTCCCACATCTAAATAAATATTTATTGCATTGATATCCCACCTTTTGCTCAAAGGAGCCAGAGGCACCCAAGATTGAGGGGGGCCCATCATGTGTCGTATTTGTGTGATATCATGGGCACGACATTACATCATCAGGCCGAGCATGAAGCCCAGCGTGGCTTCAATGGTCAGCAGCTCCTTCTCACTTGCACTCAGGAGGAGCTGGCCACTGAAGTTATGCTACACTGCGCTCAGCTCTGTGCTCAGCCTCCTCAGGCATAGGTGCCAAGTTCCGAATTGAAAAATCCAGGATCAGCAGTGCCGCAGCACCGGAAGTCGCTTCCACGCACTTCCGGACATGCGTAGAAGCGACTTCCGATGCCGCTGTGCCCATTTCCAAAATGTCCGCAGTGCCAGAAGTCACTTCTACGCAGAAATTCCATGTCAGGTGACTCCCCTGTGTTGCAATCAAGGAATACTGTCTCCATTGTAGGGCAACCAGAGATCTATGGGTGTGCGCAGTGTCAGGGATGGTTCTGCCTTGGAGAAAGTATGAATGCCTTATGGCAATCTATTAAAATGTTAATTGTATAACCCAACACACAACAGAGTAAAAGGCAACATCAGCGGCAGAGATTTAATCCCTTCTGATAGGTTTTAAATGGCTAGTGTGTTAAAACAAAGCACAGCCACTACAATGCCTTATTAAAGTTTTTTTCCATGAGTTTTATTTAAACCTCCACTTTCCATCTCCCTGCTGCCTCACACTTTTCCTTCCTGTTCTAAACTTCTAAGTAGCACATTTTTGTTTTGACCTTCAACATCCAAACTACAAAAGAAAAGACTTTCTCAGACATTCTTTGACTACCCTGCGCTGTTCTCTTAAGAAGCCTTCTGCTGATTTTTATCCTTAGGGATCAATGGTTCCTTCAGTTCCATAATCTGACAAACTGAATTAAAAGCAGAGGGCCCGCATTTCAGGAGCAATATGTTCGAACCTGAGTAAGATGACAGCATAGATATTCTCCCCCAAACTCGCAAGCCGTAGGGAGGGCTTTGAAAGTCTTTTAGCTTAAGTCACTCTATTTAGGAGAAAGGAGATGGAGAAACACGGTGGAGAAACTCTATTATTATATTTCAGATTATGGTAATGCAGAAAGGCCTCCAAACTAGTGATTGAAATAATGGGTATGTTACAGTGTGCAAACATAATGTAACCTCTGTGCAGAACCTCCTCCTTCTAAGAGGCTAATCACTTCTATAGTGTGTTTTCTTCAAACCAGAATCCCACAGATATTTCTATCGCATGGAGGTTGAAACAGATAATATGGCTGGGGGGAGGGATATGCTTTTCCAGCTGTTACTCACACTCTCATCTGTGTGCTGATGTCACTGGGTTTCATGTTTCCTGGCTTGGAAAGGCAACGTTGTAATGCCTGCCTCACACTATGAGATGACCATATTATAGCCCTGCATGCTCCTTTGTGGCTCAGGTCACCTGAGCCACAGAAGAAATTTAATCTTTTCTCTCTCTGCCTCCCTCCCACCTTCAAAACTCTCCTTCCTCCAACCCACTTGCCTTCTTAAGCCTCAGTAGAACAGAGAAAGTAAGGGAGGATTCTCTTGCCTTCTCTTGGGGCCCTTGCATGCTGTTGTGAATATCAGCAAGGTGCCAGGAGCTCTGGGTAACATAATTTCCCAGTGCCAGGCTTACTATCATAGCAGTGCATGGGGGAAGGGGGCAAAAGGGAGAGAGACCTCTTGCCTTTCTTCCAGAGCAGCAAGCCAAGTAAATGGGTGAGCTGGAGGGCATTGGGTAGGTCTAGGCAGCTAGATAGGTGGTGTGGTACAAGGGCAGGGGCGCGGCGGTCAGAGGGGAAGGGAAGTGTCGCTGAGCCCTGAGCGAACACGGAAGTTGAACAGGAGGAGCAGATCCACCGGGTCCTGCAACATCCACACCAGCTCTTGATGCCAACCCTGGACAAGTCACGAGCTCAGCTTTGGGTTTATTATGCAGGTAAGCAAAAGGACCCAGGTGGCGCTGTGGTTAAACCACTGAGCCTAGGGCTTGCTGATCAGAAGGTCGGCAGTTCGAATCCCTGTGATGGGGTGAGCTCCTGTTGCTTGGTCCCAGCTCCTGCCAACCTAGCAGTTCGAAAGCACGTCAAAATGCAAGTAGATAAATAGGAACCGCTACAGAGGGAAGGTAAACGGCGTTTTCGTGTGCTGCTCTGGTTCGCCAGAAGCGGCTTTGTCATGCTGGCCACATGACCTGGAAGCTGTACGCCGGCTCCCTCGGCCAATAATGCGAGATGAGCGCGCAACCCCAGAGTCGGTCACGACTGGACCTAATGGTCAGGGGTCCCTTTAGCTTTACCTTAAGCAAAAGGATCGGCTTCATTCCCTTGTCCCTGCTTGCCCTGTCCTCCCCGAAAGAATTACCGTTTTGGACCTCCTAAAAGCCTCAGCTGCATTTGCACTTGGCAAAAAATAAATAAAATAAAATAAAGATCCGCGCTGCATTTTCCCAGCTACCAAGCATTGGTAAACACTAACAAAACATCCATTAGACATTTTGTTGACTGCGCCGAGAGTTTGGAAAAAGTCGGATGAAAATGAAATGCTCCTGTGGGAAATTACATTTTTATTGGGAAAATGTTTCCTGTCCTTACACTTCTTCAACATTCTTGACCAGCCTTAAGTGGCTATCTCTTACGCTGGCAAGGGAGCCTAATGAAGCTTAAGGACGCTGGAGCTCCAGCCATTTGTAGCAGCTGAGGATGGATCTTGACATTATCTTTCTCCCCTGCCCACCCTTTAGGCTTTTAAGACTGCAGTCCTATACACACACTTACCTGTGAGTAAATCTCCTTGAGCAGACATGCATACGATTGCACCGCAAGGGTAGTTTCTGATGAATGGGAGTTGAACTGAATGGAACATCTTTCCACAAAATATTATTGCTCCACTTTAACTATTTTGGTCTTGCTGCTGCTGTTATTTAGTGCTTTTTCAAATATTTCCCTAGACTCCCCTTTCTCTGAATTTAGAGGGGAGGAGCAGGTAAAAGGGGAGGTGGGGAGAATTTGGTAACTGGGAAGAGGTACAAATCCTACTTAATGTCCACTCATAGGGACTTAACTGGGAATGACTTTTTTCTCACCACCATAAGTAACGATTTGGGGGCTAAAAACTAAGAATCTTCTCTTAGCACCCCAAATTTCTTCCTGAAATTTTCCAAGTGGATTTCTTCCCCCCCCCCAAGGAATTGAGATAGCAATGGGTGCTAAACTTCCCCTAGATTTCCAGAAGTGGCTTTTTATTGCCACGTGGAAGATCGCAAAAAAGTGGAAATCCTCAGGTATGAAAACGTTGGGGAAACGGAGTAAAGTGCTGTCTGATTGCAGCCTCTGACTTCTGAGAAAATGAGATCAACCCTGCAGTTCATTACAGTTCAATAACAGCAAGGCAGTGAATGCAAACCCCAGCACCTTAGCACAAGGTGCACACAGGTCTATTCCTGCTCTCGTTGGCCGACTCTTCCATGCATCATGTATACAGGTCGCTAGTCTTGAGATGGGGAAGCCAGATCTGTTTACGTGACTATCTCCCCAGAATTGTTAAGAGGAATCTTCTTGCCCAGACACTGCCTTTTGTGTTTAGCCATCACAACTGTATCAGTTCCCGGTAACAACTCATTACCTTTATTAACATCACCATCAATCATAGTCATCATCCTTGCTTTCTCTCTGTAGAGCCAACGGTGTATGATTGGTGCATCAAAAGATATTGATTCTGCTCCCCGACTGTAAATTTTTAAAGAGAAGTATAATGAATTATAAATAACAATACTTTCTTCATACACAAATACCTTCATTTATTAGTGAAGACGGCTCTTCAGTCTAGGTTCAAGTGCCCTCTCGTTAGTAAGGAAAAGTTGACGGAACTAGCCAAACAGCCCTACCTTTTTTATGGCGGAAAGATACTAAATCCATGTTGCCTCAAATCTAACATTTTGCATTATGCGCAGGGCACAGGGGAGATTTGTATTCATGGAACTTCTGTTTCATGTGCCCAAAATCACAATGCACCAAATTTCACATCGGAAAAGGCCTTTTCCAGAAATCAGAGGATGAAGGATAGCACATAGCAAAGGGAATTTCTCGGTGCAAATTGGGGTAATCTGCCTCTTGCCTCTGCTGGTACCCAGCCATCTGGACCCTGAATCTAGATAGAAATGTACATCCCCAGCAAATAAATCTCCATTGCAGCAATGTTCATTTGCATATTCCTTCATTCCTTCAGTTTGGACCACGCCTTTCCATCAAATGGTGCATATAGGTCTTCCTAGACCAAATCTTTGTATCAGGCACAGGAAACCTCTAGATTAGGCCCAGTGGTGGGTGGGTGTCTGTATGTCTGTATTTGGTGCAAATCTGAAAAGGCAAGTGGAAGAAGCTGTTCTTCCTCCCCTCTCTCTTGTTGATGCTTGGATACTCAGAGAGCAGAGGTGAACCGGCAGTGACAGCCATACCCTCTAACATTCAGCAGATGAAAACAGGGACTCCCCTCAATTGACCCTTCTCAGCCTCCTATTTTTGTCCACCACCACCACCACCGCAAGCATTTCCTATCGGAAGAATGGTGAGTGCCACCACTACTTTACCAATGGGACACAGCACATACGCTCCCCCTCCTGAGAAACCCCTTAATCCTGGCTTCATTTTATTCTTTGGTAAAGGTAAAGGGACCCCTGACCATTAGGTCCAGTCGTGACCGACTCTGGGGTTGCGCGCTCATCTTGCATTATTGGCCGAGGGAGCCAGCATACAGCTTCCAGGTCATGTGGCCAGCATGACAAAGCCGCTTCTGGCAAACCAGAGCAGCACATGGAAACACCGTTTACCTTCCTGCTGTAGCGGTTCCTATTTATCTACTTGCATTTTGATGTGCTTTTGAACTGCTAGGTTGGCAGGAGCTGGGACCAAGCAACGGGAGCTCACTCCGTCACAGGGATTCGAACCGCCGACCTTCTGATCAGCAAGCCCTAGGCTCAGTGGTTTAACCACAGCGCCACCTGGGTCATTGGTAGATGTACAAAAAGAAAATCATGCTCTAACAAATCAATGTTGGAAAGGGGCAAGTAGATGCACAAAGCATTTATAAATACAGTGGTACCTCTAGTTACGAACTTTATTCGTTCCGGAGGTCCATTCTTAACCTGAAACTGTTCTTAACTAGAGGTGTGCTGTCTCTAATGGGGCCTCTTGCTGCTGCTGTGCCGCCGGCACACGATTTCCATTCTCATCCTGGGGCAAAGTTCTCAGCTCAAGGTAACTCTTCCAGGTTTTATTATTATTATTTATTATTTATACCCTGCCCATCTGGCTGGGTCTCCCCCACCACTCTGGGCGGCCTCCAACAAATAGCAAAATACATTAAAATATCACAGATTAAAAACTTCCCTAAACAGGGCTGCCTTTAGGTGTTTTCTAAATGTCAGGTAGTTGTTTATCTCCTTGACCTCTGATGGGAGGGCATTCCACAGGGTGTGCGCCACTACCGAAAAGGCCCTCTGCCTGGTTCCCAGTAGCTGTGCTTCTCGCAGTGAGGGAACCACCAGAAGGCCCTCGGCGCTAGATCTCAGTGTCCGGGCTAAACAATGGGGGTGGAGACGCTCCTTCAGGTATACTGGACCGAGGCCGTTTAGGGCTTTAAAGGTCAGCACCAACACTTTGAATTGTGCTCGGAAACGTACTGGGAGCCAATGTAGGTCTCTTAGGACCGGTGTTATGTGGTCTCAGCGGCCACTCCCAGTCACCAGTCTAGCTGCCGCATTCTGGATTAATTGCCGTTTCCGGGTCACCTTCAAAGGTAGCCCCATGTAGAGCGCATTGCAGTAGTCCAAACGGGAGATAACTAGAGCATGCACCACTCCAGTGAGACAGTCTGCGGGCAGGTAGGGTCTCAGCCTGCGTACCAGATGGAGCTGATAGACAGCCGCCCTGGACACAGAATTAACCTGTGGCTCCATGGACAGCTGTGAGTTCAAAATGACTCCCAGGCTGCACACCTGGTCCTTCAGGGGCACAATGCCTGGCCCTGCTAGTTCCAGCAATTGATTGCAAGGCCAGAGAGTGCCCCTACGAGATCTGCTTGCCCACAGTTCTGGCCTGGCTCCAATAGGTTTTGCTGCCCCCTTTGAAAGATCAGATCCCACTTTCAGCCTGAACAGCTTCCTGACCTGTGAACGCTCCAACAACTTAATCTCCAAATGCATATTGCTTACCGAAAGCCAATGCAAATATACGGCTTAAAATCATTGGGGTGGGGTGGGGGGGGTGGGCTTCTTAGGTCATTTAAAATCCATTCCCAACTTCCTGCCCAGGACTACCTCTTTTGTTATGGCCTCTCTCTCTCTCTCTCTCCATCCTCCCTCGTTTCCCCCTCCAGACCTGTCACCCATTTCATTTAAGCACTTAGCTCCCTTCTAATGAATGAATTGGCATTTCATATTACCTTATTATCCTATAAAGCCAAATGCATACTCAATAACATTAACGGTAATTTCTCATAAAGAGACATTATCGATTGGGGTGCTACCTGTAAGCATTGAAAATTGCAGCCTCCACACTGAGCCTTCCACATCTGGGGCCTGAAGAATTAAAGAAAAATTAAATTTGACAGCAGTAAATTCGCAGGCACAATCGAGGCACCAATTTATATGCAAAATGAAATGCTTTATGAAAATTTCCTCTATTTTCTCACGGAGATTTGGAGGGTTGCGGGGAGGGGGGGAAAGAGAGATTTCACTAGATGCCTCTTCCTCTAATATCCCTCTACTTAAATATTATACCGCAGCCAGTGCTGACTCCCTTTGATGTATAAATAATCAAGTTAAATTATATGCAGCAAGGAGACTGGTTGCTCTGCCATTCTTATTTTACAAAGTAATTTCTACCCTAGAGGGTCAAATTTCCCTGACAAATTCTTAATTACTATGTTGCAACAGCAGCAGAATCTATTTGTGCATAAATCCTGATCATTCCCATGTGGTAAGTAACTAATATTACCAACCATTTCACTTGGCCTGTTCACTGAACTCCATAATTAGATAATACTTTTGATGATGGTACATTTGAAGTCTTAATCCATTTAATTTTTCATGAGATTTTTTTTTATTTTAATAGGGATATGCTAGTGACCGCTGCCTATTTAAAAAATCATTAAAATTCTGTCCACAGCAGTAATAAAGATTAAAGATTACTAATATGGCATTCATAACTTTGCTGGTTTTCTCGAAATCCAGGGCTTAAGGTAAATGGTAAAGGTCATTTAATATGTTAGTCCCTAATTATAAGCCTGGGTAATAGGTTTCTTTTCTAATTACCCTGCTGTCTCTGCGTGTGTGTGTGTGTGCGCGTGCGCGCATGTGTGTGTGTGTGTGTGTGTGTGTGTGTGTGTGTGTGTGTGTGTGTGTATATATATATATATATATATGCACACATACACACACATTCTTAGGTTGCTATAAGGAAGTGGGAGCACCAGGATAAGGGAAATAAATAATCTTGGAATTAAGGCTCTGAACATTGATGAAAGTCGGTAATGAATGATGATTAACTGGATAAAAGTGTATGTTTGAATGTGGCAGTGTCTTGCCTTGCAGCACCTTACAAAAAGATGCAACATCCATTTACCAGTAGAAAATGAAGGAGAAAAGGTCATTTGGAAAGATTAATACCTTTTTTAGTTTAATACCAAACATTGACAAATAAGATGAAGGCCTTTTGCAACTGTATTGAAAGCAAGTCAAGAGCTGCTCGAGACCCGAAAAAAGAAGGAAAAAAGGGAGGGAGGGATGTGTTAGTTTGCTTCGTCGGTGTTGTCATAAAATGGGCCACCATCCTTGATCGAGAACAACTCGCATGGTCCCTTTTGGCATATGAAATCAGGTCCACACCCCAAGGCGCTTACAATCTAGAATTCAATACTGGGGATAGTAACATGATTGCGTGACTCTTGAGGGTGTAGGTGCCAACTACCTGGGGTCCTGGGCAGTGCCAGATTTAGGTTTGATGAGCCCCATAGCTACTGAAGGTAATGGGGCCTTTTATATGTCCAGCTGTTTTTTGTGTTGAATATATGCTATATGGTAATTTATGGACCTAATAGGTAAAGGTAAAGGGAGCCCTGACCATTAGGTCCAGTCGTGGATGACTCTGGGGTTGCGGCGCTCATCTCACTTTATTCGCCGAGGGACCGGCGTAGAGCTTCCGGGTCATGTGGCCAGCATGACAAAGCCGCTTCTGGCGAAACCAGAGCAGCACACGGAAATGCTGTTTACCTTCCCAGTGGAGCGGTACCTATTTATCTACTTGCACTTTGACATGCTTTCGAACTGCTAGGTTGGCAGGAGCTGGGACCGAGCAACGGGAGCTCACCCCGTCGTGGGGATTCGAAACGCCGACCTTCTGATCGGCAAGCCCTAGGCTCAGTGGTTTAACCCACAGCGCCACCTAATAGGTATCTAAAGCCATTTGCACGTAACAAAAGATGTATTTTGTAAAAGAAATCGTTGAACTTATAATTTGGAAATGTACATCCAGGTTTTTTTCCCCTTTTAGGGGGCGGGGGGCAAGAGAGTGGCATAGCTGCCTAGTTATCCCTTTTCTCGCGAGGAAGCCTATTCAGCATAAGGGAATTTCCCTTAAAAAAAGGAGAACTTGGCAGCTATGGAGAGTGGGGCCCTAAGCTATAGCTTGTTTAGCTTATACGTAAATCCAGCACAGGCCGTGGGTGCCCGAGCACCCACAAAATCCCCCATGAAGCGGCCGAGCAAATACATTTTACCCAATAATGCTGACCACATGTCCCCTTATTGACTGGGACCACATGGATAGCAAGAGGGCAGCAAAATTTCAGACACCTTTGTGTCCATTAGTAATGGCTGGTGTTGGATTGGTTTGCGCTGTAAACAAACTGAGCGTTTCCTCAAAACTGAGAGGAGAAGAGTAAGGCCATTTCTTCTTCCCTGTAGCTTGGAATTGGTCAACCAGGAAAGGAAAGTGGGTTGGGTGGGTCAAAAGAAAGATGGCTCATTTGAATGAGAAGTGCAAGCTAGAGAAGAATTTGGGGTCATGATGCTCACTTTGCAGTGAGTATTATGAACCATGAAAGTGAAATTTAACACCAGTTAAATTAGAAAAAATGTATAGAACAAGTAACAAAAAGTTCTGGGAATGTCAAGAGAAAGATGGTGAATTTTATCATATGTGGTGGACATGCAAAAAGGTGAAAAGATATTGGGAAATGATATATAATGCGTTGGAAAAGATGTTTAGATATACCTTTCCCCCCAAAAAAACCTGAAGCATTTTTATTGGTTATAATGGGAGGGGAAATTGCTAAAGAAGATCAGAGATTGTTTCTGTATGCTACAACCGCGGCAAGAATTTTATTGGCCCAAAAATGGAAATTACAGGACTTACCGACAGTTGAGGAGTGGAGGACGAAGATGATGGACTATGCAGAACTAGCTAAGTTGACCCATGGGATCCAATACCAGGGGGAAACAAGGTTCCAAAAAGAATGGAGTAAATTAATTGAATACATGGAGAGGAACTGTAGAAGTTTAAGGACACTGGCAGGACTAAAATAAATCCTACGAATTGACTTTGAATAAGTAGGTAAAAGAAACTGTGGGATAAGAGTGGAAAAGCAAAGTCGAAGGATGGGAGGGAAGGAAGTCTTAGCTCGGCGGAGCGAATTATATTAAGACAGAAGAGTATAAGATGCAAGAGGTTGTGTTATGTGTGTATTTTTTGTGCGTGTTTGTTTTATGTTTCTTAATTTGTGTGTTTATGTGAAAACCAATAAAAAAAATTTAAAAAGAAAGTGAAATGCAAGTTCTGTGACATCACTAATGCTAAAAACATTAATGTACTGTAGCTGCCAGGAAAGGCAGCCACAGGCATCTACCCCTCCCTACCCCCCAAAAAAAGATTTCAAAAAGTTACTATTTGGGATAAAAATGATGATGATGATGATGATGATGATGATGATGATGATGACAATAAAATTTATTATTTATACCCCACCCATCTGGCTGGGTTTCCGCAGCCACTCTGGGCGGCTTCCAACAAAATATTTAAAATACAATAAAAATCAAACATTAAAAACTTCCCTAAACAGGGCTGCCTTCAGATGTCTTCTAAAAGCCAGATAGTTGTTTATTTCCTTGACATCTGATGGGAGGGCAGGTGTGTCTACTGAGAAGGCCCTCTGCCTGGTTCCCTCCCACAAGACCCTCAGAGCTGGGCCTCAGTGTCCAAGCTGAACGATGTGGGTGGAGACGCTCCTTCAGGTCTACTGGGCTAAGGCCGTTTAGGGCTTTAAAGGTCAACACTTTGAATTGTGTTCGGAAACGTACTGGGAGCCAATGTAGGCCTTTCAGGACCAGTGTTATATGGTCTCAGCAGCCATCACCAGTCTAGCTGCCACATTCTGGATTAGTTGTAGTTTCTGGGTCACCTTCAAAGGTAGCCCCACGTAGAGCGCATTGCAGTGGTCCAAGTGAGAGATAACTAGAGCATGCACCTTTGAAATGTTTCTTTTTTGTGCCCAAAATGTTCCCCTTCAAAAATTCACTTCAGCCCTAATGCTAACTTTATATACCCATGAAAATGTATTAATGAACATTTCAAAGGAATTGTAATCCTGCCAATGTGCATAAATCCTAGCATGTGTGCACAATATTTCCAGTGAGTTTTTCCTTTGGTTTCTGCAACTTTCTTATTTTATGTGTTTGGCATGGGATCGGTAGATTGAGCTCCCCCAAAAGAGTTCCCCACCTCCACAGAAACAGCTTAGGCGTCAAATGATGGAAATAATTTCCCTGTCAATAGTAAATCTTCAAGAAGCTACACCAGAATTGTATATAAAGCCTCTGATTAGGAAAATAATCTCTTATAAAGCACTCTTTCCCCACTGAAATGACAAGTGTATGTGTTTATCCTCATAAATATATGTTCATCAAACTGAGTCCCAATTGTAGGGATCAATTTAAGCTGCTACACAGTGATGTATTTATTTCTTCATTTATTACAGTTAGATCCAACTCTTTATTCCAAGGACATGAGTATGGCGTACGGTGGCTTCCCGCCCCATTTATCCTCACAACAACCTCATAACAAAGCTGAGGCCTTAGGCTTGTTCACATGTTGCATTAAACACAAGTGTGGGTTGTCTACTCTACACATGTACAAGTCTGTGAGTGTCCACTTGTTGATTTCTGATACACTCAGCTGTTATATACTCAAGAGTGTACACTTGAATGTTACATGTGAATATATGAGTGTACCGTTCAGCTGTTGTGTTCCTGAGTCAGGGGAGAGAGAAAGGTTTTGGCACAGCGCTAATTATAACGGCTGGGGTCAAACTTCTCTGTTTTGATCATCAAAAAGAAGCTAGCATCTGGTATGCATTTTTTTAAAAAAATAAAAGACATACTTGAAAGAATTGCAAGCTCTGCCATGTGCACCCCAAAGTCCTGTGCCATCTCTGCCTTGTATAAACAGGACAGCAATTTTAAGTACTGTACTTTTCATTTACTCTTGAGAAGCACTGGCATCAGGCAAACCAAGCCTACAGATGGAAATCAGCTTGCCAGATCCACAGGAAATGGTTCCCAATGGAAGATTTGGGTTAATAATGAAATTTACCAGAAAGTCCATATTGCCCATTATTATACAAAGTTTTTATGAAGACATAACTGCCCCAGAGGTGTTGCATGCATCTCTTCACTTGACGATAGACATCTGTGTGTGTAAGGTTGCATTTTGGGGTAGGGTCTCGGCTCAGTGACACAAGACATGTGTAGCATATCACTGGGTTCAAATCACTGGTATCTCAGGTAAGATCTTAGGTATCTGGGCTGGACCCAAACCAATGAGTTCAAGGTACAAGAAAAGGAATTCTGACTAAACACCAGGAAGAACTTTCTGACAGTAAGAGTTGTTTGACAGTGGAACAGACTCCCATGAGAGCTGGTGGGCTCTCCTCCCTTTAAAGCCCTAAATGGCCTCGGTCCAGTATACCTGAAGGAGTGTCTCCACCTCCATCATTCTGCCTGGACACTGAGGTCCAGCACCGAGGGCCTTCTGGCGGTTCCCTCGTTGCAAGAAGCCAAGTTACAGGGAACTAGGCAGAGGGCCTTCTCGGTGGTGGCGCCTGCCCTGTGGAACGCCCTCCCAACAGATGTCAAAGAGGAAAACAACTACCAGACTTTTAGAAGACATCTGAAGGCAGCCCTGTTCAGGGAGGCTTTTAATGTTTAATAGATTATTGTGTTTTATTTTTCTGTTGGAAGCCGCCCAGAGTAGCTGGGGAAACCCAGCCAGATAGGCGGGGTATAAATAAATAAATTATTATTATTATTATTATTATTATTATTATTGGTGGTGGTTTTTAAGCAGAGCTTGGCTGGCCATCTGTCATGTTTGATCTAGTTGAGTTCCTTCATTGCAGGGGGTTGGACTAGATGAACCATGGAGCTCTTTCCAATTCTGCAATGCTATGATTCTATGGTTCCTATTCCCTTGGAGAGCCACTACTACTTGGAGGAGAATGTACAGAGTTACTCCCATGATGGTGTTAACTCAGTTGAAAGCCACACCACATGTTATGAACAGGAGAAGACAGGTGTTCCTTTGCATCAATTGCCTACCCTTTAATAAAAGGCTTTCTTGAGAGCAGAGTACTCAGTGCAATCCACTCCAGTGATCAGAGTTGACCTATACTCATCGAAAAGCTATATAGATCGGCAAATATGTTCTGAAGATAACACACAGGGTTGTAAAGTCTTGCGGCCCATCCTACGCAGGTTTGCAAAAGGCAGATATTAAAGGATTAATGATTAAATAACAGAAGGGCGCTTCCAGTTGTGAAATACAAATAGATTTCATCGCGGCCTTCTCTTTCAGCTAACCTTTGAGTAAGAGAAACTTCTGCTGATGCCAAATGACCAAGAAGACATTAACGACACATCCTGGTGCCTGGCAGGTGCTGCTGGGTATGTCTCCCCACTCCTGAGCTGGCTTCCCTCACAGATGCGGGGTGACCTTGCAAACATCTCCGACAAAGGTCGGAATGGATTCATTGATCAGCTAGGCCAAGCATATGACAGTCTGTTCCTTAATTGAATCCCAAAAGGGGGCAGGCTGGGTTTTTATTACAGAGTCCAGACGATAGCACTCATTAAAAGCTCCACAGACTGTGTGGTTTACTAATTAGTTTATTATACAGACACCTTGACGATGGGCAAAGTTGTCATTTTGCCCTTTATCGCACAGGGGATGTTGTTAAAAGTTTAATCAGCTAACACTGACCAACTTAGCTTGGCAGGCGCTAGATGGTCATTACCGAGGTCACCCCTGCTGTAGCGATTCTGACAGGGTCACAGCATGAACCGCCAGTAAAAAAAGGAGTGTTACATAAGGTAAGGGGGCACCTGGAAAGGAACCAGGAGGGGGGGGAGGAGAAAGAAAGAAAGATGCTCTGCAGGGAAAAGGAAACAGATGGACTGTTAGGACAACTGCATTTTGCCATTGTTTCTCTTTGCTTACATTGCTTAACATATGACTCGTCTTAATGTGCGAGGAACACTATCACTTTGATATGCTTATCGCCTTGAATAGACACAGGCAGTTAGGATCAAGTATGGTCAGAGCCTGAGCATCTCTGCATGTTGAAAAGCAGAGGTTCTCACTCTCAGCAGCCCAAGCGATTAGGGAACGTGTTACCGAGTCCTGAAATGGAACACTGCTGTTGCAAACGCTGTTTCTTATTTCCTAATACGTTCGCTTTAGAACTGATTGCCCACAAATCCCAGTCCATTTGTGGTTAGCCAGAAGGAATTCCCGCGGTACTGTTGGAACTAATTAATTTATCGGTCACAGGAGCCGAGATTCTGCAGCGTCTCACAAGGATCGGCCTTCAACCACTGGTCTTGTCTGGGTAGGACTTGCAGAAGTCCAGGGTTCCCTCTAGGGATGTGCTAATCTGTCAATTTCCATTTCATACATTTTCTCATTTCTCCAATCTTAAATTCAGTCATTCACATTTCCACATCACTTTGCTGCCTTTTTAATAAAAAAAAGGTCTACTGAAAATTCACCAGTATTTTCATGTGCCCCCCCCCAAATATATGCATCTGTGTATGCAATTTTCCTCAATATGCACATTTTTGCAAAGCAATTTCCCCTAATGTAATGCATTTTTGCACATTTTTCCCACTAAGATATGCTTTTCACCTTCGTTTATGCAATTTTGTACAGGTTCCTTGACTAGAGAACTTCATTTCAAAATCTGGAGAAGTGAAAATCTTGAGGGATACCTATGCTGCGGTCTGTGTATTATTTCAATAAATGTGCATTAGGTGCATTAGCATTTAAATGTAAACTATAGGGGAGGCCAAATTCTCCAGTGGTTCAGAAGGAACTCAGCAAAAATTTGTTTGTTTGTTTGTTTAAAAAGGCAGAAAATTCTAGCCTTTAGCTCTGCCCTAAAACCAAACCAAAAATCCTTTCTGGAGACCCAATCACTGTTGACCTGTGCCTTATACAGTTTGCCCTTGAGGCAGTTTTGGAGGGCTGTGATTTCCTCCAGGATGTTATTCCTCGCCGACTGCAGTTCCATTTCAATCTGATGGTGATGCCTGGATGCATTGATAGGGATAACATACCACTGGAAGGGACCAACAAGCAAGCTTCTTTTGTTTTGTTTCCCAACAGTGATATTGGGTTGAGTCAGGGAACAGGCACCTGCTTGTGTCTGTGAGCATTTCCAGTGCCAGTCGGGAGCATCGGGAAATGCCATAAACAGGAGCCAGATTTCCAGTGATGTGAGGATGCACATGGTTCCATTTCCTTTAGGCTGAATTGGCTGACTAGCTCTGGCCACAACTCGTTTAGTTTCTTTTTTTAATCCTTGAAAGCCCTCCTGTGTTCCTCCCACTCATTCTAGGATTTCGAGAAGATGTCTTTCAGATCACCTGTGCGATGATCCGTTTTTAAAATAATAATAATAATAAAAACTGGAGATGCCAGCAGAAGCTGGGACCATGTGCATGCACATCCTTTGTGAGAGTCCCTCTGCTCAATATAATCAAGGTTGGTACCTGTATCTTAACAGGGTGTGCGCGCGCACGCTGCAGGCTAGATAGCAGCTTCAAGGGGGTTCTTGAGATTAAACTACTTCCCACTTCAAAATCAGACACACTCATCCCACCAGACTGTTTTGCAATGGTTTATAGATGTCCCTTTAATGTGTGTAGGCACAAACAAAAAATGCTAATAAGCAGTGGTACAGGAAGATGTTATAATTCGCCATATAAACTATTGTGTGTAAATAGGTTTTTTGGGGATGCAAGGCAATGGAATTGTTCAGGCAAAAGTTCTTTAAGGAACATTTCAGAATCACAATAGTTAATATGCTGAAGATGCAATTATCACATCTTCCTGTACCACTGCTTGTTAGTATGACTTAGTAGTTACCCCCGGAGTTTTCTCCCAGTGATGGATTGTTCTGTTACATCCAAAAGAGGCAAATGCATCTTCAGTAACCCATTTTTAGAGGCCGTCTTTAACAGTGAAACCAAAATGCTCCAACTTTTCCTTCAGCTGTATCTCCCCGAGGCAACGGAGGAATTAGCTCTGTGTGCCTGTGTGTGTCAATGAGGCATTTTGAAATTTCACACATTTAAATCATCCCAACTTTGACAGCATTTTAAACACATTGAAGCACATTTCTAAATTCAGATATTCACCTGTCATCTCCTCAACAAGCTTTCCTCCTACAAGGCTCCTGCATGGCAACAGAATAGAGTCCGGGTGGAAAGACTTGCTCTTTCCAAATAGAAAACAGTTTTAACAGGGGAAAGGATGATGTAGAAGGACACAGGTTTGGTACAAATATCTACCTTATCATCATCCCAGGCCCATTGTCAGCATCCAACATCCTTGGATATGTGCCATTGTCCCAGCTCCTACGTAGGGTCTAACAGGACTGGCACTTGCTCTCATATCTGGGCATGTGAGCTGCCCTGTTAATTTTCCACAATCCCCCTCACATAATGTCATACCATAACATGATATGAGATAGAAATAGCCTTCTTTAAGCCCGCTGAACTAGGAAGTGGCTCACCAGACAGCACTTTTTGGGAGTAGAGGCTCAAACCCAGAGGTAGTACTGTTCACCCTTCCTTTTGGGGAGGGGCTTAGCCCATTTACACACCCCCAAATTGGGGGGGGGGCGTGAATGCAATTTTAGTTGATAAAACTGAAGGAATATGTACCTGAAGGAAGATGTAACTGATTCGTGAACTGTCAACTGTAATTGAAATCTAGTGACCTTTAGGGTCAAAAAACGTAGTTGGATACCAAAACTGTCCCCTAGATCCTTTAATTTTGTTACCCACATCTCAGAAGACTAATTAGAATGCAGAGATGCCTGTGGCTCCCTACATGCTGCTGGAACACAGCTCCCATAATCCCTCAGCATTGGCCAGTCAGGTGGGACTGAGGAAAACCTACAACATCTGGAAGATCACAGGTTCCTTATTACTGGTGTAGACAGTACACAGTTAGGCCAGTGGTCTAGAAGAAGAAGAGAAGAGTTTGGATTTGATAGACTTGTAATCTGGGGAACTGGGTTCGCGTCTCCGCTCCTCCACATGCAGCTGCTGGGTGACCTTGGGCTAGTCACACTTCTTTGAAGTCTCTCAGCCCCACTCACCTCACAGAGTGTTTGTTGTGGGGGAAGAAGGGAAAGGAGATTGTTAGCCGCTTTGAGACTCCTTCGGGTAGTGATAAAGCAGGATATCAGATCCAAACTCTTCATCTTGCTGAAGCTAAGCTGCACTGGGCCTGGTCAGTGTCTGGACTGTAGGCCACCTGGGAATGGAATCTTGGGTTCCTTGATGGAGAAAGGCAGGAGAGAGAGAGAGAGAAGAGCAAGCCTAATAATGGAAGGTTAGCTTAAGTTATGCCTGTTCCAAACTCCTTGTCCATGCCCCACCATACCTTTGGGTGTGATTTACACTAGCACAAATTCTGCAGACTTAAGTTGTTCCAGCTGTGCCCCAGCTGAGCTGCGGCAAGGGGCTTACATTTGTGTATCTGCGCCTCAGTTACAGTGAGTGAGCAACTTTCATTGGCATATCCCTGGCTGATTTGGGGCTCCTCCAGGAGACCCTGTGATCCACCGAATCGAAACTCTCTCATCTCAGTAGATCTGGGATTTGGATTGCTCTGTTAATGTATGGAAATAAAACGAAATAAAAGAATTCAGTGTGAGTCTGCTTCACATGTTCATATTCAACTTTTGTTGGAATGTTGCATTAAAGCTTTCAATTTACTGAGAAGCTTTCATGAGCTATGGGGGATCTTTTGTGACTAATGAAGAGCAGAGAACTATTTAATAAGAGTGACAACTAGCTTTGATATTAATATTGTTGGGTGCCTTTTTCCCAGAGAAGTCTCTTTTGAAGTCTTTGGGATTAGGAAACCCTTTTTATATTATCCACCCATGCTAATCAAACTGACTGGGGTGCATAATCTAACTTCTCAAGGAAATGAAATTTTCTTCTATTTAGTTCTCTGCGCTGTCCTTTCAATATATGTGTGCTGTGCAGCACAATCCTATACATATCCACTCAGAAGCAAACCCCAATGAGACTAACAACAACAACAACAACAACAACAACAACAACAACAACAACTTATTTATACCACACCCATCTGGCTGGGTTTCCCCAGCCACTCTGGGCAGCTTCCAACAGAAAAATAAAATACAATAATCTATTAAACATTAAAAGCCTCCCTAAACAGGGCTGCCTTCAGATGTCAATGGGGGTTTATTCCTGTTGATCTCAATGGAGGTTTACTTCTATGTGGGCTTATATAAGATTGCACTGTGAATCTGGCTGTGCCATCACCACCATGCACGATCCAGGTAAATTAAGTACTTTTAATTTCTATTGATTCCAATGCAAGTGAATTAAACATATGCTTAACACACTCCTGTTTGAATCAATGGGATTTAAATGTTTTCGCTTTCTGTGCTGGAGCACAAGTCTCATTCTTCTATGACTATTCCTCATGTCTCAGAAATGAGCTGGGAATTACTGATACATCAGAAGTGCCACCACACTTCTGAGATGAGGAAATGGTCATTACCAGGCATAAAAATGTAAACTAGAGTCAGTGTGGTTCTAATGCTTTACGAGGTTATACCAACATTTATGGACAGAATCTTCCTGTCACAAGGGAGTGTTTTGTGAAACTGGGCAATAGGTGTATTTGGTTGACCTAGAGCAGTGGTGTAGTGTGAGTAGGGGGCACAGGGGCAATTGCCCTGGGTGCAAAATTGTTAGACGGCATCAAAATTTCAGTACCCGGTGCTGCCTCCATAGAGCTGTGAGCTTCCGTTGCTGGGCTCCATAGAAAACGACTTCTCCATGCGAATCAGGAAGTGATCTCTCCAGACAATGGAATGACTCTTCTTTCCTTATCTCTGTGGCTGCAATCTGTTATGTGATGCATACATCATTAGGCAATTGAATGTGCTCTGTCTGTTTCCCTTCCTCATACTGTCCCTCTGCATGGCCCCAGGCACTGGCAACCCATGACACGCCACTGACCTAAAGCCAATTGATCATACAACCACCACCCCCTGCTTTTCTTCATTACAGTTGTTCCATACATCCTTTGCTTCGATTCCATGCATTCACATTGGACACCGATTTTGTGGCATGTTACTGTCAACCCAAAGCTGCAACAGTAGGGTATTGCATCATGCCATATACAAAGCAAGCAAGAAGCAAACAAATAGTAAAAGGAAAAAAAATACGGACTTTAGCTATTGCAGAAAAAATAGCATATAGCATACCTGTTTTGAGAGGGGTGGAGGATCCAGAATGCTTTTATGTCATCTGGCAGGGTTTTATTTCTTATGCTTCTGACTTAGATGCCCAACATTTAACATTCACATCAGCTCAGAAAATGGGCATTTTCTGAAGTTGATGTAGGTTTGGCTGAGAGAAGGTAGTGGGCCTGATGATGCCCAGCGAGCTTGAGAGCTAAGCAGGGATTTGAACCCAGGTCTCCCTGGTCCTAGTCAAACCATTCCACCCACACTGGTCAAAGATACTAGCGTTGTTTAAAAGCGTATTGGCAATGAAAACATTGCAAAAAATAGGTAAAGCAAGAATGAGTCATGCACAGGTGTAAATTGTCCCGGTGCAAGAAATAAACTGATTAGGATTTGGAAATTTCCAGACCCTAATATTCCATAGGGATTATGAATGTTCTTGATTTCAGCAGGCTCTGGAATTCTATGAGAATCTGACCTGCTCATCAAAGAGGAAGTCAGCTACCTTAATTCAAGGCAGGGCACTTGATTTCTTCCTGTGGCATACACAGTCAAAGCCACCTTATCAACAATTCTCAAATGGTGTGTTCATAGGGTGGGGAAGGTGGAATTTAAACATGGTCATTTTTTCTCTCTAAAGTCCAGTCAGCCTAACCTTCTTCCTTGAGAGGCTTATCTCGTAGGATTACAGCCTAAATCAATGTGGAATATTTGCCCAGCAAACTTCTTTAAGGGCACTGCCTGGCTGTGGGTGGCATTTTCATATGAGTCGTGGAAACAGAGATTCTGGCCTCTTGCAGTTATTAAAGATCATTTGACCTTCTTTATATTCCAAACAAAAGGATCTCTCTGAAGCAGCAGGAGGGCTTGAAATATAGGCCTCCTTCCATCTTGAAGCTGGTGAACTCGCTCAGGAGATTGCCTTAGAGGAAAAACCTTCCTAAAAGAGTTGAGGTTTGTAGTCAGACCTACAACAGTTTGCCCCTTCAAATAAAAAAACCAAATAATCTGTGTGCAAGCATGGTTTCCTATCATCTATATCTATATCTATATCTATATCTATATCTATATCTATCTATATCTATATCTATATCTATCTGTCTGTCTCTCTATCATCTGTCTATCTATCTATCTATCTATCTATCTATCTATCTATCTATCTATCATCTATCTATCATCTATCTCTCTATCTCTCTATCTCTCTATCTATCTCTATCTATCTATCATCTATCTATCTATCTATCTATCTATCTATCTATCTATCTATCTATCTATCATCATCTATCTCTATCTGCTGAATATTCTCCACTTTCTTTTTTATCCATAGTAGTGATTTGGGAAATGAATGTTTCCTGAAAGAACCTTTGGTACATTTCCCTCTCTCTCCAGATTACCGCTGCTTCATCCTACATTAGTCACGTCAGCAATCATAACCAACCAGGAATCACACAGCAAATGGGATAAAGTCTCTATATAAACAATCAGCTTTAGCTTTGTAATTATAACATTAGTGTGAGAAAACAAAGCAAGAGTGCAATGTGGTACCTTGGTTCTCAAACGCCTTGGTACTCAAACAACTTGGAACCCAAACACTGCAAACCTGGAAGTAAGTATTGCGGTTTGCGAAGTTTTTCCAGAAGCTGATTGTGCTCCATTTTGAGTTACACTTCCAATTTGAGTGCCAGACTTCTGTTTTTTATATGCCAGACTTCCGTTTTGAGTGTTATGCCGAGATCTGTCTGTTTTTGCTATTTATTTTGCATTTCCGTGGCTCTCTTTTTTTGTTTTCGTGTCACTGTATGGAACCCAGTTCAGCTACTGATGGATTGATTGCGTGACTGCAGTACATTGTTCATTGCTTTCATTTTATGGCTCAGCGATCTCGTTAGAGAGTAAAATTCACGTTAAATTGCTGTTTTAGGGGTTGTTTTTAAAAGTCTGGAACGGATTAATCCATTTGGCATTGCTTTCCATGGGAAAGCGTGCCTTGGTTTTGGAACGCTTTGGTTTTGGAGCGGACTTCCGGAACGGATTAAGTTTGAGAACCAAGGTTACCACTGTATGAACTGCTCTGCAGTTGCTGCCTTAAGACTGTCAAAGGGAGGATGTTTTTACACTAAAGGGTGGTTCAGATGATGCCCCTCACATGTTCAGAGAGCCCAAGAGAGGACTGCATGGGTTGTCCCTGCCCTTTATTCGCACACGCCACCAACCACACATTTGTGCACGCGAGAAGGGACTATATACATGTGCCAATGAATGCGTGGAATAAGGGATCCTCATTGCACAGATCCCTTTCTCACACAAATTCAGCAGGGAAGGGGAGACCTGAACCAAGTTGCATGTGACAGAGGAAGGTGTGCTCTGCGGAAGAGCAGGGAGGGGGGAGAAATGTGGGTAGGGGCAATATTTTGTTTACGTTTGTGCCTATGAGGGACTCTGTTACCCCAAGGATCTTTTTTGGGGTGGTAGGCTTCTGTCGCCAACAGATTTTGGAGGATACAATGAACATCTCTTCATTGACACCCAGCAAGGACCCTGTTTTCCCAAGAGTCATTGGTGGGAGTGGGCTACTCCCCCATGTGGATTTGGAAGTATACAGCTTCTTCTCCCTTAGAGAGGAGGAAAGATTTCCATTGACTTGCATAAAGGAAGGGGGGTGGTTTAAAATATATATAGCATCAATCTCCAGGAGAGGCTGGCGTGAGGGGACATGTAATCAGTTGAACAAGTTGAATATGGGTTGTAGTGTGTCTGTGTGTCCTATGAGGGTTTGTTTTAATTCCAGACACCCCTCTATTGAGGGCAAGCTATACATCCCAACTCCCAGTGTGTTCCAATATTAGTGGGATGCGTGTTATATACTGTACAGCTGGTAGTTACAGAGACCGCAAGATGTTGGATGGCTTCATTAACTAGGGCTAAGCCCTGGTGATTTTTTTTTCTTTCCGTTCTTTTTTTGTACCGAGCAGAGAAATGTCACCTTTCCAGATGGAGCGCTGTTAACATCCCGGATTTGTGGCATCCTACTATTCTGAAACAAATAAAAATGTAGCTGTTAAAAAGAAAAGGGGGAAAAGTTTGTTTGCCATATGGCTGTTTATTTCTATATCTCTTAGGGACTTAACTGTGGAAATATAGAAGAGCTCAGCAGACATCAGGACAACCTCACAATGGCTTTGGAGCATGATGCCTCTGAATACCCATTTTTCAAAATCGACTAGACTAGATGGGCCTTTGGCCTGATCCAGCAGGTTCTTAGGTTCTTATAAGAGCAGGTGTGTCTCTGTCAGAAGGTCTGTAACATAACACTGGCCAATGGATGTTAGGGACATTCATAAGACCATAAGAAAAGCCTGCTGAATCAGGTCAACGACCCTTCTAGTTTAGCATCCTGTTCTCCCTGTGGCCACCCAGATTCTTGCAGAAGGTTGCTCCATTGCCTGTTGAGCTCTTCTATATTTTTGAGTATGGTAGAACCATTAGAAACTTCCAATGAAACTGGATGCTGGAAGGTTCAGGACAGAAAAAAGGAAGTACCTCTTTACATGCCACAGCTATGGAATTTGCTCCCTCAAGAGGCAGCGATGGCCCAGCAGCGGAGCAAGCCGATCGGGCGCCTAGGACGACGTGCATGTCCTGCGCCCTGGGATGGGGCCAGCCGCCCACGGGGTAGGGCGAGTTGGGGCAGGACACTCTTCAGGGCCTGCCTCCTCCCACGTAGCCTTCCTACAGCTGAGGGGGAGGCAGCGGGCGGGCCGTTTGGGGCAGCGTAGAGCCTGCGGGCACCCAAGCCACCGCGTCACTCCTAGGAGAGATGTGTGGCTCGGCCACGCTGCAGGCCCAGTGGTGAGTGCCACCCAGCATTTCGTCACCCCCCTCAGTGGTGACACCCGGGGCAGACTGCCCCACCGCACCCCCTTCCTCCGCCCCTGTGATGGCCACCGACATGGATGGCTTTAGTAGAAAATTAGAGAAATTAATGGAATATTCAGCTATCAATGGCTGCTAATCCTGATTGAGATCTTCCACATCCACTGTTGGAGGCAGTATGCTTTTGAATACCAGGTGCTGGAAGCAGAGAGGAGCAGAGAGTGCTGTTGCAGTGAAGTCCTGTTTGTGGACTTCCCGCAGGCATCTGGCTGGCCATTGTGTGAGTGCAGGATGATGGTGTAGATCAGCAAACTTTTTCAGCGGGGGGGTCCACTGGCCCTCAGACCTTGGGAGGGGGGAGGCGGACTATATTTTGAAGGGAAAGAAATGAACAAATTCCTATGCCCCACAAATAACCCAGAAATGCATTTTAAATAAAGGGACACATTCTACTCATGTAAAAACACGCTGTCCTCCGGACTGTCCGCGGGCCGGATTTAGAAGGCGATTGGGCCGGATCCAGGCCCCGGGCCTCAGTTTGCCTACCCATGATTTAGGGGTGATATGATAGCCATGTTCAAATATATGAAAGGATGTCATGTGGAGGAGGGAGAAAGATTGTTTTCTGCTGCTCCAGAGAAGCGGACCTGGAGCAACGGATTCAAACTTCAAGAAAGAAGATTCCACCTAAACATTAGGAAGAACTTCCTGACAGTAAGAGCTGTTTGGTAGTGGAATTTGCTGCCAAGGAGTGTGGTGGAGTCTCCTTCTTTGGAGGTCTTTAAGCAGAGGCTTGACGCTGCTTAAATGTCAAGAATGCTTTGATGGTGTTTCCTGCTTGGCAGGGGGTTGGACTGGATGGCCCTTGCGGTCTCTTCCAACTCTATGATTCTATGATTCTATGATGTAGATAGACCACTGGCCTGATCCAGTGGGGCTCTTCTTATGTTCTTAAGTTCAGGGGCAGCGGGGGGGGGGGGTATGAGGAGGGTAGAGCTAAGGAAACAGAGATCAAGCTAGGATCTAGCACTTCTTCATCAGGTTAGCAGCCAGTAGCTGGTTGTGGAAAAAGAAAATCAGAAGAACGCAATAGACAGTTACTTATTTACAACGTTTTTGTGCAGGCTTTACAGTGTCTATATAAAATTTATGCTTCTGAAAGACTGTACACTGGAATGTGAGGCTCCCTATTGATCAACAGAACAAACAAAATAAAGAATCGCCCCAATCCAGTGATGTTCGGGGTGCACAGAAGGTTGTATCTCTGCTGCTGGGCCTTAGAATCTGCCACCCCCCATGGTCTCAGTTGCTGAACGTATTTTTAAAACATCTCCAACAAGCACTGCCAGCCACCTACATAGTTTCTTTGAGTCAGCTGGCTGTGCATGAATGTTGTACCTCCAAAGGGAAACTTTTGGTAAGAAAGATGTTCAGTTTGCAGATGGGATTCACACGCCGACTCTCCTGGGAGCGATGATATCACGCCAAAGAAGAGAGCCTTGGGCCCGTCACTGTCTCTCAGCCTAACCTACCTCACAGGGTTGCTGTGAGGATAAAATGTGGAGGGGAGAACCATGTATACCACTTTTTTCCTTGGAGGAAAAAACATGGTATATAAATGTAATAAATAAATAAACATATTTCAGCCACGTTAGAACTAATGTAAACAGGGGTGGCCCGTCCAGTTTTGCTACCTCAGGTGAAATGGGAAGGTGCTCCCTACTGCTAAAGGCTTGCTACTGGGTTCACTTGACTGGGGTTCTGGGTTCTGGAGATTCTAGAGACAGGTCCATGAGATATCACCAGAACCTTGAACCCCTGCTTCTCCTCTCTTCTCTAGCACCAGTGTATAGCTGCCAAGTCTCCCGTTTTCCACAGGAAATCCCCATTTTTCCAGCTGTTGCTAGCTGAAAAAAACGGATTTTTTTGTTTTTTCCCGGTTTATTCTGGCACGACGGCCATTTTGGAACTGGGCGGAGCATGCTCAGAAGCGACTTTTGATGCTGCTCTGCCCAGTTCCAAAATGGCTGCAGTGCGACTTCTGGCGCGGTGGCCATTTTGGAACTGGGCAAAGCAGCATCAAAAGTCTGATGCTGCTTTGCCCAGTTCCAAAATGGCCACCGCGCCAGAAGTCGCACTGCAGCCATTTTGGAACTGGGCAGAGCAGCATCAAAAGTCGCTTCTGAGCATGCTCCGCCCAGTTCCAAAATGGCAGCAGCGCTACATCCGGTCTGCTATTTCTGGCCCGGTCCCTTATTTCTCTGATAGCAACTTGGCAGGTATGCACCAGTGGCAGACAGGGCGCCACCTCATTGACCCCGAATGTAAGTGTAACAAAAGTCTTACAATGAGAATTTTGCCAATTTTTTCTCTCTGCTCTGATAATTTCTGAATGCACTTCCTTTTCACATTATTGGGTGGAGACTGTTTGGGGCCAGCGAGGAAATGTGCCACATCTGTAGTATTAGCACAGCAATTTGTCTCAAAGCCCACCTCTTTCCCACCACAACACAATATACGCTCTGTGTTTTCCCATCACTACCAAGTTTCCTCCAAGACTTTCCCCGAGTGAACCCTACAATGGAGGGGTTCATAAATGTTAAATTAGAAAGACTTTGCTCAGCAATGCAAACCATGGCTGTGACCTGAAGCAAGACTGTACAATACCTTTTGGTTGGTTATCCTGTCACTCTCATTCTCTTTGAAGCTCTTTTCTTCCTTTTCAGGAAGGAGAGAGCAGAGGGAGTTCAGATCCGTGGCCTGCTCCCCTGTTGTCCCTCGTTCCACAGGCACCGGAATCCAAACGCAACTTTCTGCGTCTCACATGCACAGCCCCCCTCCCCGTCTTACTTTCATCAAGGAACTTTCTTCCCCTTTCTGAAAAGTTTTCCTGGCAAAGCACCCGTGAGCCTTATTATACAGTCATCCTCACACTAGTTACCACGTCCTCGTTAAAGATAAAGCATTTGAGAAGCTCTCATGAAAAGAGCTTCTACAGTCAGAATGAAAATCTTGCCAGCTTCCTTTCTTCCTCGCACTTTGAGGCGCCGTAGAACTGAATGAATCTCTGTGGACACTCCACCGTGAGCAGATCATAGGGGCCTCTCTGGCCCCTTCTAACCTTCTTGGTTATCTTTATTATAGCAACAGCTTCACAATTGAAAGGGAGGGGGGGAGTTGAGTCAGCATTTTTATTTCATGAAGTAAAAACCCAGGGGTTTTATTATTTTTTATTTTAAAAAGGCTGGCCATAATACTCTTTCCAAATCCTGCTTTAGTAGGTCAGTTGCAATCTGCTAAGTAGGTTTTATAATACAATAAACCATAACAGAGTAATAGCCAACTAAGGGAGAGTAGACCTACTGAAATGAATGGTCCTAAGTAAGTTCATTGATTTCAGCGTGTCCAATTTGAAGTATGCCTCAGTTGGGTATCACCCAGTGTTAAATATTATCCTTATTATTAGACGGCTACAAACTTTAGTTTACTTAATTGGTGGGCTAGTTAACTAAAGCTCCCATTGCAAGTTGACATTTCCTGCTTGGTTCATCCACTTCTCCCTGGGCCAAATTTGATGACAGAGAAAAAAATGAATCGTGCCTTCTTCTTCTAGCTTGTATTCAAGGCCTTCTCAAAGTTTAAGCCAGCTAGGGTTGCCATATTTAAAAAAGTGAAAATCCAGACATGTGGAGCTTTTCCCAGACATTTCAGCGATTGCTGCCCAGACACTGTTTTCGACGGTCAGATCCCGGCTATGTCCTACTTGTGACCAAAGTTGCTAATACTGAAATCCAAATCAAAGCATCCTTTCAATCAGGGTGTTCTATGGTACTAATGAGGTTTGAACTTCGTATTGATAAACTTCTTATCACTTGCAAACTGCTGGGCATCTCCGTGGATCACTTTTTTTTTTTAAAAAAAGGTCATTCAAAGAAAACAAGGGAGGCATTCATGGTGAGTTCTGGCACCTCTTTTTCTAGAAAAACAGCACTGGGCATACATAACTTCAACTTAATAACTTTAGCCTTGCTTTTTAACTTAAAGGAAAAAAGGGGGAATGGAATGGGGTATCATAGAAGGGGTATGGTTGGCTGGAATCTTGGACAGAAGCATTGCTGCCCAAGTGTGTGCCTCTCTAGCCCATCTCTATGATTGCCACTGTTGAGGGGACACATGAGGGGATCCTGTGAGGAGGAGAGGAGAGAAAGGAAGCAGATGGTTCATGGTACTGGTGTGGCAAGAGTGAGGCGACAGTTGAACCCTGCAAGGCAATTTCTTCCTGCCAGAGTCTACTTGGCAGTAGACTCGTTGGAAGATAGTGGGGCAGCCTTGACCTGTTGACCCCCAGACTCTAGCTCATTATAAGCTTTTGTCAGGGGTGGCAGTCTGAGGGCCACTTTGCTCCCTGAACAACCTTCTGGGGGCCACATGCCAGTGGTGGATAGGACCAGAGGCAAAAGTGGGTGGAGCATTGGCTTTACATATTACCTTTAGGCTAGTTCCGGCGTGCATTCCCATGCTTCTTATCCTCTGTTCAGGCAGGCAAGAAACGTCATCAGAATTCAGGGATACATTCCAGTCAATCAAAAACACTTGAGGAAGGAGGGAAGCCAGGCTGGGGGAGGGTGTGATCTGGGGGAGAGTCATGGGGGCCAGGTTGAGAAGCCTGGAGGGCCACCTCCACCCCATGTTCTTATGTGAATGTATTTTTTATTCTAGCTGAAGTATGTGTTTTTGTTCCACAGATTATTATCCCCAAAAGTTTTTTTAGGTGTTTTTTTTTTTAGAAAACCTTTTAGCCGCCCCCACCCACCTCTGATACAAGTAGATTTCCTACCCTCCCTTCACAGAAAATAATGGCAAAAGTTTGATCAAAGCCATGTAAAAAGTTTCAGGAGCTGACATCTTCCAAGTGTGTTTTTCCTCTCAATGTGTGTGAAATGCAGTTTGTAATTGAAACCTGGCAGGGGGTGCTATTACACTTCAATAATATTTGTGAGCTAAACTTGCTTAGTGCTTGAGCCAAGTATATCTCTCCCTTTAGCTTAAAAGAGAAACAGGGGTGAGGGGGGGAGAGAATAATTCGGAGAGCAGAGGGAGAATCAACGCAGATGACACCGGCATGCTCTCCCTTTATCCCGTGTGTGGCATTGATAACAGTCTCACAAAGCTCTCCTAACAGGAAGATGGCTCTCTAAGTAGGGATCCTAATTTGATTTTTTCTCTCTCCCCTCTGTCTTGCAGTTCAGCAAAATGAGAAAACGTGCCATTCCTGTATCAGCTACACTCCCTGTCTGGCCTGGAAGCAGCAGGTAAAAATCTATTCGGCTCGCTGCCCATTTTATTCATTTGAGCTCTCAGTTGCCGCCTGTTATTGCAAAACAGGGTTTGTTTTGTTAAAGACGGCCAGTTTTGAAGAACTTATGCTAGAGAGCTCAGCGCATGGCCAAACCTGTCACCAGCCTAATTCTTCCATTGTTCCAAAATGGGTTTCAGGATAGGAGATAACAGTGGCTCTTCTGAAAATGGAGACTCTGTGATTTAAATAGCCATTGATACTGACCTTTCACCAGGCAGCGATGAGGGAAAAGCAAAGCTCTTTATTATCCCTGGTCAGAGGGAGGGATGTAAACATGGCTTTGGAAATCATCTAAGGCAAAGGTGGGGAAGTTTGGGCCCAGGAGCCAAATGCGGACCTCCAGGCCTCTTCATCTGGCCCTTGAGACTCTTCTCAGGCCACACCCCTCAATCACATCCAGCTTCACAACCTCATTGAAGTTGCCTCACCTCAGAAATGATCTTCTAGAGCTGGAGAAGGTTTCGAAACGGGCAACCAAAATGATCAAGAAGATATGAGGAAAGGCTGGAGCGTTGGTGGTTTTCCAGTTTAGAGAAAAGGTGAACAGGATGTGACATGATAGAAGTTTATAAAATGGGGCATGGCATGGAGAAAGTGGATGGGTTTCCCTCCCCGCTTCTCATAACACTAGAAGTCGTGGACATCCAATGAAACTGATTGTTGGAAGAGTCAGGCAGATAAAAGAAAGTAGATTTCACACAGTGCATAATTAAACTATGGAACTTGCTCCCAAAGGGGGGAGTGATGGGCACCAACTTGGATGACTACATAAGAGGATGAGACTGTCTGGGATTCTTTAGCAGTGATTCCTGAATTGCACGTGGTTGGACAAGATGAGCGTTGGGATCCCTTCCAACTCTACAATTGTGGGGTTCTGTCAGGCTTCAGGGAATCCACAGTAGGCTGTCAGGCATAAACAAACAGGGAGAGTTCTTACCAATGTATTTTATTTAATATTCACAGAGAGAGGCTTAGAAATGCTGCCTCTTAGAGTACTGGCGTTGCTCTGTGTGAAATCCCACCCCCTCTGTCTCTCCCATTAGACGTCATCCCTACGGTGGCTGATCTGTGCCTTCTGCCTCTGATCTCTCTGCTCTCATACTTTCAATGCCCGCTTGGTTCTGGGAGAAGGGAGGTCTGGAATGCTTTCTAGAGACACTGAGTCTGTCAGCTGTCTCTCCCCTGGTGCTTCTTCTTCTTCCTGCTCCTCTCCCATTATTTCCCAGCTTTTCCCTTCATCTGCCTCTGAGCTATGACGTCCCACAAACCACTGTTGTAAATCTATACTGTCCTCCTCTTCTCTGGAAGGGTCACGGTGTGGAGGCGGTTCCCAGCATTCCTCCTCTGTCCAGTCTCTGACAGGGTCTAGTCAAGTTCATGGATGATTGGAGTGCGGCCCCAAAATCTGGCATCCTGGCTTTTCCCCATCTCACAGTGGAGCATTGTTGGGAATAGGATGCTGGACTACATTGACCATTGGCCCAATCCAACAAACTCTTATGGTCTTATAAGAGTTTTTGCATGGTTGGAATGTGGAACTCTGATCGTGCTTATTGCTTGCCTAGATAGAGTAGATGGAGTTCAATCTGTATACTGCTGGACCCGCAGCCTTAGCTACTTTCCAAAGTTCAGCTAATATTCAACTAGAAAATCTGTGACTCGGTTTTGTTTCAAACCTTGCGAGGAGACCATCATTCAGTCGCAGAGCACATGCTTTGAATGCAGAAGGCCCCAGGAGCAATCCCCAGCATAGGGCTGGGGAAGCTCAATGCCTGAAGCCCTGAAGGCTCACTGCCAAGCCGGGTAAGCATTGCTGAGCTATAGGGACCAAGAGTCCAACTCATTTTAAGGCAGCTTCCGATGTTCCCCTTCCTTGACTTCTACCTTAAATCTTGTCTTGATCATATACTGGAATTGCTGACATATCTAGATTTTTAAGGCTGCCGTCCTTTGCACACTATGCTGAGAGTAAACCCCGTTGGACATAGATGTACTTCTGAGCAAACATGTAGGATTATGCTGTACACGTGGCATTAACTCCTCTGAGTGATTTTTGTATGTTAACTTTGCAAAATTTCCCTTTGATACCAATAGGGTAGAGGGATTAATAATAAGATATCAGTGGTTTGCAGCTGACTTGTTTTCACCTACTTGGATTAGAATGTGCACCCTTTCCACATTTTTCTATGCCTTGTCCAACATACCGAGTAGGATTTTGCTGAAGGGAATTTCAAAGACTGTTTTGGAACTGAGCTTTCTCTTTTTATAGATCTCCGTAGACTTTATGGTGCTCATGAAAGAGGATTCGGTATCTATTGAAAATAATGGCCAACGTGTTAGTTGAATACAACCCAAGCACTGTGCTGATTAGCAACCAGGCAGTGTGGATCCTGCCCTACAGTTTATTTATAGGGGAATGTCATAATAATTTAAATCATGATGATTCCTACATACCTTGGTTTCTTTTTGGTGATGTGCATACATTCCCCCCAATCAAGAAGCTCAATTTTCCCTTCTACATCTACATGTTATTGCACTGAGTTAGTCTGCCTACTGTAGTCCATGCTTTAGTTGCCTGCCATCTGGACTACTGCAATGGGGCTGCTTTTGTAGATGGTTTGGAAGCCAGGAGTAGAGGAAGGAGTGTGCAGTGAAGGCGGTCCGCACCAGGTGTCACCACTGAGGGGGGGGGGTGACAAAATGCCAGGCGGCACTCACCGCGGGGCCTGCAGTGCGCCCGAGCCACGCATCTCTCCTGGGAGTGACGTGGTAGCTTGGGCGCCTGCTGCAGAACAGGGGAGGGGGAGGAGGCAGGCAGACTCCTTGGAAGCCCCGTGGAGCATCCTGCCCCAGCTTGACCCACCCCCACAGGCAGCTGGCCCCGCCCCTGGGTGCAGGGCATGCGCACCGCCCCAGACGCCCGTTTGTCTTGGTCCGCCACTGCTGGAAGCTGCCATTTCTGTGAGTGGCATAGCCCAAAAGCACCATGTGTCAACAGCCCTGAAAGTGTTGAACTGGCTGCCAGTGAACTACAAGGCCAAATTCAAAGTGTTAGCACTACCATTAAAAGCCCTAAACAACCTGGGACCCAAGTACTTAAAAGTTTGCCTTGCCCAGTATCAACGATCTTGGGCCCTACAATTTGCAGGGGAGGCCCTAGTGATGGTGATGCCAGTGGTTGGTGCCTGGCAAGCAGTGACCCATAACACTGGACTTCTTGGTCATGATTTTCTGTTTAATGAATGCTGTTCCTGGTGCATTTATCCCCCCCTCATTATTTCTCTTTGGGTGGAATTTTAAAACATTCTCATCCCCGCATGCGCTTGGGCAGGGCCGTTTTAAGCATGTCAGGGGTGCCCTGGCGCCGTGGTGCAGAGATCGCTCCAGTGCGCCCCCCGCCTCATTTCTCGCCGCGGCTGGTGAGCGCCCCCCGGCAGCCCGGCAGCCTGGTGCCCTGCACCACCCAGCCTTCCCTTAGAGCCGGCCCCACACTTGGGGTCTGAAAGATACTGAAATAGATTGTTTCTGGCAACTTTCAAATCGTTAGTTGTGAAGGTATTTGGTCAACTTTTGTGATTGTTGTTGTTGTTGTTGGCATCCGGCTTTCTCAAGAAACAATGGAGTGTGCCTCCGGGGTGAAGTCAAACTGTTGCGTTAGCAGCACTGAAGTGACCTCCCCATGGCACAAGCCTGGACAGTGTGTGTGGAAGTAATGGGTTGCTCAGATGACAAGACCCCACTCTCAGCCTCACTGGGGTGGTCCAAAGGAAAGCAGAGCAATACATTTGGCACCAGCCTGGCTGCAGGAGTTGCCGGAAGGAGACATACAAGGCACTATCAAACCACCTTAGGGACTCCACTCTGGATTTGTGTGGGGCAGGCACCCCCAAACTGCGGCCCTCCAGATGTTTTGGCCTACAACTCCCATGATCCCTAGCTAAGAGGACCAGTGGTCAGGGATGATGGGAATTGTAGTCCAAAACATCTGGAGGGCCGAAGTTTGGGGGTGCCTGGTGTAGGGTGTACTTCTTAGCTTTTTTCTTCTCCTGAAGATACCCCACAAGGCAATGGAGGTTTAGGATCATTATTTTCCTTCTCCGAGATGAGATACCTTCCCAGGTTGACGAGCCCCATCTCTCCCTCACTTCCCTCTACAGCAGGTGCAGAAGCCACCTTCTTCACTACAGGACCCACTATTGGTCTCGTCCTCTCAATCTACCAGAGCCTATCTTTGCATGCAAGGGAAGTCCCCAACTCACAAAGCGTTTGAGACCCATCAGGTACGCTCACCTGGTTTAGACCGCCAGTCCAATGTATTTCCTGGGATGTGGCTGCTGTTGAGTGCTGACAGCTTCTAGAAGCCACATGTGAGAGCTGATTGCAAGGTGGGGATCAAAGGTGGACAAGCTACACCAGAAGGAGCATGATGTGTCCTCTGCTACCCCTCCCCAGCACCCCATATGCACCGCTCTCTTTTTTGGCAATGTATTGTTTTTATTGGTTGGTTGGTTGCCACTCCAGGCTCCCTTAGGATAGGAGGGAAGTTGGAACAACAATAGCAACAACAATCTACTATATTTTTTTGGAAAGTTGTTTGTTTGCTATGCATTTGGTGAAGAAGGATAGTGAGGGGTGTGGCCTGGGGTGGGCTCAAAGGGCCACGTGGAGAGGCTTGGAGGGCGACATTCAGCCCCTGGATCTGAGATTCCACACCCATGCTCCAGGCTCTGGATCTGGATGCAATTCAGTGTGACACACTCCAGATTTACCAGCTAGGTTACTGTTTCTCAATGTAGTAAGCTCCCTTGGTCCCTATACCCATTAACCAGAACTGAAGAAATCCAGCACTCTTTACAGGATCAGTCCCTTTACTTAGGCGTCATCTTTTCTTCTTTTCGTTTGTAGCTGGCATTATCTACTTAGAGAGAATTTTTAAGAAAATCACAGTTTCCCCTGTGAAAGAGAGGAAAACTTTTTTGTGGGGGGGTGGAGGAGATTTTGACTTTTATTCTAAATTAAACATCAAACTGGGGAGGGAGACGGCCGTGTTATTTTATTTTATTTTATTTTTTAACAAAAAATAACCCGGGCAGATGAAAGCCGTTGCTATAAATAATTGACACGCGAGTCTTTCGTGTTGAATACTGGTGTATGTAAACCTCAATGAAACCCTAAAAAGTGCTTTTGTAGAACAAGAGAAGTCTCGGGAATCTGAATAAAGCCACCTTTTCAAAGAACACGATGAGAAAGGGGAGAACTCTTAGATGTGCCAAGCCACACATTTTAGATTCATGGCCTAGTTATTAGGGAGCTTTGAAGTCTTGGCTGTTATTGAATGCACTGTACACTGTAATTCATTTACTTGCCTTCATGGGGAGCTCAGAAAAAGTCCCAACTGCAGCAATCTTGCTGTTCACTCGGGACATACAAAGTGTGTGGGGGAGAAACCGCAGTTCCCATTTTTATAAAGTCCTTAAACTTAATAACCCAAGAAAAAGTATTGCTATTTACTTTTTGTTTATTGTTTGGGCGCAGTCTTGGTCATTTCTCTTTCTTTCCCTTGGAAACCTGCCAAGTTCCTAGCCTGACCATCTTACCAAGTCAGATTTCAGTCCTGTACCTACATATCTGGAAATAAGGCTAACTGAACACAAAATAATTAACTTCCACAGATAGGTGGATATGTCAATTTTTGTCCCTCTCTCCCCACCTTTCATTTTTCCACTCCTTAAGTTCAGTTCTCTGCTTTTCCACCTCCATATTGACAGGTGTCACATGCAAAATCTCTCATGCAACGGATCCCAGATAGTATGCTGTCTGTTGGGCGCTTGAGAACTCTTATGCAAAGGGACAAAAAGCAGCTTCTGCTCTCCCGTGTATCAGCCAATGGGTGGGAGAGTCAAGGTGGACACATGTGCAAGCAAAGAGATGGAACAGAAATCAAGCAGGCAGGTGATGCCTGCAAGAGGAGGCTCTAGCTGCCCTGCCCTTCATTTGATTGTAAATGCTTGTATGTATTACTATGCATTTACATTTGATTGGTTGCTAACTGAATTCTAGAGAGTTCTCTAGTAGTTCTCATGTGATTGGCTAGCGTTGGTCACCTGGGAAGTATCTAGTGAAGGAGAGACACCATTTTATGTGAAGCAAGATGACTGTTTTAGCATCCACTGTGAACACTGCTAAGTTGGATAGAGTGCTGCTTCTCTGCTTGAAAGAAGGAAAACAAAAATGCAGGAGAAGGTAAAAGTAGAAATCTCTCATAGGAGCTGCAAGGCCTAATTGAGATACAGAAGGCTGAGTGCTGAGCTCTGGAAAGAGAGGGAAATACAGTTGTTTGGAAGTTAGAAAAACAGGCTGTAAGTCCATGCTTGGACAAGCATGTGACTGTAAACATTATGTTTTAATTCATCTATAAATTTCTGCAAGTAAAATTATTGAATGTTAAAGTCTGGACCTTGGTTTAATTTCCAAAGAAGGGTGTCAGCCATATATATATATATGATTTGAGCTTCTTAGCTGCGATTTCACTACCCTTCTTTCAATATGCCTTCTCTTTCTAATAAACTGTCAAGACTGCCCTTGAAGGCTCCATGGGAAGGTGGATGTGGCTCGGGGGAAATGTCATCCCCACAGGCCTATAATCCCATTCTCAAACACATTGAGTCACAAAACGTTGAGTGGCAGCTGGGGGAAGTGGAACAGGAAGGTGATGGGGAGGCAGGAATGGATAGAATGGAATATCCTCAAGGAGGACATGACTGGTTGTCTGGAACCCTGAACTCTTGTTAGGAGCAAAGGATATAATGGGGGTAGCCAATGTGGTGCTTTCCAGGTGTTCGTGAACTCCTACCACCATCATCCCTGAGCATTGGGGAAGGTGGCTAAGGCTGATGGGAACTGGAGTCCAATTGAAGGGCACCATGTAGGTGATTTGTGGGCTGTACACTTAAATATTTGGGGGTCAGGTCCTACTTGGTATGTAAGAGCCCACAAGCAGCACAGAAAACAACAACAACCTTTTTCTTAGTAAACCTAAATGTTGTCTTTCTCCTTTTTGCAATTGTAATTAAAAACAAGAACACTGTCGCAATGCCTGCATTTCATGGAGCCCCAAAGCCATATATGTACAGTACTAACCCCTTCCCACCCCACAGTGATTTATCAAGTATCTGGCAAGCTTCACTATGTGGCTGGTATATCACATACAGCTCAGATGTTCCCATTCTATATCAGGAATTGCCAACATGGTGCCCATGGGTGCCCATAGAAGTTTTCCGAAGGTGTCCACAAGAACTCCTCACCTCCCATCGCTGAAATCAGACTTGGACAAAAACATTATATCATAGCTGATAAAATTAGGTTTCAGAGGGTACTTCATTGCAGCATAGCTGTGGTGCCCATGTCAGTGTCTACACTTTGCAAATGTGCCCACAACCCTCCGCCTCACAAAAGACCAGAAATCTGAGAGGGCCATGTGTTTTCTGTAGCCATCTGATAATACACAAAGAATGAGAGTGAGTTCGCCCTCTTATAGGGCAGCATTATTTCATTAACTGCCATGGAAACCAAGTCTTCTGGGTGAACAGGTAGCACTAATTTAAAAGTGGCCATTTTGCATTGCATTCCCTTAGATTCTATGTTTCACCCTTCCAGTTGGCAAATATTTTTAGTTCCCATTAACACCCTCCCCGCACCAATTTATTCATGGCAACAGGGAAACTAGGAAACCACAAGAGGCCTGCTCTGTTTTCATTTATGCTGGGTGTAAATCCGCAATTAACTTATCCACTTCAGTTAGAGAAAGAACGAGAGAGCAAAATTTGGCCCACAAAATCCACTCTGTTTTTATTCTGTCAAGTCTACATTGCAATTCCCGGCTGAGCTGCAATAAGTACATAGTTATTGAACTCCTGCAACATTGAAAACACACGACTAGCCCTGTTTATCTTCTGCTGTGCTAGAAGGTTTCGGAGGATCTTTGTTTACATCAACGCATGTGCAATGCTCAGTTCAGTTGGGAAATCACTAATTTATAAAAGGGCATTGGGAAGCTTTAAATTCTGACTGATCTATTTATCCAAGAGCATTTCTGTGGCTGCTATCATCAACTTGTTTCAAGCAGAAGAGGAGCTTGTTGTCAATCCTCTCATCTTCAATGCCCCACACAAAGGGCTGGGCGCCCTATTTTAAAAACGTCAGTCTGTACTCAGTTCCCACCTCATCCCACCCCACTTGGATAGTCTTGCATTCAAATCAGAAGGATCCAAACTCGATATTTATTTATTTAAGCTCATTCAATGGATTGCTTGAGAATTCCTCTCCACCTTTTTGTCTCTCTCAGACATAGCATCTCATTCCAACCCAGGGAGGGTGGAGAATATGATGCCACAAACTTCCTCTGTGGCATCACCTGACCCCCAGCGGCTACTGGAGTGTGGCTTCTGGGCAGGAGGTTGCTGCTCTTAAGAATGACATGTCACATTTTGGCTTTGAAAAGGTAACAGGCAGTGGTGGATCTTACAGATAGAATCTCAAAACTGCTGATGTTTTGGAGTACGACTTCCACTAGCCCCATCCACTATGGCTGGAGGTTGCTTCAGACAACACCCAGCCTCAGTCCATAAGGCTCCTGATTGTTCAAACCAGTGGCGCTTATTTGGGCCCTATGGCAGTGAAAATGTGCAAACCTTATTTTGTTGTTGTTGCAGTGCTCCAAAGGGATGGTTCCCCCCTCTAGAAATTCTTGTTGCAGTATGTTTGACAAACCTGGAGTGAGTTGATTTAAAAGCTAGAAAAGAAGTGTTCTTTATAATAGGTTTAGTTTACAAATAATAATAAAAATTGCTAAAACAAAAAAGCTTAATTTGGTGTGAGGCAAATTATGAAATTCTGATGGCAATTGCATTCATGGTGGCAAAATCAAGTAGGTGTTCGGCTGTTGTTGTTGTTTAGTCGTTTAGTCATGTCCGCCTCTTCGTGACCCCATCAACCAGCACATGCCAGGCACTCCTGTCTTCTACTGCCTCCCGCAGTTAGATCATTTATTTCATTCTTGGTTTTGTTTTGTTTTTCATCCATGTGGCCTAAACCACTGAGCCTCTTGGACTTGCTGATCACGACAGGGTGTGTGCTCCCATTGCTTTGTCCCAGCTCCTGCCAACCTAGCAGTTTAAAAGCATACCAAGGCAAGTAGAGAACTAGGTACCGCTGTGGCGGGAAGGTAAACAGTGTTTCCGTGTGCTCTGGCACTCATCACCAAGTCCCGCGAGCTAGAAGCGGTTTAGTCATGCTGGCCATATGAATCGGAAAGCTGTCTGTGAACAAACACTGGCTCCCTTGGCCTGAAAGTGGAGATGAGCACCACATTCCATAGTCAAATTCAAATGGACTTAATCGTCCAGGGTCCTTTGCCTTAGCTACTGACGTGAAGGCACCATAGAATCATAGAGTTGGAAGAGACCACAAGGCCCATCCAGTCCAACCCCCTGCCAAGCAGGAAACACCATCAAAGCATTCTTGACATATGGCTGTCAAGCCTCTGCTTAAAGACCTCCAAAGAAGGAGACTCCACCACACTCCTTGGTAGCAAATTCCACTGCCGAACAGCTCTTACTGTCAGGAAGTTCTTCCTAATGTTTAGGTGGAATCTTCTTTCTTGAAGTTTGAATCCATTGCTCCGTGTCTGCTTCTCTGGAGCAGCAGAAAACAACCTTTCTCCCTCCTCTATATGACATCCTTTTATATATTTGAACATGGCTATCATATCACCCCTTAACCTTCTCTTCTCCAGGCTAAACATACCCAGCTCCCTAAGCCGTTCCTCATAAGGCATCGTTTCCAGGCCTCTGACCATTTTGGTTGCCCCCTTCTGGACACGTTCCAGCTTGTCAGTATCCTTCTTGAACTGTGGTGCCCAGAACTGGACACAGTACTCCAGGTGAGGTCTGACCAGAGCAGAATACAGTGGTACTATTACTTCCCTAGATCTAGATGCTATACTCCTATTGATGCAGCCCAGAATTGCATTGGCTTTTTTAGCTGCTGCATCACACTGCTGACTCATGTCAAGTCTGTGGTCTACCAGGACTCCTAGGTTCTTTTCACATGTACTGCTCTCAAGCCAGGTGTCACCCATCCTGTATTTGTGCCTTTCATTTTTTTTGCCAAGCATGCTTTACTCTGAACAGACCCATTGAAATGAATGGACATGGCAAAGGTAAAGGTACCCCTGACCATTAGGTCCAGTCATGGATGGCTCTGGGGTTGTGCACTCATCTCGTTTTACTGGCCGAGGGAGCCAGTGTTTGTCCGCAGACAGCTTCCAGGTCATGTGGCCAGCATGACTAAGCCACGTCTGGCAAACCAGAGCAGTGCACGGAAACGCTGTTTGCCTTCCCTCCGGAGCATGCACTTTACATGCTTTTGAACTGCTAGGCAGGCAGGAGCTGGGACCAAACAATGGGAGCTCACCCCGTCGCGGGGATTCAAACTGGCAATCTTCTGATCGGCAAGCCCTAGGCTCTGTGGTTAGACCACAGTGCCACCTGCATCCCTTATAGCAAAGTTAGGTCCATTAATTTTACTGGGTCTACTATGTGTAAAACAGTTGAATACCACCTACAGTGTTCTCCACCTACCCTAGTGGTGAAGGTAGGTCATTTTATAACATGGATTGATTGATTGATTGATTGATCAGGATTGATCAAGATTAATCATCTAAACCTCCAAGTGGTTAACCTGGCATATAAAATATACATTAAAAATACTGATGGAATCAGATGTTAGAAACAAGTCGACCTAAAAAAAATCCAAAATATAGGGCTTCCGGTTGACCACGCCATCTTGCTCAGACGGGGGTCCGCACAGCGGAGCGGACCTCGGCGCTTCAGAGGTGGAGGGAATCGTTCCAGCGAAGCGAAACCTCCTTAAAAGCCCCAAATCGAGCTTTTTGGGGACAGATTTTGCCTGGCGGCGCCAAAAGCGGGCTCTCTCCTCCCCGGATCGGCTTTGTTTAAGCCCCCGAGAGCGAGGAGGTGAACCGCGGCGGACAGGCTGACATTGCTGCTCTGAGAGTGCGAAGCTGCGAGTCTGGGAAGTGGAGGTGGCCAATTCTTCAAAGAACATTCAGCAAATGAATAGACTGTGAGTAATTTGGATTCTTTGGAATGTAAATTAAGGCAACAATTTGGACCTGGGAGAGAGGGGAAAAGAGGAAGCCACCCCCCCCCCTACGGTAACATAAGAGACAGTAAACAGAAACCCGAAGCCGTAAACAGAAGATTTCAACTTAAAAGGATTCCTCAAAGGCATCAAAGAGAATCTCCCCTAAATGCAGGGTAAAAGGGGAGAGAGACTGTGGCTGTGATTGCCCTGCAGAAAGAAGTTAAGACTAAGAAAGACCTTTCTGTTCCTCGGGAGCCGGCAGCCCAGACAATCCAGTGAGTTGATCAGGATTTATAGTTAAATTCTATTTCTATCTTTATCTCTGGACTTTTTGGAAATTCTTTTTTGGTTTATATACTTTTGAAATGTGAGTTCGAACTTTATTTTTAAGAATGCAGCCAGCTTGTTAAAATGGAGTCGAGAAAATAGACTGCGATTATATTCCACCCCATGTGACAAGTTTTGACCTTGACAGGACTGAACTATGTCAACAAAAAGGTACCCGCCTGAGTTTCAGCGGACTGTTTTGACCTTAATGTGGGAAGCAAGAATAGAACTATGTCAAGAGGAGACACAACGGCAAGTGTTACAGCAACAATTCCAGATGATGATGGCAGAATATGATTTCTTAGAAGATGAAGCTTTTGAAACTGAAGAAGACGAATGTGAGAATGACAATGATGAGGACTGTGATGACTTAACACAAAATGAAGCCCATCACGAAAAAAATGATGATTTTACTCTACAAAAAGTTGGATGGAGTGCCTCCCCTTCGAGGGGGGCACGATTGGACTTACTGGAACTCCAGAATGACCACAGGGAAGAAGGAAAAATTAAGCAGAGAAGAGAAGAAGCTCAGGGGTCTGATATGGAGGCCTGGATGGCAAAAGACTGTAAACAGGGGGTGGGGTGAAGGGAAAGTGAAGTTGTGATTGTAAGGATGGGTTAATAGGACTATAACTGGACTGCTGACTATGGAACTTGCTGGATTGGTGGGGTGGAGCCAGTACTCGGGGGGGTGTAAGGTTAGTTTGGGAATAATTATAGGTTTAAAAAGTGAATTGATTCTGGAAAAAGGTGAAAATATGGAGGCCTATAGAGGGGTAAAAATTAGGCACGGGAAGAAAAAATGGGAGTTTGATTTCTCAGTGATTGGACAATAGGCGAAAATGATAATAGTTAGTTTAAAAGTGGTACAAGATATAAAGGTGTATGTTATAAAATATGAACTATGAAACTGTTGAAGATGATAAATAAGGGAGGAAAACCGGGGAAGGGGGGAGGGTGGGGAAGCCCACAAAATATGGTTTAACAATTATGAATTTAACAATTATGATGAATTTTTTTTTGTCTTTTTTCCTTTTTGTCTTTTTTTTTCTTCTCTTTTTTCTCTTTTTCTCTTTTTGTATTTTCTTTTTTTTTGGTATGACAATAGATGGTTGGATGGATGAACTCCTGCGTACTGCCCTGGTTCACTGGAGCTCCCTGGTGGCAGGGGGGGGCTTCGGGGGCAGGGGAGGGGGAGGAGGACAGAAACCCAATCATAAAATGGACCACTTCTGACTGTTCACCTGCGTGGGATACTTCTGTGGCAGGGGAGGACCCATGGAGGGGGGTGGGAAGAAGGTGGAAAAGGTGTATATGTATGTACCATCTTTTGTAATTTGTAAAATCAATAAAAATTATGTTTAAAAAAAAATAAAAATAAAAAAATCCAAAATATAAATAAAATCAGCAGGTTTGTGGATTTTTAATTTTTTTAAAACAGCACTGTTTAGGGAAGTTTTTTAATGTTTGATGGACTTCTGTATTTAATATTTTGTTGGAAGCTGCCCAGAGTGGCTGGGGAAACCCAGCCAGATGGGTGGGTATAAATAATAAATTAATAACAATAATAACAATAACAATAATAATAATATCACATTTCATATTAAAATACATATCAGATGGATGCATGAAAGCATCCTGTTGGCCAGAGCCAAGTAAGGCTTGACATGCATGTGAGCTGTGTTCTTACCATGTCATTCTTCACCATGTGACGGCAGAGTGGCTTTTAAAATACGGTGGGAAGCAATCATGCTGGCAACAGAACCCCTGTTCCTGAAAACAAACGATTTAAAGCCCCATTAAACAAATATATTTTATTCTTGGCATCAGATTGCAGGCCTGCTATCTGCTCCTTAAGCTTGATTTACGGTAGCAGACCACCAACTGGAATCATCTGATTAAGACAGTTGTAAAACACCATCAGTGTCACAGATCACTTTTTTGGGTGTGTGCGTGTGTGTGTTATTTATTAGCAGTTAATAGGTGGAGGCATTGTTGTTGTGTGTGTGTTTTGTAAGGTAGTGTGTGCAGAGATAAGGTGGGTGGGAATTATTCCATCAGTTGTCATTCAGCATCTTCTCCCCCCTTGCCCAGCACTTCACTGGCACACACTGTCTCTAAACAGATGCAAGGCTGAAAGAGCTTTTGTTTTGTTTTTTAATTCATCCTTCTCAGCTATTGTGCACACACGTTCATGGGACATTACATGGGATAACTGTACGAGTGCAAACCAACTATTTGGGTACTTGTGTATTCACAGAATCACAGAATTGTCAGTTGGAAAGGGGCCCTGCAGGTCATCCAACTGCCTGCGATGAAGGAATCTCAACATAAAATCATAAAATTATAAAGTTGAATGTGTTAACATCTGGAGCAGGACAGCAGGACAGGCCTTCTTCTGCCATTCAGCACCTAGAGGCAGTGACAGTTCCTTGAGTTCCTCAAGGTCAACAGGAGCGACTTGGATGAAAATCCAGGGAACTAGACAGGGAGATTGAAGTGCTCCTGGCATTGTGGGAGCACTGGACACAGAGGGAGGATGGATGAATGAATGAAAACCAGCGGGATCAGTAAATGGTGGCAACGGCGGACCGCAACAGCGAGTACATCTGGGAGGACCCCAGTTATAATGTGGCACAGGTGGAATGAGGAGCTTTGCAAGACTATGTGCAGGACCGTCTTAAGCGCCCCTGGCGCCGTGGTGCGCCGGATCCCTCCGGCACCCTCCCGCCCCAATTCCCAGCGCGGCGGGCACCGCACGGCTGCCACAGGCGCTGCTGCGCGGCGGGCGGGCAGGCACAGCGCGGTTGCCATGGGCGCAGCTGCACGGCGGACCGCCCGGCCAGCAGGTGGGCGCAGCTCGCGGCGCCCCCTGGCGGGCCGACACTGTGGTGCCTTGCGCCACCCAGCCTGCACGTAGGGCCGGCCCTGACTATGTGGCAGAATTAGGAGACCTGTGTGGTTTAGTGGACCTCAAGCGAAGAAACAGGAGCTTGGAGAAGGAGGCATTTGCATCTGTGTCTGGAAGCTGAAAGGAGGAGGAGGAAGCATGCTCACCGCTTCTTCCAAAACCTTGGCCAAGGTACATCAGGAAAGTTCAGACATGTTCCAGAAGCTGCATGTCTGCCTGAGAAGGCTGAACATGGATGTTGTCCACAATGCAGCATGAGGAGATTCAGGAAGAACTTATTAGAAGAAGAAGAATTTATTATTTCTACCCCACCCATCTGACATCACCTTGGCAGAAGCTGTGATTCTTTATATTTTTAAAAAAATCTATTTTTGATATTAAATTTGTTATTCATTTTTAAAATTTATATTCTCTCTCTCTCTCTCTCTCTCTCTCTCTCTCTCTCTCTCTCTCTGTGTGTGTGTGTGTGTATCCTGTTTTGAATTCTTTTAAAACAAGAAAAAGTGGACTATAGATATTCAAAATAAATCAATACATAATGGCATGTGGATGCACACACTTGTCTCCTACTTAGGATCAGGATGGGATTCGGCTTGATTCCACCAACAAGATGTATTGATTCAGAAGAGATTATGGTCATATTTAACTAGAGACATGCTCCACTGGATGAGGTCCATCAGGCTGAATGACATATTTCTGGTCCCCCCCCCCCCAAGCAAAGAACAAATATCATTTTGTTCAAATGACATTAGGCCATTGCACATAAATTCTCCCTCCTTCTCTTGTCAAGTTTGCTCAGGTCACCAATCTTTCCCTCCCACCCGCCCCCATCCAATGCCTGTGCACTCGGCACGGAGGAGTTCCATTTAACTTATGAAAATCAACCTGTCTCTTCTGTTTCATTCATCATCATCAACAGAATTCATTCTGGAATCCAAACTTGTTTTCCTATTACTTCGTTATATTTTTTTATTATTTGGGGGGGGGATGATATATGGAGCAGTAAGCAAACAGTGGCAGGGATATGGGACCAAGGCGACATTTCCTATTAAACATCTGCCAGTACAGGAGAACCCTAGGGATGGTTGCAATGGCAGCGATGGCTTTCATGAAACACTCAATGCGGTGGGGTATCTCTGTATTTAGAATATTAGATCATTTTCTTAAACAGGGTTGTTTTACTACACAGCTGCATTAAGCTATTAGCCCCCACAAGAGATAGAAGGGTGAGGGAAAATCTTCATATCTTCAGTTGCACCATCAACAGCTGAATCTTTCTTCCGTTGGGAGTCTGGTCCAGAAGAGGATCATGAAGATGGTTAAATAAAAGCAAGTGCCTAAGCCAGTTTAGACCACTAGCTGTGGAATCTTGCCTCTAGTGAGATTCCAGTAGCTACCTAGAAGAGGTAAAATGTAGCACAAACACCGAAAACTAGGAAACACTGACCTGCGTGAGCTCCAGTTGGAGAACAGCCTTTACCAAAGGTGTCATGAGCTTTGAAGACACTCAAACTCAGGACGAAAGGGAGAAACGTGCTAAGAGGAAGGCACGCTTGGCAAACCTTCACTGTGATCAACTCCCGCCTGGAAACCGATATCCCCACTGTGGAAGGACGTGTGGATCCAAAATTGGCCTCCACAGTTACTCACAGACTCACGGTTAAAGCCATGTTCATGGAAGACAATCTTACTCGGCTACGAGTGATCACCAAAGAAGAAAGACCTAGAAGAGAACCATGAAGATTTTAAAAAAAGCAACCACCTAGTTCTCATGGTTCCAGGGGAAAACGAAAATGTTTGATGAGTTTTGTTCCTTCTGACCCTGAATGATGGGATGGGTGGCTATTGCATTTGGCATATCACGGTTGTCACATGAAATGGGGAGGAATGTGAGAGTGTGAATTCTTACACGAGGAACCTTCATGCTGGTTACAGGAGGAAATTTGCCCTGGTTCCACCGTAAACCTGAACTAAATATTCTGAATCTCCATCATTTCCAGGCAAGGTTGGGAATGTCCCCTTCCTGAAACCCAGGAGAGTTGTGCCCAGTCATTGTGGACAATTACTGATTCTGATGGACCTATGCTACTGTATATGAAATACCAGTTGCCACTGGAATTACTTGGCCATAAGTCAATTCACCCCTCATTCCCATGTATTACACTTGCAGCAAGCAAGAAAGAATAAGACACTCTTTCCCCTTTGCCACATACCAGCTTGCACCAGCTAAAGCTGTTCTGTAGGACTGGGCTAAATGTGTGCATGTGAGAGGAAGAGGAAGAGTCAAGACTGCATGATACAAAGGCGGTGTGTGTGTGTGTGTGTGTGTGTGTGTGTGTGTGTGTTGCTTCTTCTCTTTGATATGCAAGTCTTATGCATAACAATGTGTCCTCATGGGTGCCATGTGCCACTTTTGACAAGCGAAGGTTGTCCCTTCAGAGGAACTTGGTAGCGCGTGAGCATATGTTCTCTCATGGTACTCCACAAATGAGATCATTCAGCAGTCCTGAAACCATTTTATTAAAGCAAAAAAAGGAAGAAAAAGAATGGATAGAATACAACTTTTGTAAATGCTTCGTTAACATTTGTCTGTCTTGGGTGCAGCTTCAGATAATTGCTCGGTTTCACTTAGGTGGTGGAAGATAATCAGTTTTAATTTAATGTGCAATTACTTTTACTGTAACTTTGCTTCCATGCAAATGAAGCTGGCCCAACTAAATGCCTACACTGGATCCAGTGATCCTCAAGCTCTTTAACTTTTGGGATGGTTTAAAATAATGCACCTTTACCCAGAACGCAGAACTTCTTTCCACAAAATTCATGATTGTGGCCATGGGGCTTGAAAGCACTTGGAGTGATATGATCTGTTGCTTACATATCAAACAGTGACGCTAAAAGAGTGCAATACAAAATGGGGGGGGGGAGGAAATACACACCATGAGCCCTGCTGGATCAGGCCAATGGCTCATCTATTCCAGCATCCTGTTCTCACACTGGCCAACCAGATGCCTATGGAAAGCCTGAAAGCAGGAACTGAGCACCACAGTATGTTATCTGCTTGTGATTTCCAGATTCGAGCCACCTGTCAAAGGTGGCCTGCAGTGGTGGAGACAGCTACAGATATATCCCCCCCCAGGGGGAGGAGTTCTCCAACTCTGTTGTAGACCTCCATCATCTACACACCCTCCAATAGTTCTCCCATGAAAGCAGGGATCATCATCATCATCACCACCACCATCATCATCATGTTACTATTTATACCCCGTCCATCTGACTGCATTGCCCCAGCCACTCCAGGCAACTTCCAACATATATAAAAAACATAAGGAATCATTAAACATTTAAAAAATCCCACATACAGGACTGCCTTCAGATGTCTTCTAAAAGTTGTCTAGTTACTTATCTCCTTGGCTCAGGGATTGCATAACTCCATGCCCTCCAACATTTCTCCGATGAGAATAGGGACATCCTACCATACCCTTCAGGGACGTGGGTGGCGGTGTGGTCTAAACCACAGAGCCTAGGGCTTGGCGATCAGAAGGTTGGCAGTTTGAATCCCTGTGGCGGGGTGAACTCCCATTGCTCCTGCCAACCTAGCAGTTTGAAAGCACATCAAAGTGCAAGTAGATGCATAGGTACCACTCTGGCGGGAAGGTAAACGACATTTCCGTGCACTGCTCTGGTTCGCCAGAATCAGCTTAGTCATGTTGGCAACATGACCCGGAAGCTGTACACTGGCTCCTTTGGCCAATAAAGCGAGATGAGCGCCGCAATTCAAGAGTCGTCTGCGACTGGACCTAACAGTCAGGGTTCACTTTACCTTTACCATACCCTTCAACATTTCTCCCATGAAAATAGGAACCTCCTAAGGAAAAGTGTGACATTCTGGGATCAAATCAGAAACCAGGACAGCTCCTATAAATTCAGGTCTGTCTCTGAAAAATAGGGACACTTGGAGGGTCTGCATCTAGTGGACCTCAGAGCACCTAGACTAGTCTATGGACAAGAAAAAAAATCCTACTCATTCCAGGAACAACTGGGAGAATATCCTGCAGTGGGTGGGCTGCTTGGTTGTTTGACATCTGAAGTGGGTGGGGGTGGACTGGAATGGGCTCACGTGGCTCCGCGGCTCTGTCCAAGCATCAGCATGTGTGTGCATTTTCACACCACATGGAATCTGAACTCCCTCTTACCCAGCTTCAAAGCTCATTCAATGGCTGCAGTGTCACATCAGGGGAGCACATTATTGCATTTGGGGGTTTAGGGATATATGTTGGGTGTCCAGGGTTATCTTATTGGCCTACCATTTCTCAACAAGATTGAGGCTGCAATCTTAAATAAATTTACTAGGGCATGTGTGTGTTCCACTGAATACATCCAGACTTTCTTCTGAGTAAATATGCACAGGATTGTACTATTAGTGTTTTGTTTTTTTACGCGATGTTCAGAATCAAAGTCTTCCTAGTGGTTCCATGAATTGCAATACTCCTTGTTGCCTTGAATTCTTGGATCTATTCACAAAATAAATATGTTGGATACATTTGCCAGATAGGCTATAATTGTGGCTCCCAGCTAACTGTCTAACATATCTCGCTGTGATTGATAAAAATCATCCGTACGATCCTTTTATCTCAGAGCATGTGTTTGATTAAAGTATAACGGCGGCTTTCAAACTTTCCGCCTTCGGGAAAATCTCGTCACATAGAGTTATCTGCCAAAGAAACCCTGCACTTTTTGCCATGGAACTTCTGCTGTTTGCAAAGGATTCTGGGGCATATTTTAGGGGACACATTCAGTTCACACGGGACCCTGACTCTGCCTGTTGGGACATACTATTAGCCTGTAAAAATGGGGAGTGCATTTTGGGCAAACACTTGAGCTGAGATTTCTGCACTGCAGGGTGTTGGACAAGATGACCCTTGGGGTATCTCCCAACTCCGCAATTCTGTGATTCCCTTTCTCCAAAATATATTATCCACCACTTTCCCAATGCATTCTGGTTGCCTTTGCAGAGAAATAGCTATACATCATTATGATGCACCCCTCTGCGCCCTGCCAGCAAACCATTCGTCTCTTCTCATAGTTGGCAAAGCTAACTTATAGTAGTTAAGCAGCAAGAGGACAATGACTGTCTCCATCTGTTCCTTTCCCTTCTGATTCTTCTTTGTTTCCACTTTTTTATTCCTAGCCAGAGAAGGAAATACATGATATATTCATGGTCTTGGGGTAGGTAGGTGTTATTCCATCCAAGCCATTTCTCTTCCATACCTCTGGTCTACAGCTTTGGAGGCTATTCCTTCACCCAAAGGCACAATGCAATGCTCTGTGACCTGGTTCACCTGAAAGGTGCTTGGTATCGAAGTGTGCAAGCCATTGGAAAAGTGGGTGCTGTAGATTTGGTTTGGTGTGGTTTTCTGTACACTTGCATTATGATTTGTCTTGGCATGCAATTTGGCTTTAGGGCTTGAACCAGGAATCTCATGGCTTGGGGAGAGGACCTTGCCTAGTCTGTGGGGTATAATTTTTTTACTTAAATAAAATAAATCCATTTGTTTTTAAGATATGTTTTCCCCATCTTACATCAAAGGGTTCATAAAGCAGCTTGGAAACAACAGGTTAGAATACAACATCCCCTAAAACACAGACCAGCCTCCCTTCATCTTCCAGGTGATGGATTGGAATGATCATCCATCTCTCGACACACAAACAGAAACACACCAATTTGTTTTGTTTCTTTTAATATGGCAGTCATTTTGGAGAAGAGAAAATATAAATGGTAGCAATTTCTACACACTTTTTATAGAATGCGATTGTTGGAAAAGTTGGGCTATGTAAAGCCTGCGCTGAATATATTTCATTGCTTATCTTCTCCAAACTGGACTGTGCCCACCTATCTCCTCCGGTTTGCTTCAGGTATGACTGTGTATTTAATTAAAAAGAAGAAAAAGTGCTGTGTTTCATTGCTTTGGGGGAAGAAAATAAACTGTTCTTACTTCCATTTGAAAATTATGCCAGATGTCTGGCAATAAAAACACAATTATACTCATGATTTCATGAGGATTTTCAGTTGGAGATCCTGACAAAGCTTGGAGTTTATTTAACACAGGTAAATACACTAGATAAACAGCCCGCTGAATTTCACTTCTGCATCACCACAGCTGTAACTGCACAGTTGTTGGAGCCATAATTCATAGATATCTAGCACAAAACCATATGAAAGTTAGAGATTCTCATTTAGCCCCACAAAATGGGGTTGGGGTTGGGAGTTCTACAACTTCAAGGGGGAGGCATTGTGCTTCTTAAAGGAGTTGTTTAGGTTGGGGGTGGAGGACAAATTGGATTTTGTTTCCATTTTAGTTAGAAGCTCCCTAATTAACCCTTCTGAAACCCATATGCGAACCAAAACACTTCTATCATTTGAAATTTGCACTTCTCGGAATTTTGCAATGCTGTTCTCCAACCAATGTATACAAAAATGCCTATCACTGGGGTAAAATGCACATAAAAGTGCAAATCTGAGCAAAAATAACATGCAAAATGCTTAATGGAAGATTGCTTGCATTTTGGCCTTAATCCAATCTTGGACTGGATAGTCCTTCCTCTATAGAGCACATCGCCACCCTCTTTTGCTGTCCAGAAAAGGAAGTGAGAATAAGGTTTCTCGAGGAATTCAAAATTCCTATGCAAAATGCGCTGATCCACAATTCTCTGAATAAGGGGCCTCCTATCTACTAGACTTTGCACTTCTCCAAATATTGCAATGCAGTTCTTTGCATATGAAATGTGTCAAAACGCACGTGTTTAAATACACACTTTGGGAGAAAACACACATTTATGCAAGTTCTTAAAATATATATTTATATGTGTATTTTGAGCATATGTTAATAGCACAGAGAGAGGTTAATGTGGAAATTAAACAGACCAGTGACACAGACCAGAAATGAACAGATTCAGTCATCCTCATGTGAAAGAATGAGGGTTCCAGCTGATGGAGATAAAGAAGTACATACAGAAAAGTAGGAGTTGTAACTACAGAGTCTACAATTGCGCAATATAGCCAGGGGAATAACAGTGTCATTGGTTTATTTCATTTATTTCTGCCCAGGACTGAGTTCATGTGGCAGCCTACAATTTTTTTAAATAAAAAAAAACCATTTTAATAGGACCCCTAAAAATAGTTCCGATCCAACAGTGATAATTAGTGCTGTGATTAAAGCTGTCTTCTAATTTCTCAAAAGTTTTCTACCTCTGCAGGGACAATGGGTGGGGAGGCTTCCATTTTCCTTCAGAATCTCTTTTGAATTTCAGTGGGTGTATGATTATATCATTCATTCATTTATTGTGAAAAAAATTATACTGCATAGTTACAATTGTCTCTGAATTTAAAAGTAACTATGAAAATCAGAAATTGTTTGAAATGCCTGCTGGAATAATGCGGGGGGGGGTGTCTTCAGTTGGCCCCAGATGTTTTGCGATATGGTCCAACAACATCTGGAGGGCCACAGGTTGCTCTACAGGTAGGTTTTCATGCTGTGTTGTATATGAAACGGCTTTCTTGTTATAAAATGCATATTCTGTGAAATGGCAAGATCTGCATTACTTGCGAGGAAAGGACTAAGGATTCTTAGAGCAATGAGCTAGGAATAATAATAGTAATAATAATAATAATAATAATAATAATAATAATAATAATAATAATTAATAATAATATATCTATATGCCACCCATCTGACTGGGTTGTCCCAGACACTCTAGGTGGCTTCCAACAAATTAAAACATCAAACACAGTAAAACATCAAACATTCCATATACAGGGCTGCCTTCAGATGTCTTCTAAAAGTCAGATAATTGTTTATTTCCTTGACAGGAGGTCATATCTGAACATTGAAACCTGCCTCTTATTGAGTTACACCTGTCGTCCATCTAGCTTTCAATTTTGTCTTCTCTGATTGCCAGCAAACACGAAGGATAAACAGGTAGCCTATTGCAAGTGCTGTTGTGTGATTCCCAACAATACATACGTATAAATGTTATACAACTACAGATTCCCACCAAATACCAGTTTCTGGGGTTTACAAGTGAAAGAGTGCTATTTAGCTCATATCCTGCTTGTGGGCTTTCCATAGGAATCAAGTTGAACCCAGTGAGGATGAAATGTTTAGCCTGGAGAAGAGAAGGTTAAGGGGTGATATGATAGCCATGTTCAAATATATAAAAGGATGTCATATAGAGGAGGGAGAAAGGTTGTTTTCTGCTGCTCCAGAGAAGCAAACACGGAGCAATGGATTCAAACTACAAGAAAGAAGTTTCCACCTAAACATTAGGAAGAACTTCCTGACAGTAAGAGCTGTTCGGCAGTGGAATTTGCTGCCAAGGAGTGTGGTGGAGTCTCCTTCTTTGGAGGTCTTTAAGCAGAGGCTTGACAGCCATATGTCAAGAATGCTTTGATGGTGAAATGAAATGAAGGACCTTTGGTCTGATCCAGCAGGCCTCTTCCTATATCCTTATCTCATGGTGCTATGAGCTTGTGTGGACAGAGCATGGAGGGAAATCCATAGATGTAACACAATGGATCCAAAGACTTCTTCATGTCTTCCAATACAATTCCTTCCTTCCTTCCTTCCTTCCTTCCTTCCTTCCTTCCTTCCTTCCTTCCTTCCTTCCTTCCTTCCTTCCTCACCTGTCTCTGCACAGCCATTGTCCAAACATTGAACAACAAGCTCAGAAAACACATTTGCTGGTTGTGTTTTATATATGTGCAATGTGAACTATGTACCCTCCGGGTGCATTGACAGCGTAAAAAACTACTCATTTAACAATCCATCACTGAATTATTAAATAATAGTTGAATTATTATTCTAATAGCTGGATGCAACTAAATTATTGAATAACAGACTTTAGATGAATAGCCAGTCTCTTGCTTCATGGCTTGTACCTTTTGGATCAAGTGCATGTTTTTAATCTAAAGATTCAGACTGGTGGGGTGGGGAGAGGGAAAAGCCCTTTTCAATGGAACTTGAAAGCTTTTGTGCCTTAATAAAACATTCAGACTGTCAAGTGTTTTGTTCTGCCAGCAACTTAATTCTTCATATAATATGGCATACTCTGGTGTTTTAAAAGACTATGCCAAGGTTGGCGCTACAGTGGCAATAGAGCAATATGGAGAAAAACAAGTGTTCATAAATCATAATATTCTTCCAGTGCTTTCTGCAGATAGCACATCAGAATAATTCTGGCCCCTGGGAAGCTTCCAGGTAGCCTATCGGTTAAAAGAAGAAGACCAATCTTTTCCCCCTTTGTCTCACCTATCAAATGCTGATGAGAAGACCTTTTGGATAGAAATGGTGAGTATTTTTTTTTAATGCTATGAGATTCCTAGATAAATCATCTTTGCCACACACACACACCCAAAGAGGATGTTATGAAGTGCCACAGCTTTGTTGACTGACACCATAAACCAAGCTGATGAAGTAATTGCCTTATTCTGCTGGGCAGCATTTGGAAAGGATAGAGACAAACTGGAAGGTGTGCAGAGGAGGCCAACCAAGATGATCCAGTCTCTGGAAGCCAAGCCTTATGAGGAGCAGTTGAGGGACCTGTGTATTATGTTAAGTCTGGAAAAGAGGGGACTGAGAGCAGATATGATGGCCATCTTCAGATGTCTCAAGGGCTGTCATATGGAAGATGGAGCAAGCTTGTTTCTTCTGCTCTAGAGCGTTGGACCCAAACCAAAGGCTTCATGTTACAAGAAAGGAGATTCAGGAAGAACTTTCTGACAGTAAGAACTGCTTGACTGTGGAACACTCCCCCAGGAGCTTGTGGTTTTTAAGCAGAGGGATGGCCATCTGTCATTGATGCTTTAGTTGAGATTCCTGCATTGCAGGGGGTTGGACTGGATGATCCTCAGGTTCCCTTCCAACTCCACAATTCTATGATTCTATGAAAGGCGAAACCTCCAGTGCCCAAAGGATGTTCCCCCCTCCATCTGTTCAAACCATCTCACAATGGTTAGGCAGCAGCCATTTATTATGTAGAGACCTCAGAGTGCTTCCTTGGGCACCCTATTCTGTCACCCTCTCCCTACTATCACTACCTGCCAGACATGGCCAGTTAGGTATGTCAACCCCAACTTAAACCACCACACTCATAACTGTAGAGTAAGCAAAGAAAATGGGTCCCTCAATGAATTGCAGAAAAAGAGGGTGACCAGCGAATCCCACACTCTGGTGTAGAAAGACTGTTTTCAACTCAAGGACTGCATTCCTTTCTAGGTAGTCTTTGAGGGGCCACATGCCAGTGGTTGGGATGGAACTAGAGACAGACAAATGTTGGCAAAGTGACAAATGTTACATTTGTATGGTAGGCAAGCTTCTACACACACACACCCCTCTCTATTCTCCATCCAGGCAAGCAAGCAAGAGGCATGGTCAGAATTCAAGGACATATTCCAGCCAGACTAAAAAAACATTCAAAGTGTGTGCAAAGCAGGGCAGGCAAGGGGTGTGGTCTGGGGGACAAGGAGTGTCACCGGGGAGGAGATATGTGGATGGAGCGGCTCCTCAACCAACCCAAGCAACACTCTTGACTCTTCGGCATCCTCTTTTCCTGCCCAAGGAGTGTGGGGCAAACCTACCTAGTGGTAAACTGGAGGAACAGCCTTCTGAATTTTGCATGTTTGGACCACTTCACACAAATGATGTCTCTGTATGATTGTGTATCCAGTGGCATGACCACAGCTTGTGCCCATCATTCATACTTTGCTCTTGGCAAAGAACTTGATGTTATCAGAAAAACGATTAGGGCTGCACATCGTGGCCATTCCTTTGTTTCTCATAATAGGAACACAGGAAGTTTCTTTATGCTGAGTTAGACCATGGGTCCATGTAGCCCAGTATTGTCTACATGGACTAGCAGCAGCTCTCCAAAGTTTCTGACTAAGGTATCTCCCAGCCTACCTAGAGGTGCTGGCGATTGAACTTGGGATCTTCTGCATTCAAAGCATGGGCTCATTGAGCTTCACTCCTCCCCCCAGCTAGGCTTCATGCACCAGCTTCTACTCAGGAAGAGAAGTGCTTTGGAAAGCAACTAGTTTATCTTTAGATCAACCGAGGAATGTGCTACATGAGGAAAATCATCCATGCTTATGTTAGCCGCAGGGATGACTCGTACTGCAGAAATGGTACAAAGCAGCTTTGATAGATTAGAGGAATGGGGCCAATAAATAAAGGATCACAAAAGCACCTCATCATCTGCTACCCCTAATAATGGTCTTCACTTTACATTGTACTTCTTTATGATGCTCCACAGCTATGAATCTGAGGATACAGCCGTACCCCTGTGAATTCTCCCTCGTCTCAGTAGCATCGCACAAGTTTAGATCACCCAGAGTCTTCTTTGGGAAAAGTTGGATATATGCAAATGCAGCACAGAAAGTGAATTTTAAAGTGCAAGCTGGAAACCATGCAAATTATACCATGTTCACAGGCTTGTAGTTTTCTTTTTCCTTTCTTTTTCCTGTGGATAGTTTTGCACTTCCACATACAATGAAAGGCAAAATATCTCCACATAGGTGTAACTCATATTGTTATGGCAATGTTATGGTCTCATCCCATAATGCCAGTGCTATGAAACCTACAAAGTCCTTCCCATCCAGTTCCCCCACCATCACTGAACTTGGTCAAGGTATGATCAAGCCGGCAGTGCTATTTTTCTAGGGGGAAAAGGTGTTTTCTTATAAGAGGTTTCAGATCTGAGTTCCGGTGAGTTCCAGCTGAAAAAAGCCCTACAAGTAGGGAAATGGACATTATCATTCATGTGTCAGGTAATGGTTTGTAGACAGTGGTCAGATGGGAATCGAGGAGCAGGAGCTGAGAGTTATGCCAGAGACTCAGGGATGAGGAATCAAAGCCAAGGAACAAAACTGAAAAACAGAACAAAATGAAATGGAGCATGGAACTGAATCTGGCCAACAGTCCAAACCATTATCTCCCCAATCATCTATGAGCCAAGTCTGACAGGTGGGCAGTCAATCACCTGATGTAGCAATGACATCAGACACTGCTTTTTATACAAGGGGCTTTGCAAAACCGACCAATCAGACTGTTGGTCTTGCAAAGTCTCAGGCACAGTACTTGTCAGGCTCTGTCAGTCCGCTGTTAGGCGTCAAGTCAGTACTTTGTAGGCATGACATTGATTAGATAGACTGAGACTTGGGACTCAGCTACATTAGTCACAAAACAGTGTTTTGAATGCGTTATAAACATGCAACACCAGATGGTGCTGGAGAGTAAAATAAACTTCTATGTGATTTTCCATAGCGGTTTTTAAAAAATTTGTTATAACATTTTAATTTCTGACTTATTTATAGTGGGGTTTTTTCTTGTAGATCCACCCAGGGCCTTCTCAGTGGTGAATGGAGGCACTGAGAATGTGTCCATTTTGGTTCAAGACCAAAACCAAAGTAAAGAGGGTAACATAAGAAAATGAGTATAATTACTGTTTGCGGAAGAATTGGCCTGGGTTTCCAGCCTCATCTTGCTATTCAGCTTTATTGTATTTCGTTTCATGGAAGAAGATGGTGGTGTGTGAAAGAGAACCTGCTTTTCTTCTGCAAACCTCCTACCCATCTTGTGGTTTACCAAGCGTATAAAAAAACAAAAGATCAAGGGGTTGAGAATGAAGTCACTCTGGGGAACACCATCTGTTGTTAATTGCCTTTCCCTCTAGGGGAAGCAGGAATCTCTTTTCTGAATGTGGTCAAACACAGGAATCAAGTGAGTCATACCTCACAGTATTTGAATTGCCTAGCTTTGCTTTTTGTTTTAAAAAAAATGCTAATCATTCTATGATTCTATGTGGCCAGTAAACTAATGCAACAACAAAACCCCACAAAAACTCCACAAAACCACTGCTCAATCCTTCGCAGCCCAAACTATTATGATGTCGTAAAGATGCAGAGAGATATAACTTTCATACATTTCCGGACAGGAATTTAATGGAGCATTTGATGGGAGTTATGTGTCTAAATCCCATGCAATGCAGGAAATGGAAGGGTTAGCTCCTGCCGTCTTTCAGCAAGCCAACTAAATATGATCCATCTCGGTAATATAATCCACAAAAGCATTTCTCCATTTTGGGGGAACAAAATAACTGCCGAGTCTTTGCTTAAAGGTAATAACCTGTTGAGGAGCAGATCAAGGTCCCAGTGAAAAATTATGATGGTTGGGATCAAAGAAGAGATGAGCTTGGAAATGAAAAAAGACCTGGAGGCTGGCAAGACTGCCGATGTGGGAGCAAAAGAATGTTATTCTTACATGATGGAGGGGCGTTTTGAAACGCTCATGTGCAGGGCATTAATGTAACCGGTCAGGGTTTTGTTTTACTAATTTGGTGAGGACGATGTCGTGGGATGGAGAATGACTTCCTATATTGCTATCCAGCTCTCTTTTGCAGTGCAAGTTTACTCATGCTCTGGAGGGAGCCATGGGGAACTAGATATTTTCCTCACCATGGCACCAGACACTTCATCCCTAGGGGATGAGGTTGGGGATTTAGACGGAAAGGAACTCAGACTAGTCCCAGACATAGTCCAATGTTAGTCATTGCACTGTAGACCCACTGAAATCATAGGCATGGCTAACCGTTCATTAGGGATGAGGAATCTGTGGTCCTTCATTAGTTGTTGGACTACAACTCCCATCCACCCATGGCCACTGGTCATACTGGTAGAGGATGGTGGGAGTTGCAGTCCAACAGCATCTGGAGGGCACAGTCTCCCAATTCTTGTCATGAATATTAACACTGACACACTTGTGGAAGAGGAGTCCATTGTGGTCTTCAGCCCAATGAGGTTGTGTTGGCCTCCTCTTACTCCAGCTCAGAAGCCCTAGTAGAACCTAGTAGAAGCTCCTGCAGATGAAGAGGAGACCACCTCCCCAGGAGCCTTCCAGAGAGGAGGAAGGGGCAGATAGTATAGATCCACAGGCCTGGTTTGCCGCAGGGCATACCCCAGGAGAAGAAGATGACAGAAGTTGGGAAATAATGGGAGACGAGGAGCAGGAACCATCCAGCATTGGACAGGCCGAGCCTGAGCAGCAGCTGAATGACCCACTGTCGCTGGAGAGTCTCCCAGAACCTGGACCCTCCCCCCAAACCAGGCGCTTGTTGAGAATAGCAGAGCAGAAAGCTCAAAAGTAGGTGGCCTTTAGCAGCCACCGTCGGAGACAGGAGTAGGAGTCTGATGAAAAGGGAAGTAACAGAAAAGGAATGTGAGGAGCATCACTCGTAGCAACTTCAGATAATGAACGGTGCGGATGCAATTTTGTCCTGGTAATTGTATTAATAATAAAGAGCTGAAAAGCTCACTTTTCTCTCTGTTTCTCTGCTTTCCTGGGCATTTGGCCAGGAACAGTGGGCAACACCCTGACAGAATGAGACAGAAGTGTGGCTCCGATTTAATGCTCATTCTGAGAGAGGCTTCTGCTGAAACAACATTTGTTCTCTGCTCTCACAGAGTCTCTAGCCTGAGCCCAGCATGGAGCTGTCCAGCAGCAGGGGGCCATTTTTGAATCCTTACCTCAGGCAAGTCCATACCCTACTTTGCCTCACCTTGCTTTGTGTCCCCAAACCTGACTCCCCATACTGCTGGGGCTGTCTCTTGAAGCAGAACACATGGCACTTGGAGGCAACACTATTCCATGCAAGTTTTCTCACACTTCAGGCCCACATGACATTCTGTGTGCATAGGTGGGGGCTTTGTTGAGCTTCCTAGGAATCTTCCACAACATGCTGGGTTCTGTGCTTGTGCGCAGATTAGATTGGGCCCTATGCAATAAAAAGGAATAATATCCCATGAGTAAAGGTAAATGTAAAGGGACCCCTGACCATTAGGTCCAGTCGTGACCGACTCTGGGGTTGCGCGCTCATCTCGCATTATTGGCCGAGGGAGCCGGCGTATAGCTTCCAGGTCATGTGGCCAGCATGACAAAGCCGCTTCTGGCAAACCAGAGCAGCACATGGAAATGCTGTTTACCTTCCCGCTGTAGCGGTTCCTATTTATCTACTTGCATTTTGACGTGCTTTCGAACTGCTAGGTTGGCAGGAGCTGGGACCAAGCAACGGGAGCTCACCCCGTCACAGGGATTCGAACCGCCGACCTTCTGATCAGCAAGCCCTAGGCTCAGTGGTTTAACCACAGCGCCACCTGGGTCCCTTATCCCATTAGATGAAAGCCATTTATATAGACAAGTGGTCATAAAAGAATAAAGGAAAGGTTTCTTTAGGAGAAAGAGAGGAACACAAGAGGCAGATTTTTACACTGAGTCAGATCTTTGGTCTACAATGAATGGCAGAGACTCCCAGGATTCCAGGCATGGGACATTTGAGATCGCAACGTTCAAAACTAGGAACTTCTGCATTCAAAGCAGATGCTCTTCCACTGAGATATGGCCTCTCCTTATTTCAACTAACCTTTAAAACACAGTCCTAAACACATTTTTTCCCACAAACAATCCACGTTTATTGCTGTGGAACTATGTGAGAGTTCTCAGGATTGCTGCTGTCGGTTAAGCTTGCCCTAGTGCTAATCCATAGACCTGCTCTGCACCAATGCATATCAATATGCCCCCGGTTGGACCATAAAGTCAATAAATGCACATTTTGTCATGATACTCACTGGCACGTGCGCACCAAAGATAGACCACCTATCTTTTGATGCCAGTGTCACAAAATGACTCTCGTGGAGGCATGACACATCACAAAATGGCTGCTTTAGGGGCGTGTGGCTTCAATGTAGTGCAAACAGGAGCTGACCAGTAAGAGCAAACTTGTGCATTGTGGATATTTGAGGAAATATTTATTTGGACCTTTCATGGGTGCCTTAGCAAGTTCTGGTGGGCACCCACCCAGGCAGCCTCTGATCTAAGTAACAGAACTAAAATAGAAGAGTAGGTGCCTTGTATGATGTGTATGTTGCAGGCTGTACATTGCAGGTGGGAGATTAACTGTTAGCACATTCCCCCGCATGAAATAATACTCCCTGCTAGAGACATTGCTGAAGCGCATTAATTACTTGGTTCAGAATATGAACTTGCCCAGCTCTTAATGCTCAGATATATTATGAATCCAGTGTCTTTTTTCCCCTTTTTTCCCAGAAGCTCTTCCCTAGCTCAAAATGGTAAAATGAGATTCTCCGCATGTGGGATCAGCATTCAAGTTGACCGAGGCTGTTCCATAGGTGCATGGAAAGAAATCCTTTAATATTAAAACCTGATTCTCAGTGGAGTTCTTGTTGATTGCACTAAACCATCTGACCAAGCAGCCTTTGATGCAGTGAATGTCTTCTCTATTTGAATTAATCAGTTCTCTTGATTGTGTCTTGGAAATGCATTGTGTGTCCTCCATCCAGATTGATAACTTGCTCTTTTTGAAGCAGGGAGATAAATGCCCAAGTGGCTCCCTACCTTCCTTGGTGTGGTGGGGTATGTTTGGGGCATGTGGAACATAAGAACATAAGATGGTGCCTTATACCAGGGGGTGCAGCTCCTGTTATCCTTAACCACTGAGCTAGTTGGCCGTGATGAAGGGAGCTATAGTGTGTGTATATATGTGTATATATGTGTGTGTGTGTGTGTATATATATATATATATATATATATATATATATATATATATATATATGTGTATACACACACACACACACACACACACACACACACACACACCTGAGGGACACAAAATTGACTACCCCTGCCTTTTGTGAAGTGAGGCACATTATTCATGTGCCTCCTCCACATGAGGTCTGGAGGGTGGCAATATGAGAACAGGCCTTTTCTGCAGTGGCTCCCCATTTATTGAGAGCTTCAGCTGGTGCCTTCATTGTCCACCTTTAGGCAACTGGCAAAAAATGTTCCTCTTTGACCAGGCCTTTGGATGATGGACATCCAATGCCCTTTTAAAAGTATTGTGGGGTCATTGGTTATTATTATTTATTTTATTATTATTTATTAGATTTGCATTCCAGCCTTCATCATAATATCTCAGGGAGGTTTGCTGTTGTTCTTATTTTTACTATGTATTTTGCAGATTTATTTTGTGAACTGCCCTGAGTTCTATGGAAGAAGGGCGGTATACATCATCATCATCATCATTATAGCATGAGGCTGTGTGGTCACCTAACAGGGATGCTGTAGCTGAAAGGTGTAGCTGTAGACATGGCCTCCTAGTAGCAGTGTCACTGCTACGTTCTGGGAAGATAAGGGGGCAGGGCTGGGAGGTGGTGAGATCAGTGCAGTTTAGGCACACATCAGCTTCCCTACATCAATAGGATGTTGGACTAGATGATCTTTGGTGTCCCTTCAAACTCTGCAGCTCAGTTGGTTAGAGCATGGGGATGATAATGCCAAGGTTGCAGGTTCGATCCCCGTATAGAACAACTGAGCATTGCAGGGCGGTTGGACAAGATGATCCTCAGGGTCCCTTTCCAACTACGATTCTAGCAAATTTGCTAGTTTTGTATGTGGGTGTGTGGAGAGAGCCTTTTCCAGAAGCAGTCGAACTTCTCATTCTAGCAACTGATATTTTCATGTAGAACTATGGTTCGCCTGACTGAACACTTAAACTTAATTGGAAACATGTGTTCTCTCCCCTCCCTCCTCTGCCCCGGCCAAAGAGATATGGCTGCAACCATGTAAATAATATCTGGAATAAGACCTACAGCCACCCTCAGATGCTTCCAACGCAGGCACACTACTCCTGCCACTCATTAAATTGACTTTAAATTGGGACTGACCAGCGGGAAATCCGAAATGTAGAAAACCCTAAGAAGACCTCATACAGTTTCTTTGGGTGACTTTTAGCCTTTTAAGTTTGTTTTCCCCAGCCTCTTCTCTTCAAGAGCCGAGTGAGTGAGCAACTGCTACAGGCAGAAAAAGACTTTACCCTTTATCTTCTATATCTCTTCATATATATATATATATATATATATATATATATATATATATATATATATGATTTTGATCAAGCGGTTATTTAAGATGTTTCCAGAGGCTCCCTTTGTGTGTACTGCCTTTTGGTGGAGACAAATCCCTATCAATAAGTGCTATTTCTTTTCTCCTTCTTTTCCTGACTCTTAAAAGCATCTTTGTTCTGGGTTTTTTCGCCTTAAGCGAAGATCCTATCTGCATATGAAAAAATAAAGACAGCTGAACAGAGGTGACACGCCGCAGAGCTGCAAACATCCCGCACAGTTGTTCTCAAATGTTTCATATTATATTCAGCCTTCTAGAGTTCTGCAGGACCACATAGCACCCCGCGATTTGCCAATATTTCTCCCCTTGTGCTGAAAGTTAGACCCATTACCTGTGTCCTCTGCAAATTAAGGCAGAAGCTGACCTTTCCCCATAGCCAATCGTTCCCCAACCCCAACCCCCCCGAAATTGTAAGAACTGTGCCATTCATTTCAACTGAAGTATCAAAGCTTCCAGCCTGTCCCTCTAAAAGTTCCATCTGGGGGGGGGGGGGTTGGAGACCACGCAGGGCTCTGAATCAGGGCATTTGCACTGACCACACATGTCCTCTGTGACCTACAGTCTATCTTCCATCTTCGCCCTTCCTCTTTATTGTTCTTAGTAATTGGACTGTCTGTTCTTCTTCCCTTCCTCCTCGGGCTAAGATCCTTGATATAACCTTTGATTCATCTCTTCCTTCCTTCCTTTGCTTTCATTCTGGGGACTTCCAAATGGGCATTTGTCAGGAGATGGCTGTTCCTTATGCATACAATAAGTTTGGGGTGGTTTTTTGTTCTTTTGTTTTTTGTTTATTCTTGCTCTTCTCTTCTTCTTCTTCTTTTTTTGCAGAATCCACATAACATCATTGTCATCAAAAATGGCAGCCCCACCACCCCAATTTAACCCAAATGTCTGGGCAAAGACATTTTTTATGGTTCACGAATTGGACTCTCTGCCAATCTTAAGATTCTCGAAACAGTTCAATCAAAATTTCTTAGATCCCTATTTGGCACCCCTAAAAGCACATCTAATGTAATATTAAGACAAGAGGCAGGAATGCCCAGAGTTGAATTAAAAGTCTGGGAACAAGCAATATCCCTCTGGTCGAAAATTCATTATAACCCAAAGGGAATGTTATCTCATTTCTTGGCCGCAGCCCCTTATCCACCTTGGCTTTCGCAAATTACTAACAAGATCAAACAAATTGGCCTAAACCCAGAAGATATCTTTAACGGTACTTTGAATAAGGCAAAAACAATTATTACTCAGAGGCTTTTTGACATTGAGCTGCAAAAAGAAGATGCCTTACTTCCTAAGAACTACAGGTGTCTAAAATCTTGGCCTAATCTGGCAGCTGCCCCGTACCTATCCAATATTATCTATGAATCTTATAGATGGGCCTTTTCCAGATCCCAATTTGATGTGATGCCTTCAGCTGTCTTACACGGCAAATTCTTGCGTATAGCAATCGAAGAGTGCCTCTGTCCATGCATGTCCAACAAGGTGGAATCTATTATTCACATTCTTCTATTCTGTGAATTCTATAATGAAGAACGATCGCGACTCATTTTACCCCTATTATCAAAATTCACACCCTTGCAATATTATCTGGAATTTCCCCCCGAAACGTTACGCAAATTCCTTCTGGAAGACTCTTTGAGCTCAGTATCCTACGCTGTGGCCAAATTCTGCACCTTAGCTATTAAAAAACGTAAATCTCTTTTATTGAATAACATATTATAACAATTTGTCCTGCCCTCCGATGATGATATTGCGGCTACAGTTCTTAGTTAAATTTCTTATTCTTTTATGGTGTTTTTTTTCCCGCTGGACCTGTATTTTACGTATTGTATATTGACTGTTAAAACCCCATATCAGTTGCTTTTATTGTTCATGTAGAGAATTATGCAGAATTTCTGGTTTAATATGCTAGCTGTTTGCCGTAATAAACATTGACTTGACTTGACTTGAAAATGTGTTGCCAATAACCTTGTTGTGGTATCCTTAAAATCTGTTTACAATTTTAATCCCCTTCTGTCTCTTGCTAAAGCTTTAAATTTTCAGAAACCTATGCCATGCTGGGTTACCTCCAGCTGAGTCATCAAGAAGAACCATTGTGCTTTGGGTTCCGGTTTCCGCCGGCAGGAATGGCGGACCTGTTTTCCATCCCTCTGACCTTCGTAAGGAATTTGGCGGTTGCTAGGGGAGTAAATGGCAACCCCCTACCCTCTCCGGGGGTTACGGAGAGGGGCCGCTGGCCCGCGATGCCCCCAGACCCACTCCGACTGTTTATGGAGTGGGGGGAGCTTGGGCTGAAAAGCACTTACGAGGGCCAGGACTCCCGGACGCTAATCTGCATGGCGGGGATTTCCATGGTTAAAGAAGATAATTAGGCTTAAATCTATGGACATACTTCAGAAGGAGGGGAAGAAGCGCTGTTTACTGCTGAGAAATCTATGCTGCTGAGGGAGAGGAGTTAAAGGCTGTATATCATCTGGAAGAAGGATTGATGGGGACGGAGCGATAAGGGAATTGAGTTTTTTTTTTATTTTTCTTCATATGAGTTACTTCGTACCTTCCCAGACGCGATGTCCTGGCTTGTTTGGAGTGAAAGAGAAGCAAAAGACTGTGTGAGTTGAACTTTATAAACTGTTGTTACTGAGTATATTTTTTAAAGATGTGGAGTTGCCGATGAGAAAAGCCCCCCCCCCCTAGTCGGACGGAAGGAGTCCTGGACGCGTTCGGAGGATTTATGAGCTGTGACGCACTTTGAATTGGAGCAGCGACCTGAAGCTAAGTTCAGCTATAGGGCAAGGAGATCCATTAATCTACCAAGAGTTTATGGTTTGATGTTTGGGTCTTCTGCCTGGAAAAGCTGTAAATTTTATAAAGATCGTTAATCTTCATGGCTATGAGAGAAAACGAAAGTGATTTGAGCTTTTTAAGATGGCGCTGCTTCGACGCAACAGGGAGCTCCAGACTAAGAAGATTTATGGGGAGGCTGGACTGATTAACCCACACAGGAGAAAGAACATTTGTGAAACCTTGTTTGATATTTATCTCAGCAGCTGGGAAACAATCGGTTGAAAGTGGAAAACATCTATGTGACTGTAAGGGGAAGATCTGGATTATTATGAACTTGGAGGACGATTTGAACTTTAGAAAAAAGACGGCAGTGGACGGTTGCGAGGAATCCCCAATTTCTTGAAGCATGGGAACCCAAATAAAAAATTCTTTAGACGATTTGGCATAACATTCGGTTTGATTGATATATATATGTGTATAATTTGAAATAATGAATGTGATATAATTGGTTTTAATTGGAAAATTAATAAAATATATTTAAAAAAAATATATGCTTCAGTTTATTATTAATGATTATTTGTTTGTTAATTTATATACTGCTTATGACAAAACGGCTTACTCTGACATAATCAGATGCGTCCCCATAAATATGGGCACCTTGCAAGACCCTTATTTGGTTTGATGCAACAGGCTTCCTACTCAAGTCTGCACCAGTGGTGACTCACAAGGCTGGTCTCATACAACATGTCATACATGATGAGTGACTGAGCTCCCCTGAGTTTTTTGCCTTTTGAGAACTGCAAAAACATTGGGGTTGTTGGGCACCTAGCAGGACAGAGTATATGGCTTGGGTGGGTACTTCCTTCAGCTTGGTTGGGCCAAAAGCTATTCAGGTCTCTTTACTAGATGTTCCTCACTCTAAGTGAGAGGTAACCAAGGTGGTACCTTCCAGAGGTTGTTGGACTACCAACTCCCATCAGCCCAGCCAGCATACCCAACAATCAGAGATGATGGGAATCGAAGTCCAAGAATACCTGGAGGACACGGCATTGGCTATTCCTGCTCTACAGACTGCATGCCCAGGACTTTGGAGAAGAGTTATGGTAGGGCTTTTCATGCAGAAGGTCCTAGTTTGACCCCTGGAATAAGCTATTCCAAGGGCAGGGAGGGGGCAGGACGGAGCCAGCCCAGGATCCACTCAAGCAATGGCATCAGACCCAATCCAGACTTGATTACCTGTCTGGAGATGGTGCAGGAATAGGGCTCAATCATCCTGCTACCCACCTTTCCTCAAGAACTCACTTTCTGTTCTTGTCTACTATCTCCTCTAATCTACAAGCCCATAATTTCATTAATTTCCCCCCTTTTTGCACATGTCATTATGCTTACCTCCTGATCATAGGCTAGCAGGGGTCAAACCTGAAACCTCCATTTTCACATAGAGTATAGCTCTATGGAAAATATGCCATTGTCATGCCTCGTTCATGATGGTCTAGCAGAGACATCTGGTTTAACGCTCCTGGTGGAGAGAATGCTGAATTGTTTCATGAGTTTCCATTTTTATTGTTCTCTCTCTGTTGAACAGTTAACCTTGAAACAGCTGGGGAGGGGTTGTTTTAACATAATTAATATTCAACAATTTCCTATCGACTCTTTTCAGCAGCTACTTTTTGTCACTGGAAAACTTGGGAAGAATTGGGGAAGGTAAGTGCCATATTAAGATGCTATACTTTCAGATAAGCAAGGTACAGGTGGGTGGGGAGGCAGGTGATTCAAAGAATAGTCCCACCAATGGCCTTGCCACACCCCTAGTATCATCATCTCCTTCATCATCATTAAGATTTCAATTTATTAGCCACCTGCTACATAAGGAGTCTTATGCCCCTCTCAGTCTGGGGCTACACAAACAACCTCTGAAGTTTTAAGTGCAAAAAGTGGAACATAAAATCAGAAAAAGGAACAACATATTACAATAAGAGCTTCACTATAACTAGTAAAACAGACCCAATAAAACAACACCAAAAGCTTCAGGAGCAAAAATATACCATCGATAAGGAGCAATATCGTTAAAATCTATCCAATGTCCGGGAGTATAATTTTTACCTGATGCTGAAAGGATGTTAATGATAGTGCAGGTGAATCTCTCTAGAGAGAACAATCCACAAATGGTGAGTCACAACCTAACAGGGTGCTACAATAATAAAGAAAAAGGAACCACCTAGCATATTTGCAAAGCTAAGCAGGGTCCGGTATGATTTCTATGACCTTCTTCCTCATTGGCACTCTCTGAACTTGCCTCAGACGGGGCACTCAAAGGAAGACCTCAGATGAAAACTGAAGGGTCTAGATTCGGACACTATTTCTTGATGCATTCCACAATTCAACTACAGTGGTACCTCAGTTTACAAACACAATTGGTTCCGGAAGTCTGTACTTATCCTGAAGCGTACTTAACCTGAAGCAATCTTTCCCATTGAAAGTAATGGAAAGTGGATTAATCTGTTCCAGACGGGTCCACGGAGTACTTAAACTGAAAGTACTCAAACCGAGGCGTACTTAAACCGAGGTATGACTGTACATACACTGTCAAAGAACTACACCCTTTTCTCTGTTCTGAATCTTCCAATAATCAGCTTCATTTTAATGACCAGAAGTTCTAGTGTTAATGGAGAGGGAGGAAAATCTTAAACTAATTTTTCCAGCCTTTTGACTAAACCTTCATATTTTTACCCAAAATACAATTTTCAGTACATTCACTTCCTTTCCACACTTCTTCTTCCTCCTCCTCCTCCTCCTCCCAGAGGCGTCACAATGGGGGGTGGGGGCGATTCACCTCGGGTTCCACTCTGGGGGGGGTGCCACTTGGCGCCTCCACCCCCGCAACTCCCAAGCCGAGCCTCCAGCCTCCCGGTAAAAAGTCCACGCCAAGCCGCACCGCACGGATTGGAGTCGCAGGGGGGTGGCAATACCCCGCTACGTAACACGCATGCACAGTGGGATGCTGCACATGCGTCATTACGTGGCGGGGTATCGCCGCTGCCCCCCATGCCTCCAAAGCCACGCGCCTCCAGCTACAAACTCCGGGTAGAAAGCTCGCTCAGCCCACGCTGAGTGGGCTTTCTACCTGGAGTTTGTAGCTGGAGGCGCGTGGCTTTGGAGGCATGAGGGGCGATACCCCGCCACGTAACAACGTATGGTGTCGTTACGTAACACGCATGCGTCATTACGTAGCAATGCATGTGTCATTATGTAGCAACGCCGCGCCTCCCTCCCTGGGTGCATGGCAATTTGCCGCCCCCGGGTGTTGTGGCGCCTCACTACGCCCCTGCCTCCTCCTCCTGCTGCTGCTGCATGGGATTTGGGAATGCATACACTGCTTCCACCTAATTGCGACGCTTCATCCTTTTTCACTTTAGAGGAACAGAGCTCAGTGGTGGGGAATCTGCTTTGCATGCAAAATGTCTCCGGTTCAATCCCAGCACCTAAAACTCCCTGTCTGAAATTCTGGAGAGCTACTGCCAACATATGTAAACAATACTGAGCTGGATGGACTAACGATCAGAGTCAGTATAGATGGCCCTGGAGTTTCTCAATTTTAATTGTGGGGTTTGTGGTGTTTTCAACAGGCTCCTTTTAAAATTTTATTTTCAGTGGGCAGCTCTCATGTCAAATCCCTTGTGTTTCACACTGCATTTGGAGAAGCCTGTTGGATTTTTAGCATTCTACAGTGCTTTCTGAACAGATTGCGCCAATGAGTTGATGAAACTTGAGCTAATTGCACTAATGTTGACAAATGCTCTGGCACCAAATTAAAAAAAAAAAGATGAAGCAAATGTCACATTTTTTTGGGGGGGGGAATTACACCTCTTCAAGAGACGCTAAATAGATTCAGTGATTTGTGGGTGTAGGAGAGCTATTTTTCTGCAGGCAAAACTTGTGATAAGGGGGGAAACCACAAAAAATTATTGATGTACAAATTGGGCATGTAAACTTCTCTGCAGGCCATTTTTACAACAGGATATTTTGTTTTTGTTTTTTTAAATAAGGCTGGTATCCACTGCTAGTCCTATATAGGCTTATTGAAATTAATGGACACGATTAACTTTGGCCCATTAATTTCAATGGGTTTACCCAAAGTAAGCCTCAGTTGGATATACCCCTAAGAAGCGAATTTTAGAAAATTCAGTAGCAGATGGTGTGGTGGTAAGACAGCGCTCATCTGGCCATTCTGAACTAGAGAAAGCTATTCAAGCAGTCCCTTAGCAAAGCAATGAATCTTCATTGCTTTGGTGGTGGGTGGGTGTTTGTGTCACTCTCCTGTCTTGCAGTTCTTCATCTTTAAACTGGACTGCAAAGCCCTCCAACTGGAGGACTAAGCCTAACCAATAAAGCAGAGATGGGAAACGTCATACCCTTCAGATGCTTTTAGACTCCAACTTCCAGCAGCCCCATCCAACATTGTCTACCTGGACTTGAGAATGTGTGGAGTGAATTACATCCCTGAATGCTCACTGATTTGAAGAACTGTCTGCCAAGTAAGAAGAAGTATTGTGTCAGGAGGATATGCTACAAAACAACTGAGTTTCTCCAGAGCTCCCAGAGAGCTTATGTACGAGAGGAGCTAAAAGACTTGTCTGTGAACCAAGCAGTCCTGCTAAAATCTGGCTTCTGCCATGAACTTAGAGATGCTCAAGGAAATTGGTGAATTCCAGTACGAACTGTCTTGAATGGACAGGTGCAAGGATCCAAACTTTGCAACCCTAATTCGAATTACCTAGGAGCAAGCTCCTTTGAATTCAGTAGGATTTACTTCTGAATAGATTTGCATGGAAAGGGTATAATAATAAGCCTCCCCATATCTTACAAAAGAACTTCATACAAAAAACTCATTTGGCTCATATACCCAGATTCTTTCTAACATCACATTATATTTAGCCACTCTGCTACTGGTGAAGCTTTGACTGTTTCCCATTTAGACACTGGCAGAATTCTTGCATCCAATTATCTCTGTTGTTGTTGTTGTTGTTGTTGTTGTTGTTGTTGTTGTTGTTGTTGTTTTAATTAACTAGCCATGTAACTTCTGGGTCCAAAATGACTTCATCAGATTGGTAGTTCTAACGTGCTGCTTGTGGAACAGAATAGCATGAAGTGGTTAGCATGAAAGCTTAGAGGGATATAAGCACATGAGTATGCTTTGGGCTTAAGCAAGGCAGGCTGTCCTCTCTAGTCTTAACTCTCTAAAAAATGCATGTGCCTCTTTGATGTTGCAAGAGCCACACAGAAGGCTAGGAACTTTTTGACTGTTCTCCACTGAAGCCACAGAGCCGTGAAGGAATGGGCGGGCATTCTTTGAAGTGCTGATCTTACCTTGGAAGACAGCACTTCAATGAGAATGCACCATGTGCAAAGAGGCCAGGGGGTCTGCTCTGGAGGTGAGCTTGAAAGTTTAAAGATGGACTGAAGCCATTTAAGTTCAGCAGGCTGGGATTCTACCTCTCCTTGCAGGCTTGGGGGAATATTGATATGCAACGTTTCTTGGACACAGAAGCTCTGGAAGGGCACTTGAGTTTTGAAGATCATATCCACATCCAAACTATGGGAGGAAGATGGACCTGGAGCTTGAGACTGTACGTGTTTCAGCTTGTTGAAACGATTGCATAGTATGCTTGGTTTGTTTGAAGCATTGCCAACTGGATGGCTTTCTACACAAGTGGCGAAATGAGGTGTGTGGAAAGGGAGAAGGCACTGTGAAGACCAGAACGCAATCAAGGTAGAGAAGATATTGTTGGTCCCAAACCTAACCATATGCTCTTAGGAGCAAGGCTGAAATTCCAGTTCACAGTAACACGGGGAAGCGACCAGTAGTGGCACTGTGTTCTAAACCACCGAGCCTCTTGGGCTTGCTGATCAGAAGGTCAGCAGTTTGAATCCCCATGTTGGGGTGAGCTCGCTTTGCTTTGTCCCAGCTCCTGCCAACCTAGCAGTTCGAAAGAACACCAGGGCAAGTAGATAAATAGATACTGTTGTGGTGGGAAGGTAAATGGCGTTTCCGTGCGATCTGGCCTCCGCCACAGTGTTCTGTTG